>NC_091245.1:11890984-12194015 GCF_042477335.2 Ovis canadensis
AGACACTGGTCCTCAGGCTGCGGTGACGGGCCCTGGCCCTGCCTGGCTAAGAAGGAGCTGTCTGCCTGGTGTCTCCTGGGCCCATGGCTCAGCTTGCCAGAACCCAGCCAGCCTGATTTAGAAGTCTCTGGAGCTTTAAGTCTGTCCACTGTTCCAGGGCTATCCTCCCAGGCCAGCACCAGTTCCCTCAGAACCCGTATTCAGCAGACAGCTCTGCGAGGCAAAAAAGAGGGTGAGGGGCAGGTGTGCCCGCCGCCTGCAGGCCGCGCTGCTCGACCCTCAAGCGGGGGGTTCCCTTTGCCTGACCTGAGGAGCAAGGAGCTGTGGGCATCAGCTCTGTGCTCTTATCACAGCATACCCAGAGGAGGCAATGCCTACCTACCCTGCTCGTTTGCCATTAAGGTCATCCTGTCCCAAAGCTGCTGGGAGATGTGAGCTCAGCTCTCCCAGAAGGCAATGAAGGCTGGGCCATCAGCACCACCCAAGGTTCTAAGGCCCATGATGCCCAGTCCAAGGCTGCAGTGTGCTACCATACAGGACAGCTGGGCAGGGCAGCGCCAGGCAGGGCACCGTATGGCAGATCATGGTTCGACATGGTGGAATACTCCAAGGAGGTGGGCTGCAAAGAGAGAGGGTACTAAGACCTTCCCAGCTCAGTCTTTCTTCAGCTCCACCCAACTACAAAGCAGCTGAAGCCTGGCCGAGGCAAGGAGAGGCCCACCACTCACACCCAGAAGCACCGCCACCGGTCTCCATGCAGGTGTGCGGATGCAGTCCCAGGCGATGGCCACTCACACACGCACAGAGCCACAAACACGAGGGGCAGCACAGGGCCTGTCCACAGGTGCAGAGAGTCCTGCACTCAGCCTTGTGGTAGGCTTCCTGCTGCAACCCCAGGGCTCCTGGAGAGGTGGGTGACTCTGCAGACCGACCCAACGCAGGCAGAGCGCACAGGTGGTCCCTGCAAGGAGCAAACAGCAGACCCCAGCCCAGTGAGCTACTTCTGTGTGCGCATGTGTGTGACGACACTACATCTGGTGGCCACGATCTGTCAGCAGCTTCTAATGCCTGCTAGGAGCCGGAGGACTTGTCTACACTGCAGGGTCACGTTGAGCTGATAAGCGTCAGGGTTCAAGCTGTCCCTATCCCCACCCCCATGTTTCCTGGCTCTGTCAAAACAAAACAAATAAAAAGATCCTGAGCTGTACAGGCCTCTGTCTGCTGGGCTTTACCTCTGGCAGTGTCTACTGAAGGCAAGGACCCTGCTCCTCTGTCCAGCCCACCTGGCACCTGGAGAGCATAGGTGCTCCCACCCATCTCTGGCCTCAGCCCTATTTGCCACACACGTGTCAAAGGTCTGTGTGGCCACACCCACACCGGACCCCAGGAGGGAGGCAGAAAAGGGTCACTGTCCACAGGACGCTCAGGTGGCAGAACAATGTGGTCAGAGCAAAGCGTCTCAGTCGTTTCCGTGCCACAGCGCAAGACAGAAACATCTGTACTACTGCGCTTGTGGGTGGGGGTTGGGGGTGGCGGTGGAAAGCTTAGGGTGCTTTCTGTTGCAAGCCTCAGCGGACTTCTGCTTGGTCCAGTCACTCTCGAGCTAAAGGGATCACCATCTTGACCTACATAACCCATACTAGCTGGGGTGCCTGGAGTCAGAGCAAGCCCAGCACCATTACTTAACGATGAGATCTTGGACGAGATACTTATTCTGTGTATGCAAAACCCAGAGTACAGGATCCACCTTACAAGGCTGGTCTAAGGATTCAGTGAGATGACCCATGTAAAAAGGTTGGCAACAGTACTTACTGGCATATTACGAACATATGATAAATTGGGCTTTTCTTAGCTTAAACACGCAGCTTTGAATTTCTCTTGCTGTCCAAGGAGAAAGGAATAGTCAGGCACTGACTTGGAACGGGGATGGGGAGCAGAAGAAGGAAGATAACCAGACTGAAGGCTTAAGAGACCTTGAACCTGCTGTCTGCTGGTCTGATACTCCAGGCTGGGTGGGGGTAGGTGTGGGTGTGGGTGGTCTGATGGGCAGCCTGAGTGACATGTTCAACTGAACGTGGGGAGGAGAGGAAGCCTGAGGGCTGGCTGAGCTCCTGAGAAGGCAGAGGGGTGCTGGGCAGTACCAGGTACGAGTCTGCAGTAGACGGCAGGGCACAGCTGTTTTGTGGGTCGAGGGGAGGGCCTGTTCTTCTGGGCAGAGGCACACAGCATCTCGTCCTCCTGTCCTGTGCACTGGTGATGGGGGAGCAGAGGCCGGAGCACTAGCTGGCAATTATCAGTTCAGTGCACAGTAAGGGACTGTCCAGAATGATGTTGTTGTTTAGTCGCTAAGTCATGTCTGCCTCTTTCGTGATCCCATGGACTGTAGCCCACCCGGCTCCTCTGCCCAGGGGATTTCCCAAGCAAGAAGACTGGAGGGGGTTGCCATTTCCTTCCCAGGATGATGAGGCCCTTCATCACGATCCAGCTAGGGGGCAGTGAGGAATCTGGAACTGAGACCTAGTGCCTCTAGCCCAGGATCTCCCGCAGAGGACTGTGAGAGGCGGAGAGAGCACACATACTGGGCTATAAAACTGCTGTCACAGGACATAAGGCCAGGTGTGTGCGTTTGTCAAAATGACAGAATTGTTAGAAGACCTGTGAAATCCACTATGTGTAAATATACAATTTAAAAAAAAAAGCAAACTGCAACCATAACCACATGATGAAAGTTATATCACTAATAACAGAACAACCTGACATCATGTTACTCCTGATATGAAGCAACCTTACTGAAGTTAATTTTTTTTTTTTTTCAAAAATGCATAACCTGAAGCCGATCAGGAGTCAAACTACAACTGAGGGAACAATCAACAACAGGCCTATATGTTTCAAAAACATCAATGTCAGGTAGTTAAAAAAAAGGCTGAAGAACTGGTCTCACTTGAAGGAGATTAAAGACAGGACAAACAAATGAGACAGCTGATCCTGAGGGGAAGAAGTTATACTCTGAACAATTGGCAGAATCTGAATATAGACTGTATATCAGAGGATACGATGTTAAATCTCTTGAGTTTGAAAACTGCCCTGTGGTTACACAGGAGGATGCCCCTGTTCTTAGGTTACAGATGCTGAAGTGCTTGGAGGTGAAGGGTTACCATGTCTGGAATTTACTCTCTGGAGACAGAGGAGAAACTGCACTCTGCTGGAACAGCTCCCAAGACCCTGGAGGAATCTGTTGTCTAGATTCACAGGTTCAAAAGGATTTCTTGTGGGTACAAAGCTCACAGAAGCAGAATGTGGAATCTCGTACTTGTGGTGCGGAGCCAGCCTGGTGTGGACAGGAGTTCCATAAACTCTTCCTAGGGAAGGGCGGGGGGAGGGGGTGGGCGCGGGGTGGAAATGAGGTCTCTGTGCAATCTCAAGGTCTGCCACCTGGCGGCGGCTTTCTATAGTGCATCTTCTTCGAAGGGTGTCTCTGCACCCACTGCAAGATGGTGGGGCACTGTTCTAGTCAGGAAGGATACAGGAATGACTCCATCAGCAGACCCCCACCTCAACTACCTGTGTAACTGAAAAGTGAAAGTGTTAGTCACTCAGTCATGCACGACCTTTTGCGATCCCATGGACTATATACATAGCGCCCCAGGCTCCTCTGTCCATGGGATTCTCCAGGCAAGAAGACTGGAGTGGGTTGCCATTCCCTTCTCCAGGGGATCTTCCCGACCCAGGGATCGAACCCAGGTCTCCCACATTGCAGGCAGGCTCTTTACCATCTGAGCCACCAGGGAAGCCCTGTGTAACTGGGGCGGGACAAACAGATTCCAGCAGGCTGCTCTTTCTCCTCTGCTCAGGGACCTGGGCCTGCACCAGCTCCATCTGTCTCTGCTGTGGGGGTCCTCCAACGCTTCCTGAGGTCTTTAGGAAGAAACCCAAACTCCTCAGTAAGCCTGGCCAGACACAGGCTACCTCTCCAGCTTCCCTGCCTTTCTATGCCCAATAAATCCAGCCACACCAAACGACTCACAATTCCGAGTGTGCCATGAACATCCCTGCCCTGTCCTCCCTGGGTCCTCGGGCGTCACCTCCTGCAGCAAGTCCTTTCCTCCTCTGGCTGCCAGAGCACCCTCTGTCTGCTCCTAGGTGCTGTAACCACTGTCTGGCTCCCCTGCCTCCACCACTCTCCAGGCTGAGCAACCCCAGTTCATCTCCACGTCCCTGCTGAATGAGAAAGTGGAGAGTGCAGAAGTGTCTGTTATGCACCCAGAAGGCACCAAAACCCACACTGGGGCAGGGGGCAGAGAAGACCCAATGAGAGGCCAGGGGCTGGAGGCAGAGAGACCCAGAAGAGAGTACGGATGGCCCACTAGCTCATGGTAGGAGCCAGAATCCAGGAGCAGAGAGAGAAGGGGTCACAGCTGTGGGTAACTGGGCTGCAGCGGTGCTGGGAATAGTCTGTCCAGGAAAAGTCCCATGTCAGGAATGCCTGGATGCCCGGGTCAGGGCGGTTCTGGGCTGATCGCCAGGGGTTGTGCTTACACAGTGTTGGCTGCTGGAGGGCAACCCCCCCTGAGTAATGAAACCCATTCACGGCATGCCTGCAGACTGGGACCAACCCCTCACTGGCGAAGGGACAGACCAGCCCCCTTTTTGCCGAGTCCAGCAAAAAAATCTGCTTTCCTGCAGTAAAGTCTGGGAACGTGCGAGTGACAGCCTAGCCTACTCCTCACTTCAGCTTCCATCACTCACTAGCTGATGACCCTGAGCTAGTCACCTACCCTCTGTGAGAGTCATTCACTCTCTGTGGGCCTCAGTTTCATCATTTGTAAAAGAGGGGTGTCTCGAGGTCTCTGGCGGATGAAAGGCGAGGGTCCCTGCTCCATATTGAGGTAGCTCCCTGGTGACAAGGCTCTCTGGGTGCATACCTTTTAAACTACCTTTTAAACTGACAAGCATCGACTGCCTGCCAGGAATCGTTTGTTCTTAGAGTTTCCTAGATTTTCTTTCATTCTCACAACTTCATGAAGTAAAAGATTTCCCCTCTTTTTTGGTCTGCTGACAAACCAAAGCCTCGAGACTCTACCCAGCTCATCGGACCAGAAGAGGCTGCCTGTGGCCTGTTCTTCTCTACCCTTGCTGGCTGGCTGGAAGGGAGCTCCGTTTGAGGGCTTTCCTTTGAGTGTGAAGGACAGCCATCCCTGAGCAGGCAAAAACCCTCTCCCTGGGAGCCAGAGGGCCACAGCAATCTCCCCAGGAATGCACTGGAAGTCACTGGCTTCTGTGCCCAGGATGGATGCTGGGGGATGGGGAGGCGGATTAATAATCCCTCAGCCTTAGCCAGGACTCCCTGATGACAAAGACTCATGCATGTGCTGTCATCTCCACCGTTCCAAAACAGAGTGATGATTTTGTTCATTTCTAAAATGTAGGATATGTATAGCTCCAATCTGTCAGGAATTCATAACATCACATCCTTCTCTAAATGCCTGCCTCGGGGGTAACGGGCGAACTGGCTGCTACTAACAGGAGCTCCTCTCTTGCAGGGGGTGCACCCCACCCCCGAAGGCTGCTGGGCGTGTGGGAGACTACCTGCAGCGCCAGAGAGGAAGTGACTCAGCCCAGTGGGAAGTGGGAGGGGTGGCCAGAACCCGGCCCGTGCCCAGCCAGCTCCCCCCACCCCAGCACATCCGCACAGACCCATCCCCTGTCACTGCCTTTCCTCGGCAGGACTAGAGCAGGCTGAGCGCGGTTCTGGGGGCCAGCAGGGGACTGAAGGCCCCCGCTGCTCACAGGGAGACCCGTGTCTGCAGCTCGGAAATTCAGCTCCAGTCTCCTTCAGGAGGCTCAAGGAGGTTACATAATCAGGAATGTCCCTCCTCACCTCCCTGGTCTGGGCAAGCCCCACTGGGCTCCTCAGCGGCCTCCACGAAGGCTGAGGCTCCAGGCCGGGAGGATGTGTCCCAGAGGGAATCTGGGAGAAGCAGCTCCAGGCCTGCGTACACAGAGGTGGGCCTGGAGGCTTTTCTGGAGGAGAGATAAGCAAGAGGAAGCAATCCCTGGGTCAAGGAAAAGGGCTTCGGCAGCAGCCTTTATGAGAGTCACCAGAGCGGAATCCAGGGCAGCATCATCAGCGCTGCCACCGGCTTCACCCCTCCCGGGGCCTCCGGAAGCAGCTGATGTGACAGCAAATAACCCGTCACTGTGTGTGGGTGTTGGAAGAGGAAGGGACAGACTTAACAGCTCTTTCTCAGGCTATGCTGCCCAGATATCTCCTACCAAGAGAAGCAGCCAGGGGACGCCGCCAAGTACACTGGCTGGGAGGCCTTCCTGGTGGCCCCTCGCCTCGGGGGGGGGCCTTCTGCCATGTGCAGTGACGGGAGACGGAGTCACGGAAGCCCTCCTGTCACGCCAGCCTGCCCGGCAACTAGGGGGACCCCTCCTCAGCTCAAAGCATCAACCGCTGCTTTGTTCAGTGGGAACAAAGCCTCCCACCGGGCCTCTCATGGAATTCAGGTTCCCAACACCCACAACGGCTCCTGTCAGGCCAAGAGAAAGCAGCAAACAACTAAAGCAGGACTGGCAGGTGCTGGCAGCACCCCTGTGTCCTGAGCACGTATCTCCCTGCGCCGCAGTCTCCCCACCCAGAAGAGGGCCCGGGCAGCCCTGAGGACTGCGGGGAGCCAGCCTGTGGGAGGCACCAGCAAATGTTACATCTCCCTCCTTCCATCCCAGATTTCCAGAGCGACAGATGGACAGATGGAAATGGCCAGGCCAGCCCCAGGTGATGTGGTTCTCTCTCTTCATGTGGTTTTCAACAGCAAAAGTCACTGCAATCATCCTGTGAGAAAGGTAATTTGGACTGGGGCCAGCCAACTGCCTTTCTTTAACTGCCTCTATCAACAATGAAATTCAATTAAATTTCACAACCGTGAGAATGAACAATATAGTTCGCTTTCTGCAGTCTGCCGGATGCTACTGGCTGCGGCTGCTGGAGGGCAAGATTACAGAGGCAGACAGCAGGCTCTGCCATCAGAGTTGCCCTCAGCAGGCTGTTCAGACAAGCGCGCCCACACAACGGCTTTACCTGCTCCGAGTCGCTAAGGCTAGCCACGAGCCATCCCCAACACACTCTGTCCACGTGTGGGCAAGAGCCTGCTTGCCTGTGTCTCTCCAGTGGGTGAGCTCCTGGGGGCAGGGCCAGGGCCCTTGACCAGCACAGAACCCCCTGCACAGGCCCAACAGGCGTGCAGAAGACAGTGACATCACAGTCAACAAAGCAGGAGAAAATGTACTTGTCTTGGGTCCAGCACACCCAGTTCTAGGAATTTATTCTCTAGGTCCACTCACACAAGTTCACCAAGATGAATGTACTTACTGAGGGTCCCTCAAGAGCCCTGGGTAGCAGCAAAAACACACAAAGATAAAACCATAAAAATCAAAACACACATACATCCCCTCCAGACAGGAAACAATTTACATGTTCACCAAGAGACACTGGTTCACTCCATCATGGTACATCCAGATGGGGGAATACTATGCAGCCTTTAAGACTAGGCCCATGCCTGCTGACAGACGAAGATGTCTAGGATACGTTACTTTAAAAAAAAAAAAAAGCAAACTGCAGTTCTATTTGTATAAAATGATCCCATTTGGGTTTAAAAAAATGAATATGCATAAGACATTTCCAGAAGAAACTTAACAGTGGATACCTCCAGGTAACAGAACACAAACAGGAGATGGGTAGGTTTATTTCATACTCTTCTACAGTGCTCAACCAGCTTAACTGGCAGGCTACAGACCACAGGGTGGCAAGGCGTCAGACGTGATGAGCATACCTGTGCGCATGCATGGACGTATTCTGCTTAACCAGCTCCCTGCAGATTACTGTCACAACTTAACAAAATTTCTGAACCCATCACAACTATTAAGAGTGGCACTGGGACCTGGGAGGCTGGGTCTTAGAGAAGGCGCACTGGAGCGAGCACGGCGTTGAGAATGCCCTGAACGTGTGGGCCTGCATGCTGACGCAAGGCTGCATCCGAAGAGCAGGCATAGAAGAGACAAACCGCCACGCTCAAGCTCTCCCAGGCAACTTGCAAACTGGCTTACAAGAACTTCCTGCTTGCCACCTGGCTTCTTTAAGAGCTGGGAAGACCACCAAATGGTTCAAACTGGAGACCTGGAAGCTGGTTCATGATGCCTCTTTCAGGAGACTCAGACTCACCACCAAAGAGCTCTCTGGGGTCTCACCAGAGGCCAGTAACACCTTGTGTCTAATCCTCATCACTGCTTTGGAGCAAGGAGCGTTAAGTTCATTTTACGGCAGAGGCTGGAGATAGGAAGTGACTTGTTCAAAGTCACTCAGTTAGCAAGTGGCAGAAATGGGTTCTGAAGCCAGGTCTGATCTGAGCCTTAAGTGCTGGAAGACAGGATTGAAGGTCTCCTTATTCCCTACTCACAGGGTAGGAGGGGAGGGATGTATCTCTAGGCAGTGGCCTGGAGTGGCAGTTTCCATTTTTCCAGGAAAAAAGAAGGGACTGCTTCAGGTTTGTCAAGGTCATTTCCAGCTCTACAGCTTTATGGGTCCAAGATTCCATGTGGGCTGGGCTCCCTGGGGCCAGAGCCTGGCCAGGATCGGGGAATGGGATGGCATGGGATCTAGCGTCACAAAGGTGTGGGCTGGAAAACCAGCTCTGCCCCTGCTGGCTGAGTAACAGTGGACAGGTTCCTTAGCCCTTCTGGCCTGGGGGTTCTCCGTAGAACAGAGACAATTCCTCTTTCCTTAAGCTGGCAGAAAGCCTCAATACATATTGCAGAGTACTTAGGAAAGGACCTGGAAGCTGGTGGGGATCCTTCTTTTCTGGTTGGTTTCCTTTCTGTTCCTTCAGGAGGAAGCACTTTGGGAGTAGAGTCAGAAGAGAACTCAGACACGGAAGTCACACAACCTGGCGACACCAGGGCGACACCAGTTCTGCACATCAACTACAGAAAGGGGCGGGGTGCTCGCTCTCCAGAGGTGGCGATGCCAGCAGTGGGGCTCCAAAAACCCAGAGAATTCTGGGCTCTGGCAGTCCTGGGGCCTCCTGAGGGGCTGACCTGAGTTTCTCCCTAAAGGTACCTGCTTTTAGGCACCTCTCCACACCTCTAGCCAGCTCTGCCCTAAACCCAAAGACAGGGGACAGGCACACCAGCCTGCTCTTGCCAGTTCCCACTACCATGTCCAGGCCACTTCTTCCTTGGGGATCCTTGGGTCACAGACTCCCTAAAGCCTTAAGATCCCCTGCCTATCTCTTTTGCCAAGTAGGTGATGATCTGTAAACAGAGGCAAGAGGGGACAGCTTCATTCTAAATGATGAGAGCCCTTCTCAGTTTTCTCTGCTGCTTTCCCACAACTAGAGTTTCTCCGAAACCAGCAGACCTGTAGACTGCTGGACTGTGTAAGCTCTAGGGAACCCCAACTCCGACCGTGAAGAGCCAGAAGCAGGTTATCACCACTGGGGTTCTCAGTGTCCCTCAGGAAGGAGCATCTTTGCTGGCTGGGGGAAAATCAGGCTGCTCCAGTTCACTAGAAGGGGGCTGAGAAACTACTTTAAAATAGTAGTAATAAAAGGTACTCTTCGAGGCAGCAACTCCTCTTGGAATTTATTCTGTGGATACCTAAGGTGGGCAGAACCGCACACATGCAGATACAGTCACTTCAGCTTTGTTTGAAGAACAAAAGGCCGAGAATAACCTAAGTTCATCAGCAGAGTTTGCTGAATAAATTACACAAACTGTGATGACACAGTATCGCCCAAAATAACCCAGACGTGCATGAGACAAAGTGGAACCATCTCTAAGATAGTAAGGAAATCAATGCAAGCGACACCACGCTTTCCCTTCTTGGATCTCGGTGACAGATCCCGAGAGGAGATGCAGGGCTGCTGTGGGCCCCGGGCCACCTTCAAGGCCACACTCTCACCTGAGCAGGTGCAGGAGGAAGAAATGCCCTTGTCTCAGGCCACTTTCCCTTTGACTTCGTGTACACCGCAAGTGCAAGGACAAATCCTGTGAAAATCTCCCCAGTTCAAAGGGCCTGTGTGAAGTCCCATCTACCAGCACATCCCTCTCTGCAGAGCTCAGGGGGACAAGGACATGAAGGCAGCTCCCTCTCACTTCCCTGATGGCTGAGTGGGTCCCAGGTGGCCTGTGGCAGACATCTCTCCTTCCTGAGAAGAAGGACTGGGTCGGCCGGCCCAGCCTCCAGAGTAAATTCCACCTCAAGGTCTCTTTCTAGATGAGACCTCCCGGGAGCCCCGGGGACGCCACCTTTCCCCTGAGGGCACACTGCTCTTCGGGACTCATCACTTGCTGAGTCAGTGTGGACAGCACCAGACGGAAGGGCTGCTCTCGAGGGCCATCTCAAGGCTGAACAAGTCACAGGAGTCTTGCAGACTCAGCCCCTTGAGTGTCTGAAACACTGAAGAAGTTCACCTCCCTGGGCAAATCTGAGCAGAGGGAAGATGAGGAAGGGAAGCTGCCCTTTTCCCAGGCGCTGACTCAGGCAAAACCAGAGAGAAGCCTGGCCCAAAGCTGGACCGAGAGCCACAGACTCTGCAACTGATCCTCTCCCATGAGAGGGCTTACCGAGGGGATCTGGCGGATCTCCCTGGCCATTCTCTCCTGCCGGCTCTATCAGTCACCCTCTCAGCCAGATCAGGAAGCTCGGGGCACCTGCCATCATTGCTCCTCCCTCAGTCCTCACTTCCAGACACTCCCAGAGTCCAGCTGACTTTCCCCTCAAACAGCTCTGATCTGCGCCCTTCCTCCGTTTCCCATCTGCCTCTGATTACACTGACCCTTACTCTCATTACAGCAAAAACCGCTTATAGAGACTCAGGATGTGCTCTCGCTCCAGTCCGTCCTCTCCCAGCAGCCAGAGGGCTCTTGGGAAGATGCGCATTTAACGGTGTTTCCTCCACTTAAACCAAAGCAGCCCCTCACCAACAGAAGTTCAAGCATCTTAGCCCTGGTGCTCACCTCTCCAGGGTATCCTAAAGCCAGGTCCCTTTACATCCTGTGCCGGAACCTCTTGTGGTTCCTGTAGCACGCACACACACCAGCCTGCACCCCACGCTTGTGCCCTGATGCTCCCTTGTCTGGAGTGCTTCATGAACACTCTATTCCCCGTCAATATTTAGTTTTCATCAAGATCCAGTTCAAGTTCTAAGGCCTCTCCAAAATTCTCCCCAGTCACCTCCCCATCCCCCGGGGAGGAACACCCCTTCCCCTCATTCCCTCTACCTGCCGCACAGACTCCTATGAGACACGCCCCCAACTATCTGCAGGTGCTCATTGGTTAGGAGCCTGCCAGGCCCCTGTTAGACTGCCAGCTCCTCTAGGGCAGGGCCTGCCTCTCCAATCTCCTCCTGTACCTGCTGCTGCTGCTAAGTCACTTCAGTCGTGTCCGACTCCTTCTGTACCTGCTACCCAACAATTCCCCAGCTGCACATGGGAGCTTATGTGTGTGGAATTGGGGTTCTGGATTTGGGGCCAATGCACGTATCAGTGTGTGCTTCCTGATGGTGCCAATTCAGATACCAAACTAGGGTCACTAATAGGGACACATATGGAAGAAACTCTAAATATGTTTTCTCCCAGGCTACTTTATTTTTTAAAAATATGCATTTATTTAGTTGTTAGGCTGCACCAGGTCTTTAGTTGAGGCATGTGAGATCTGGTTCTCTAACCTGGGATTGAACCCGGGCCCCCAGCGTGAAGTCTAAGCCACTGGACCACCAGGGAAGTTCTCCTAGTATCCTTTAAAATAGGATTTTTTTTTTTCTCAGCAGTCCTACTTCTATTTTTTTTAAATGGTTCTTTTAAAGAGCTGAGCTGAATCATCTGCATGGCTCCCATACCGGCTTGGTAAACTCCGCACAGATTTCTTTTTTGGAGAGAATACAATAAAATTCTGTGATCTTGTGATCCCTCAGGACACTTCTGACAGCTCACTGGGACACAAGTTTAGTCGCCCTGAACTGCTTTGACTAATTCTGAGGAGTTCTTTCCTGCAGCTGTAGCGTTTACCAAGCATTCCTCACTGAATGTGCACTCAATGTCCAGCTTGCAACACCTTACAGATCCTCATAACTGCCCTCCTAAAGAGGGGCTCTTACTGCCCCCACTTGACAGATGAGAAAGCTGGGCACACAAAGAATAAGTGACCTCTACTGACCGGCAGGGGCTGGGATTGGAACTGAGACTCTGTCTGAGAGTGGAGCCAAATAGGCTCTTTACCACTCCAGTCTGCTGCCTTCCCAAAAGGTCAAATTAAAGGCACAAGGGAGCAACTGACCTTACAAATGACCTTCTGGAGGCCTCACCAGCTCGGCTGCTTGAAAGACCTGCAGTCTCAGGAAGAGAGAGGCAGATGTGCCAGGTACTTCTGGGCCCAGCAGAGCAGCCCAGGACAACACAGGGAGCTTGTCACCTGCCACTGGTTGCAGGCAGTGCCATCTCACCAAAGATCCTCCACCCTGCACCATCTCTCCTCTCTCAGGGGCCTGCCCTGCGGTAACCTCTGAAGAGGTCTCCATTGTTTCAGCTTCTCTCCTCTCCCTTCTCTCCTGCTGAGGCTCCAGAGAGAGCATTCTAAAACACAAGTCCAATCACGACACTCCTTTGCTTCAACCTTTTCCCTTGCTCCCTACTGCCCTTGGTACAAACTTCCTAATTGTTAGTGTGGCAATCCCCTGTCAACCTGTACTGTTTCACCTGGCACCAGGTTGACTTTCATACCACCATACTGAACAGTCCGAGGTTTCTGGGATAAATTTTGAGTTTAGATGTCGAAGTGGAGTACCTTGCCCCTTTGTTCTTACCTGGCTGAGCCTTCTCATCCTCCCTGATACAGTTCCAGCATCATCACTTCTTCCAAGCTTTCCCAAAACTTCTCCCACCCCCCAACTCAGATTGAGCTAGAAGCTTCCTTTGCTGGACTCCCACAGCCCTCTGTTCTTGCTGATACTAGTTTTTTTTTAGACAATGTTTCAACGATTTGTTTACAGGTCAGTCTCCCTGGTGGCTCAGTTAGGCAAGAATCCTGCAATGCGGGAGACCCAGGTTTGGTCCCTGGGTCAGGAAGATCCCCTGGAGGGGGGCATGGCAACCCATTCCAGTATTCTTGCCTGGAGAATTCCATGGACAGAGGAGTCTGGTGGGCTAAAGTCCATGGGGTCACAAAGAGTTGGACGCAGCTGAGCGACTAACACTGTCACTTTCTCCCTTAACCAGACCATGAGCTTCTTGAAATAAGATTAGCTAACATTTACTGAATTCGTTATGTGGCAGACATGGTTCTATGTGTTTTGTAGGTGTTAACTTTTAAAATCTTCACAGTAACTTTGTTATCAGTCCTGTTCTATAGCTGAGAACACTGAGGCACAGAGAGGTTAAACAATCTGCCCAAGGCCACAGAGCTACAAAGCTGCAGAGCTAGAATGTGAACTCAGGAGGTCTGGCTCCAAAGTTACTCTTAACCTCTATAATACAGGGTACTTGCCTCTCCAGGCAAGGACACTGCTGCTGTCATGCTATTATGTGGGAAATGAATGAATGAATGAATGAATGAACAAGGGCCATCTCCATAATGTCTAAGATTTAAGGGACAAAGAGCTGGCACAGCAGACCCATCAAGGAGCACTGGCCCAGCTCACAAGCGCTGTTTACAAACAAGGGTTCTTTTGGCCTTACAAGTGCATATCCTGCTCTTCCTTATTTCATGCAAAGCTGAGCAAAGAGAGAAAGTGCCCAGCCCAGAGTGACTACCCTCTTCTTCATTGCTCTCAAAACCAAGCAAAGCCAACCGGTTTCCTCCTGTGACTTAATACAGAGCAAAGTCTATCTTGCCAACGAAGGCGGCTGTCATCTCTTCCTTCCGCCAACAAACGGGCATCAAACCTAGAGAGTGGGGGTGGCAGGCAGAGTACTCGACGTCTGGAGGGAATCCCGATGCCCCTACCTACGACTGGAAGGTGGGGCCAAGCGCCGTGGGGATGGGCAGGCCTGATGGGGCATGGCAGGTGAAACAGTGACCACAGCAGCAGGCTCTCTCCTCGGCAAAGGCCGGTCAAACACAGCACCGACTAGCAGGTAGCTCGGACCCGCACCTGATCGCCGCCCCGGACTCGAAATTCTCCAGCAGCGATGGTGCCCGTGCCAATGGGTGAGGGCTCGTGGAGGAAGCCCGGGCTGGAGAAGAAGCTCTCCGGGGACTCGTTCCAACTCTCAAGTCACTCTCGAGATCAGGAGGGCAGTACGGAGAGGAGAGAGTGCCTCTTGGGAAAAACCTGCGCCTTCGCTGACTGACCAAGTGACTCCAGGCAAGGCTGAGCTGTGCCGACTCCCAGGGCTGGGGCCGAGACACCCCCTTGGCCACCCGGTACCCGGCGCGCAGGAGCCCCCGCCCCCTCCCCGCCCCCTCCCCCGCCCCCTGGGAAGAGCAGACCCCAGCCGAGGACGGCGGATCCGCTGTTGTCATTTCTGTCAAGCCGGACGGCCTCAGGCTGTCACCCTGATCCCCTTGCCACGGCCGCTGAGGCCCGCCCCCGCCAACCCGCATCCCCGGCCGGGCTCCCGGCTCCCCTCTCCCGGACCCCTGCCCTCACCTTCCGCCGGTGCTCAGCGCTGCTCGCCCATAGTCCGTAGCCCGGAGCCGGGGCTGCTCGGCGCTCCGTCCCGGGGGACCGGGGCCGGGCAAGGGGCGTGGGAGCCGCTCACCGCCGTCTCCCGGCGCAGCCTCCCGAGCCACCGCCGCCGCTGCCGCCGCCTCCCTCCATGGCTGCAGCGCCGCCACCTGACAACGGAAGTGACGCACCGCCCCCTCCTCCCGGACAGGCCGCAGCCCCGCCCCTTGCCCATATCTACAGCCCACGGCTCTGGGATTGGGTGCCATATTGACGAAGGGCGGAAGCCTTCAGGCAAGAGACCAGAATCCGATTGAGGATTGGTTCAGGGTGGGGCTCGGGCTGAAATCTGGGAAACGATTGGAGACCGAGACTCTAAGGGGCGGTACTTACCGCTTATCTAAGTCTGAGGTGAGGTTGGGCCGGAGGCACCGCCCCCGCCGCTACTCCACTGAGCCTCGCGTGCCCTACACTCGCCCTCCCAGGTCTGGAGACTTCTCCAGCAGCTGAAAGATCGGTCGGTTGTAGTATCTTTGTCAGAAAAGTGGCTCTTTCATGACCCCCATTTCTCGGTTCCTGGAGCTTTGTGCGGCGAGCGCTGGCGTGGGTCTCATCAATGACAGGAATTCCTGCCGTAGCCCTCACAATTCATTTCCCTCTGGGCCCCTTGCTTTTGTAGAAATTCCGCTTCAATCCGAAGATCCCTAGAGTCTCGACCAGGCAGGTTAACAGTGAAGAGTTCCTGTTAGCTGTTCCAGCCACCTAACCTCAGCCCCTCCTGCTGCAGTTTCGGTCCCTTTCTCCTCCTTCTCCAGCAACCACGCCCTCCATGAATCAGCTTCTTGCACCAGCAGATGAGCCCTTTAAAGGGATTGCATCAGGCTGATGACTCACTAGGGCCCTCTGAGAGCCTGGCTTCCCTCCGCTGGCATGCAGAAGCAGCTAGAAGGGCGCCGTGGTGGCAGTACCCGCGATCACGGACCCACTCCTTTGTCTCCGAGGTGTGAGCCAGGATGCTAGCTGCATATGACTCCTGATTCTCTTTCCAGCTGTGTTATTCTGTATCCATTTGGGCACACGTGTCCAAGCCTGTGTGCACAGCTCTGGATTTTCCTAGGGTGTGTGGCCAAGCACTTACGTGTATGCACGCATTTGTCATCTCCACACAGGCAGTGACTGCCAGGACATGAGAGTTGATGTGAGTGAGGCTGGCTGCCTCCTCCTGTGTCCTTGTCTTTGTCTCTAAATGCCTAGTGTACACTGAGCTGAAAGGGCTGAGTAACAGTAGTAATCGAAACAGCCGTAGTATGTCAGACACTGTGTTAAGCACCGTAGAGACATCAATGTTAAGGAGTCTGTTCGCAGATGAAGCAGCTAGAACTCTGAGAGGGAAAGTAACCAACGACACATTATTGGCTCTGCCAGTAATGGCAGAGCTGTGATTTGAACCAAGTCTGGCAGATTCCAAAAAGGTTGAATTTGAGTCCTCGCTGTGTCTCTTACAAGTTCAGTGGCTGTGCAAGTTCCCTAATCACCCCCATCTGTCAACATAGGGGTAATACTTTGTGGGTTCACTGTGAGGATCCAATGAGTGTGGAAACAGCTTCTCATGGGACCTGACGAGCTAAGAGTGCCACACTCCTCTCAGCAAGCTTCAGCGCAGTGGAGGACTGAAAGCAGGCACAAAAACGCCGGGCCCGGCCCCCCAAGCTCCTATCTCTGACAAAGGGAAAAGCCTAGAGATTCCGGAAGCTCTGACAGGAATGAGTGTTGGGTTTTCCAGAGCTCTAATTATCAGCTAGATAAATCACTTGGAGCTGACACCACCATCCCCAGCCCCAGGAGGCTCTCAGCTGATTCAAAATATAGGATTTTGACAAAGAGGAGGAGGAGGAGGAAGAGAAAGAGGGGAGTAGGAGAGGTAATGAATAGAAAGGAAAGGTGCCAGCCAGAGGAAATGAAAAGCTGTCATCAGGACACGAACATGAGGAGACGGCTGCATCACACGCACGCACACACTGTGACACATGCTCCTGCTGGCTCTCCAGCTCTGGGCATCTTGGCAGACGACACTGCCGTGACAAAGTGACACCTGTCACAACAGCATGAAACGGTTGCTTGACGATGTACAGGCAGATCTGCCTATTACAGAAGGAGAGGAGGAAACCTTCAACCCTAGGGAGCTTCCTCAGGCTTCTGAAACCCCGCAAACCTTTCCTACTGGCTGACTTCTGGGTTCTCTGTGGCCAAGCCCCTAGAACCAAGGTATGCCAGTTCGAGTGCTAGGCCCATACCTGGTGGCTGGGTACCATCACTGTTAGCAGCGTGCTTGGTTACTCCATTGTGTCTGACTTTGCAACTGTTTGAACTATACCCTGTCAGGTTCCTCCATCCATGGACTTTTCCAGGCACAAGGGATCTTCCTGACCCAGGGATCAAACCTGAACCTCCTGAGTATCCTGCACTGCAGGCTGACTCTTTTACCCACTGAATCATCAAGGCATTGCTTATCTTACCCGGTTACCAGTATCAGGAATACTGAGAGGCAGAACAGTGCAGTGTAGTAGCAAAGATCATGGAGTTTCAGGCATACAGACCTGAGTTCAAATCCCCACTCTGTTGTTCACTGGCTCTGTGACCCTGAGCAAGTCAGGTAACCTCTCTGGGTTTGTTTGCTTATCTCTAAAACGGGGCTACTAATACATACCTCTAGGGTTGTTGTAATGATGAAATGAGATGATTCTTTCATTTCACAAAGATTTATGGAGTGCCAGCTGTGTGCAGAGCAGAGTTGGATGCTGGAGATCCAGTGGGACCAAACGGACCACAGCTCTGCCCTCCTGGAGCACGCAGAGCCCCTGGCACAGGGCCTGGTGCACAGTGAAATTCAATAAGCAGTAGCTGTTTGTGGTGACCACCTTGGCATTCTGCCATTGTCTTAATTATGGGACACAGGGAGACCCCTCCACCTTCTCCTTAAAGAAAGAGGATCTCCGCTTCCCCAACTGAAAAAGGACAGAGTTGGACTGGATCAGGGGTTCCCAATATTGTCACCTTAAAAGCCTTTTTTAGTATTTTCCATCCACATGAGCCTCATATCTGGTAAGATTTTGTACAACCTGCCATCAAGTCATTTCTTCCTTTTTATTCATTACAGCTTCATATTACAGCTATGAGAGCTTGTGATCAGGAAGAGGAAGCCAGTGGCCCATCATGCTGTTGGTATAATTCCAGCCTGAAGTAGAGATCAAGTCAGCTTGGTTAGTGTTCATATACAACGCGCTGTTCCTCTGGTCCTTCTGGAACACTGATAAGAGCTCAAGGGACTCCTGCTGTTCCTCTGGTCCTTCTGGAACACTGATAAGAGCTCAAGGGACTCCTGCTGCCCTCAGGGACCATTCAGCTAGGCATTCCAGACTGGAACTCACTGAACTGGATGTTCTTCTGTGGGTCCCATCCAGCTGAGAGCTGGAGATGCCGCACCATCCTAGGAACTGAATGTCAAGCCACAGCCCACCCAGTTCTCCTCAGATCCCTGGTAGTCCCCTTCCCCAGGTGAGTGAGCCTCCTGTCCTCTTCTCTCCATGGCCTGGATATGCCCTCTCACTCAGAATTCCTGAGTGCTCAGTCATGTGCAGGCTTGAACAAAGGCTGCAGCGATGACCACAAAACCCAAACCTCGATGGGACAATGACATTTTGAAATGCATTTTTCCTCTCTTCCGTGGTGTCCCTTGGCTCTTCCCTTATGCAGTTAGGTTACTATGCATTCATTACGCCAGGAAACAAATGACACGCCAGAATGTGGAGTTCATTTTTAGCTTCTGAATTCTAGAGCCTTGCTCGCCTTCAGGGAGGGATGGAAAGAATATCTGTGCAGATCTAAATTTAGAAAACTGTAAGAAGGGGGATCTGGGAGACTGAGACTTGAGGGGGTGGTCCCTGAGAATAGAGCAGCTCAGCCTCTGAGCTAGAGGGCATCTGCTGGGTCTCAGGGCCCGGGAAGCAGGAAGACATGTGCTCCTTTTCCTGGTGGAGTGCCAAGAAGTAACAGAACCCTCTGCGCTGCACTGTGGCAAATGGGGCCCAACTCACCCAAGACCCTAGGAACTTGCTGGGCCTGACTGGCCTGGAAAAGTAAGAGGGAGAGTCTGAACACCAAGAGGGGGATGGGTTACGATCAGATGGGAGGTGAGGAAGAAGCACCTAGGCAGCATCCTGAGTGGGCTGAAGACAGACCAGGACAAAACCAGGACATCTCGGGGGATGCCAGCGGGACTGCCCTTCCCATGCTTTGGCATCTTGAAAGGAAGTGCCCTAGAATTCAACCGATTCCAAAGAAAGTGATGGGGAACCCTGAATTGACTGCAGTTAAGTTTCTGCCACTCTGGCTGAGTAAAGCAAAATATGAATTCAGTTGAGTTAGAGAAAATTCAAGTTATGTTTCTTACACACTCGAGATTGGAACCAGCTATACTCCTGACCCACAAGGCCCTGTATCATTTGCCTCACCTCTTTCCCATTTCTCCTGTCTCACCTGTCTCCTTCTCCTCCACCAAGTCATAGTGGTATTTGGTTGTTGCCCCCAACCCTCAAGCTTTCCCACCTCAGGACCTTTGCACTGGCGATTTCCTCTGCCTTCCCTTGGCTTTTTAAATGGTAGGTGCCTTCTCAGTTTAAATTTAACTTCTTCAGACTACACTTTTGGAAATAAAACCTATTTTCTCTCCATGTGCCCTGTTTATTTCCTTCCTGTTTACTTCCTTCCCATCTGTTTACTTTTCTTTGTTCATCTCCCCTTCAGAACGTCAGCTCCCTGAGAGCAGGACCCCCCGTCTCTCTTGTTGTTCCCTCAGTAGCTGGCACTGTGACTCAAATTACTTGTGGAATGAATGACCTGTGGCTTGCCACAGCTTGGTGGGCACTGAGCTCCCCCCCCCCCATCCCTACCTGGGCCCTGGTCAATTTCCCAGCAGTCCAGGACCAGATGCCAAGACCCATAACTTTGGGGCTTGAACACATAGCTGTGCTCTACTCCAGGGACTTGGCATTAGTGTATCTCAGAAGGTCTTGGTACCCTGCCTCACACGCGTCTTTGGAAGCACAGAGGCCCACTGGGATCTGTGCAGAAAGCTTACAGAACTTACAGAATGGGTCCAGAGCCGCCCTTCTCAGCTATCCATGCTAGGCTTTCCCTTGCTCTTTGGAGGATGTGGAAGTCGCCCCTCCTCCCTTCAGACGCCCCCACCCCAGCCCCGCACACCATTTGAAAGCAGAGCCAGGCCTACCTCTCCTCCACCTTTAGGCTGAACTCCCAGCCCGGGCCCTCTTCAAGTGTGGCAGTGTCTGTAGACACGTGGGAAATGTCTGTGACAGCGGCAGTGTGGGGAGACTCCCCGCCAGCTCATCACACCAGAGGCGGTCTCCCCGCTGGCTGTGAGAACACAGACATTTCCACAGTGACGCCTCCCTTCTGCACCTGCCCTCTGGCTTCTTACCCGCACTCTTCTCGTGTTGCTCTCCTTAACTCTAGCTATCAGAGAGGCCTGGCAACTCAGAGCAGTGGTTTTCTCCCTGCTCGGATCCACTGTTCTCCCCTGTGGCCTCTGAGGCCTCTGGGCAATAGAAGAAATACAACAGGCAAAGGACTCATGGTGGATGGGTGGGTGGGTGTTAATAAAGCACATTTTCAGGCTCCAGATTCTGTTTTCAATCCGGGGATCCAGGAAGGTGGTTCTTCTAGACATTCCAGCTGGTTCTGCTGAGATGGTCCAGGGACAACACTTAAACAGACTGGATTAGAACGTAAACGCAGGGACTGTGGGCTGCCTGCGCCCAAACGAACACCGCTCTGCAGTCTCCCTCGGGAAATGTCTGCCTCCAGCCCTAGATTCTAAGTCCCTCTCCAGAAGCGACCAGAGCTTATTGGACAATGTGTGCTCAGCAGGAGGCCTGCCACGCGGCAGCTGCTCTGTGGATGTTTGTTTGATGAAGACAAACTCTGGTTCCACGGGACAGTCACTTTCACTGAGATGGTAGTTGGCCTGTGGCAAGGCTGCCAAAGCTGGGGGAGGCAGTTACAACAAAGGCTGGGGTTCTCATCCTGAGACCCCCTTCTTCCCCGAGGGCCTAATATCAGAATCAGAGCCTGATTTCCTGCTGCTGGATGAGCTTCTACACTTGACGGTAGGGTCCGGGATTACTCCAGGCTCTCCCCCAGGAAAGAGCACTGAGATGAACAAGCTCTCCAATGGGAAATATGAACAGAAGAGTCACTCCCTGACCAGACTGAAGGCCTCTCTTACATCCTCAATCTTTGCTGCATATTTAGTATCACCTGGGAAACTTAAAAAAAAAAAAAAAAATCCCACTGCTTAAGCCACAACTCACACCAATTAAAGCCAAATAGGTGAGAGTGGGCCAGGGGACTCCAACGTGCAGCCACGCTTGCAACCCAGCACCGTGACACAAGACCAACAGGGAGCCTGGTGCATGGCAGGAAGCATGAGGCACAGACTCGTCTGCATCCTTTTGTTTCACGAGAAAACAAACACAATTACAAGAGAAATGGGGCCCGTCAGGCCCAGCGTGTTTAATAATCCTCAATGCAAGAGGGTTGAAAACTGACATAATCTCTCAATTGGTAAATTAGAGATTTAGATAAATTATGATCCAAAGGGGGGGGTTGTCATCTACCCCAAGGCCACAGTCAGATAACTAAAATTCCGGGTCCCAGGGTGAGTCTGAGAGGTGAGACCCTGAGAAAGGCAACTGTGACAGGTGATGTCTGTCAGACACCAGCTTCTGGGCTGGTCCTGCTCCCCTCCCAGGTTCTGGGTGGGCAGGGGGAGCAGGCTTTGGCTCAGAAGAAGTCTGCAGGAACCTGAGTGGGGACCGGGCAGGCTTACTTAAGAGTTTTTGGAGGGAAATTCCTGCCGGCCTTGCCCCTTGCTGCCAAAGTAACGCACCCGATGGATGACCTGCAGCTGCTGCTCAATGGTTGCGGTAATGTTCACATTGTCGGGGATGTGGACGTAACGGACGTTCCGGCCTGTCACGAAGAGGTCGTCCAGCTCCACCTGATGCCCCCAACGGTCTGTGTAGGTGACCTGGGCCAGGCGGATGTTCATGAAAGCATCGACGTTGTCTATGCGTCCGTGGGCCACGCTCTCATCCCGCAGGTCCACGGTGGTGACCTGGCCCTGGAGGCCCTGCAGCAGGATGATCAGGCTGTTCTCGGAGATGGTCCGCTCCTTCACCGAGTGGCTCACCTCCATTCTTCCACGCTTGCTCTGGGAGGGGCACACACAGGGGAGCTGAAGCAGGCTAAGGAGTATGGGTGCTAACTCACTGATGTCAGCTTTTAGCACAAAGTCCCCAGCCCAGACTTCCCCAACTCTGTCCACCTCCTCAATTTTTATGCCTACAGAGTGCCCTTAGGTGCTTAGGACACACCTTATAGAATCCTCACAACACCTTGCAAACCAAGGATCACTTACACTCACTTTATAAACAAGGAAAATTGGGCCAGGAGATGTTAAGTAACTGGCCCAAGGTGCTGGGATTCGAATCCATGGCTGCCCAGCTCCAATTCCGACACCAAGGGTTCTGAACCCTCATTGTGAGAATCACGCAGTGAGTTTCTGGTCGCCACACTCAGAGGTTCTGATTCATTTGGTCAGGGGTGGGGCCCAGGTACCCTATTCTGTAAAAGCTCCCCAGGTAATTCTAATGTGCATCTAAACGCAGAGACAATGCATAGACAAGGAGTTTGAGAACCACTCCTCTAAAGTGTAGTTTACACCCTTGCTGCTCAAAATATGGTCTGTGGACCAGCAGTTTCAGCATCATCCAGGTACTTGTTTTGGAATGCAGAATCTCCAGGCTTTCCCCAGATCTACCGAAAGAAGCTGCATTTTAACATGACCCCTAGATGAATCGCTTCACCAGTTTTCAGACATTAGTGTGCATCAGAATCACCTGCAGGAGGGGTTAAATGACCCGCCCCCCCCCCCACCACCCTGGCCTTTCTAACTCAGTCTGTTTGAGTTGGAGCCCAAGAATGTGCATTTCTAACATATTCTCAGCTGACGCTGATATTGCTGGTTTAGGGCCCACTGAGAATGACTGGTCCACCCGATGCTGCAGCTATGTAACCAGGAATTTAGACAACTGTAAAAAAAGGAAATGGTAGCGTATATGGCACATAGGTATTGAAGGCAGAGAAACTTGGAGGTTGGAATCCCCACTCCACCCACACTCTGTAGACCTAGGCCAGTTACTTAACGTCTCTGAACCTGTTTCCCCGTCTATTAAACCAACAGGTGAAGTTAACAGGTTCTCACCACGCTGAGTGTATCTTCCTTTGCTTTCGACACGCTCGGATGCTATATTAATGGGGGGTGGATAATGTCTTACCCACCCCCCATTTTCAGACCTTGAGTGCCAGGTGTTTGAATTTCTTAAGACTTCACTCAGGATCCCGATAGGGCTGTGCAGGGTGGCATGAAGTGTGACAAGCTAGCTACCCACTCCACTGACAAGGTGCTAGGAGTTGGGCCGGAAGACTCTTAACCGACCCCACCCAGGTTTCACCAGGCATATCCGCTCAAACGGGGGTTTCGGGGAGCACAGTGACTGCAAAGAGGCAGGTCTGGGCCGGAGGACGGGGCTCGGTTACTTCCTAAGAGTGTCGACCTCGAGAAAGCCACTTGGCTTCTTCAAACCTGAGAGTCCCTAGAGTGGGGATGGTGACGACCCTTTACTCACAGAGCGTGGGAGTGGGCTTGGGAAGAGGAGCTAAGCTCAGCAACCGGGAGGAAGACGCTGGCCCCGCTCCCGCCGCCTCCGTGGTTCCAGGCTCGCTCGCGCTCCGCCCCTGGCTCCCCAGGCCCGCCGCGCGAGTTCCTTCCGCTGTCCCGCTGCACGTCGCCGCCGAAACTAGCGGGCGCCTAGCCGGGCGGCCTCCCTCTCGCTGCCGGATTAGGACGCCAAGGCAACCGCGGGGCCGCTCGGTCCTTCCGGAGCGTCGAGAGCGCGGCAGAGCGCAGAGCTGCCGTCCCCCGCGGCGGGCCCGGAACTACAATCCCCAGAATGCCTCGCGGGCTCGAGACGCCCTCCTGCTGCCCGACCGACGTCGCTGGATTCTCTTCTTTGGAGTCATTCTTTCATTCAGCAAATGAAATAATAGCTTCCCTGGCGGCTCAGTCGGTAAAGAGTCCATCCTGCAATGGAGGAGACCTGGGTTCGAACCCTGGGTTGGGAAGATCCCCTTCTGGCAACTCACTCCAGTATTCTTGCCTGGAGAATCCCACGGACAGAGGAGAGTGGCAGGCTACAGCCCGTGGGGTAGCAGAGTCGGACACGACTGAGCGACTTTGACTTTCACCTCTTTACCATCTGGGCCACGCCCCTTCAAGGTTTGAGTGACCTTCATTAATGTGTGACAGCACCTGGCACACTGGAGCAGCCCCATGACTTAGGCCTAGGTCATTCCTTTACCCTCTCGTTTACAGGTTTCAACCTCTCTCAGAAACCATCCCTTTTTCATCCTTTACCACAGCTGGCCTCTTCTTATTCTAAAAATAGAAAATGTCTTTCTCCTCCCTGGCAGCTACGCTGTTTTCCTACCTTCCACAGCTGAACTTCTCAGGAGAGGCCTCTATATCAGTGATTCTGCAATTGGGAGTTCTTTTTCCAACTCCATTTCTACGTGAGACTGGATTTTCTTCTTCTTGTGGTGGTGGTGGTGGTTTAGTTGCTAAGTCGTGTCGGACTCTTGCAACCTGTAGCCCGCCAGGCTCCTCTGTCCATACTGCTTCTCAGGCAAGAATATTGGAGTGCAGTGCCATTTCCTTATCCATTTCTTCCCCTACTTCAGCCAAAACAACATAGCACAGTGGGCTGAACGCAGAAGCAGATATGAGAATCTGTCTTCTAGTAGGACAGACATTGAACAGATTTGCAAAAATATAAAGCAGTGTCACTCTTCTCACCAAATTAAAAAAATATATAGTTATTTTAAAATAAAAATATGATAATGGGTCTGTTATTGTTATTTAAAAGGGAATTAATATTAAAACCTTATCTCAATTTCATATATATGTGATTACTATATATATATCCCACATAAACAAATACTTTAGTTTTCAGTAATTTTTAAAGAGTACAAAAGGGTTTTGAGACTGAAAATTTGAGAACAGCTGCTCTATCCTGAGGGCTTTCACCTACTCACTCAACTCACTGTAATCTGGCTTCTTCTCAAGAGTGTTTTTAGTTTTACTCACATTAACTTCTCTTGAAAAGTTACTAATGATCTCCATGTACATAAGGGAACCTCTTATCTCCTTTCATTAAAAAAATATTATTTGTTTGACTGTGCCAGGTCTTAGTTGTGGCATATGGGATCTAGTTCCTGACCAGGGATGGAACCCAGGGCCCCTGTATTGGGAGCACGGAGTCTTAGCCACTGGACCACCAGGGAAGTTCCAGGGAACCAGTTGCCTTAATGTTATCTGGAATGCTTGTTAAACCCAACCCCACACCTACAGAATCAGGAGTAGAGCCCGGGAATCTGCACATCTAACAGTGCACACCAACGGTGAGACCCGATGCCCTCCTAAAGTCGGACTCAGCGACTCCCAGGCAAGCCCTGCATTCTTGTCTCTGCCTTTGCTATCGTGCTCATCTGCCTGGGTTTCTCTCTTGCTTGGCTATGGATGTTAAGTCCAATCCCTCCTTCAAAGGCTGGCTGTACCTTTCTGAAGTCTGATAATGCCAACTGGGAGTGAGGCTGATAGCATACTGCTTGATATGTGTTTGCTTGGTGCATGCAGATTCGCCATAGCTATTTATGTAAATCTCACCTCTCCTACTCATCTCTTGGGTGTTGAGACAGGGAGAAGGCCCTAGGAGGCTGAGATGTTTCACCCTACAAACAGCAGTTTCAGGAGGAACAATGGTTTTATGAATGTGCTGTGATGATGGGAGCTGAATGAACTGGTGGCAGTGGGATGGAAAGAAGGGATGAGTGTTAAAGACCATGAAGAGAGTGAATGAGAATCCTTGGGGACTGATTAAATCTGGAGTATAGTTTGCAGGAGGGGAAATCAATGATTTAAATTTTAACGCTGATGGCCCATTGACAGGAATAAGAGTGGTAGGGTTGGGAGGGGGTTCACGCCTGTAGAGGGTATCTCATTTTTGGGCTACACAGCCCACTGAACTACCTTTGGGGAGATCTGCCATTGTGTGAATTTCAGTGAGAGGTGAGTTTCTGTTCCCACTCTAGATGGTTTAAAGGGCAGATAACGTCTCTGATCCTTGTCAGCTATGGCACAGGCTGGTGACCTAAGCTCAGGCATTATCGGATTCCAAATCTGGAGCAAGGGACACAGACCAGCAGGAACTGTTGAGGCTTCATCTTGGTGTCTGCGTCATCCAGCGCCTCATCCCTGCGGGTGCTGCTGCTGCTGCTGGCGTGCTCTCCGTGCCGCCTCCCCGTCCCTGGTTCTTGGCCATTTCGCATGGTCCTTCACTCTTCCTGACAACTGTCAGTTGCCTGAAGCCCTTTCAGTAAATTCCTTCTCCACCTCAGTGGAGAATTAGTTCCTTTTTTTTTTTTTTTTTGCAGTTTCAAACCCAGACTAAGGCCCACTTGAATTGAGTTCATTTCAGGATCCTTGAGAACTTCCTTGGTGGCTCAGACAGTAAAGCATCTGCCTACAATGTGGGAGATCCGGGTTCAATCCCTGGGTCAGGAAGATCTCCTGGAGAAGGAAATGGCAACCCACTCTAGTATTCTTGCCTGGAAAATCCCATGGATGAAGGAACCTGGTAGGCTACAGTCAATGGGGTCCCAAAGAGTTGGACACGACTGAGCGACTTCACTTTCACAGGAGCCTTGAATTTCCCTGTTCCCTGCACATGATTTCGTTGTGGTTCTGTATCCAACAGTCAGAAGATACAGAGTCCTGAGAGTTCGGGTGATTCCCAGGCCACCTGCTCCAAATTCCCACCCAGGATCCAAATCCCCTCTCCAGCCTCCCTCACTCCCGTGTCTCCCTAGTCACTGCTTGATATTCCAGTGACCAGCAACTCACTCCTGTGCTGGGCGTTCTACTCCATTGTTAGGAAGTTTTGGGTAACTTCTATTCATTGCTTCTGGTGCTTTTCCATGGAGAACTGTCTTATTTTGTATGAAATTTAAGAAGATTCTTCATGCCTTTTGACAGTAAAGTGAATGTCCTGAATAAATAAAAATGGTATCAATATTAGACATGAAGCGTGAGGTGATGGAATGTCTCAGGAAAAGTGAACCTGCAGCCCAGAGAGAGGAATATGGAAATTTGTGAGTTAATAGTATGGGGTCAAAGTAATGGCCTCTCTGAAAAAAGGAATGCAAAATAGTTTGCCGAAGAATGCAGACTAAGCACTGCAGGGCACATAAAATATATGGTCAGCAGGCATGGAGGTGGGGAGAGCAAAGGCTAGGGCCAGGGCGAGAAATGGAGACAGGAGCTGACAGCTGAAGTGAGAGTGTGATGACAGGGTGGGTGGGGGAACCCCAGGGGTGAAACAAGGATCCTCCAGCAATTGCCCCAGCCATTCTGACAGACTGAGAAATGGCTACATCAACATCTGTATCAGAGGGCGAGCTTCAATCAGAAGCCACCGAGGGGGGCTTTCCCTGGCGGTCCAGTGGCCAATAAGACTCCGTGCTTCCAGTGCAGGGGGCCCAGGTTCAGTCCCTGGTCAGGGAACTAGATCCCACATGCTGAAGCCAAAATATCCTGCATGTCACAACTAAAGCTGAAGATCCTTTGTGCCATAACTAAGACCCAACATAGCCAAGGGAAAAAAACAAAACAAAACACTGAGGAAGAGAGGGGAAGTGTGGTCAGAAATTAGTAGGATCTGAGCACAAAGACCTAGTAAGAAAAAGAAAAGGGCCTTGAACTGGGCCCAGGAGAATGGGGAGCAGACACGGCAGCAGAATCCAGCAGAGCTGGGGCTGGAGACTGGAAAGGGACTGTGTTGTGACTGAAGCTATGGGAGTGGGAGAGAGCAAGGTGAAGCAACGGGAAGGCTGGAGAGCTGGTGGGGGGAGGAGGTCCTGGAAGAGCTGAGGCCATGCTGCGTGGGATCCAGGGGCTCTTTGGCGGCCTTTTGGCTTTTGGTGAAGTTCTGAGGTGCAGAAAGAGGGCTGGGTAGGGGTAAGGAAGGTAAATGATGTGCTGAGGTAGAGGGGAGAGGTGAGGGAGGGCATCCCACACAGGTTATTATCTTCTCAGTTGTAACTGAAGCTGGGAGGCCTTCTGGATATCCAGAAAACCTGAGCTGAGAGCATCCTTCCTTGTCCTTCCCCTTAAATACACGCACGAGAAAAGGAGAAGGCGAGGGTGGGATGGTTTGAGAGAATAGCATTGAAACATGTATATTACCATATGTGAAACAGATCGCCGGTCCAGGTTCGATGCATGAGACAGGGCACTCAGGGCTGGTGCACTGGGATGACCCTGAGGGATGGGATGGGGAGGGAGGTGGGAGGGGGGTTCAGGATGGGGGACACATGTATACCCATGGCTGATTCATGTCAATGTATGACAAAGCCACTACAATATTGTAAAGTAACTAGCCTCCAATTAAAAAAAAGAAAAAGAAATGAAAGGAAGTTGGGGAATTTTACAAAGAGGAGGGTGGAGGGATCTGAAGCCAATGTGCACGTGTAGGATTTAGGAGTCTTGGGTCTGCCCCCAGGTCTATAAAGCTTCGTTTATACTTATTTTATCCTTTATGTGTTTTAAAATTTTACATTTTAAGTAATCCAAAATAAAGAGAAAACAATTTATGAAGTTTATAGACAGTGACTTTTGAAGAATTTTTTAAGAGATGTGAATTTAAACAACTTCCTTTATTATAATTTCAGCTGTCTCTGTGACTTTCAAAAGGTCACTTTTAAACTTTTCCTCTTATTTTTCTCCCAGAGTATGGGACTAGTGTTAATGACACATCCTGGCAGGTCCTTTACCTTCATAATGAGAAAGAAAAAGGCCACACCTCGCTAGGCCTAATGTGACAGGTTTCCTGTGGTTTTGGGAACTAGCAGAGAAGATACTGTTATTTTTATCAGCAGAGGACCCACTGGCCAGAAACAAAAAGGATGTAGCGTGTGTGGATGTGGGGGGTGGGGGAGGTGTCAAGGTGACCAGAGAATCCAGAATGATTTCCACTGGCTCTTGGAATGCATTTTGACATTCTCATTTGAAAAGAGGTGGGCTATGATATGAAAATTTACTTTGCATTGAATCCTGAAGCTGGGTAGGGAAGATTCAACTGAGAAGAGGGGTCTCCAGCCCAGTCCCTTGAAAACAGTTCTTTCCACTCCCTCTGCTGCCAGCTGACCAGGAATTTGGCAGTGTGGAAGAGGAATTTTCCAGGTTTGACTTAAGGGAAGGAGCGTGTGCATGTGCTAAGATGCGCCCGCCAGGCTCCTCTGTCCATGCGGTTCTCCAGGCAAGAATACTGGAGTGGGTTGCCATTTCCTCCTCCAGGGGATCTTCCCGACCCAGGGATCGAACCTGTGTCTCTTATGTCTCCTGCACTGATATGTGTGTTCTTCACCACTTGCGCCACCTAAAGGGAGGAAGGGGTAGGTAAACGGTGTATTGACTTGGATTTTAATTTGGGTCTTTATAATTAGGTATTAGTACATGAACCAAGAACTTCCAGATGTTCAAGTTGGATTTAGAAAAGGCAGAGGAACCAGAGATCAAATTCCAAACATCTGTTGGACCATAGAAAAAGCAAGAGAATTCCAGAAAAACATCTACTTCTGCTTCATTGACCATGCTAATTAAGTGGATCACAACAAACTGTGGAAAAGTCTTTATTAAGAGATGGGAATAGCAGACCACCCTATCTGCCTCTGAGAAACCTGTATGCAGGTCAAGAAGCAACAGTTAGAACTGGACATGGAACAAAAGACTGGTTCAAAATTGGGAAAGGAGTGCGTCAAGGCTATATATTGTCACCCTGCTTATTTAACTTATATGCAGAGTACATCATGAGAAATGTCAGGCTAGATGAAGCACAAGCTGGAATCAAGATTGCCAGGAGAAATATCAATAACCTCAGATACACAAATGACACCAAAAAGGTGTCAAAAAGCAAACAGGAACTAAAGAGCCTCTTGATGAATATGAAAAAGGAGAGTGAAAAAGTTGGCTTAAAACTCAACATTCAAAAAACTAAGATCATGGCATCTGGTCCCATCACTTCATGGCAAATAGATGGGGATACAATGCAAACAACGACAGACCTTATTTTCTTGGGCTTCCAAATCACTGCAGATGGTGACTGCAGTCATGATGCTCCTTGGAAGAAAAGCTATGACAAACCTAGACAGCATATTAAAAAGCAGAGACATTACTTTGCTGACAAAGGTCTGTATAGTCAAAGCCATGGTTTTTCCAGTAGTCACGTGTGGACATGAGAGTTGGACCATAAAGAAGGCTGAGCACCGAAGAATTGAGGCTTTTGAGCAGAGGTATTGGAGAAGACTCTTGAAAGTCCCTTGGACTGCAAGGAGATCAAACTAGTCCATCCTAAAGGAAATCAGTCCTAAATATTCAGAAGAATTGAGGCTTTTGAGCAGAGGTGTTGGAGAAGACTCTTGAAAGTCCCTTGGACTGCAAGGAGATCAAACTAGTCCATCCTAAAGGAAATCAGTCCTAAATATTCAGAAGAATTGATGCTGAAGCTGAATCTCTAATACTCTGGCCACATGATGCCAAGAGCCGACTCATTGGAAAAGACCCTGATGCTGGGAAAGATTGAAGGCAGGCGGAGAAGGGGACGACAGAGGATGAGATGGTTGGATGGCATCACTGACTCAATGGACATGAGTTTGAGCAAGCTCTGGGAGATGGTGAAGGACAGGGAAGCCTGGTGTGCTGCAGTCCATGGGGTCGCAAAGAGTCGAACATGACTGAGCGACTGAACAACAGCAATTAGGTATTATGGGGGAAAAAAAGTATATATATATACACTTCCGCCCTGTAATTTGCATTTGTCTTTCTACAGGTTCCTGTGACTTGAATTTGTCTCCATGGATGTAAACCAGAGTGACAAACCTGTTGGAAGAGGATGAGGGGATCTGATCCTGTTTAGACTCAGGGATCTCCAGGATCTGATTGTGATGCTAAAATTTGTTTCTTGCCTACCAGGATCTGGATGTAAGGAAAAAAGTGAGTTAATCTTTTAAAGGATGACATGACTTTCATCCTTGAACTGAGGGCTACATACATTTCCTCCCTTTCTTCCTGCCCCTTCACTCTCAATTTTTAAAATAATTTTTGTTTAGTTGTTTTTGGCTGTGCTGGGTCTTCTTTGCTGCTCGTGGGCTTACTCCAGCTGTGGCTCAGGCTTCTCATTGCAGTGGCCTCTCCTGGTGCGGAGTGGCAGCTCTAAAGCACACAGATGTCAGCAGCTGCATCGTGAGGGCTCAGCAGCTGTGGTGCGTGGGCTTGGTTGCTCGGTAGCGTCTGGGATCTTCCCGGACCAGGGACCAAACTGGTGTCTCCTGCATTGCAAGGTAGACTCTGAACCCCTGGACTGCCAGGAAAGCCCCACTTTCAATATTTTGTTATTTTCTCCTTTTTTTACTCTCAATATTTAAAAAATATTTATTTGGGGATTTCCTGGTAGTCCAGTGGCTAAGACTGTGAGCTCCCAATGCAGGGGACCTGGGTTTGAGCCCTGGTCAGGGAACTAGATCCCACATGCTGCAAGTGAGACCTGCTTCAGCCAAAATAAATAAATACGTAGATAACTGAAACATGTGGCTGCACCCGGTCTCAGTTGTGGCACACACTCTTCGACCTTTGTCGTGGCATGTGAGATCTTTAGTTGCAGCGTGTGGGATCTAGTTCCCTGACCATGGATTGAACCGGGGGCCCCTGCATTGGGAGGGCAGAATCTTAGCCACTGGACCACCATGGCAGTCCCTTCACTCTCAATTTTTATTACATCTTTCTTCTGGAAGCCATTGAAGTACTTTTGTTCAGGAGGCTTTTCTAGAGCTTTGCCTTGCACAATTTCATGATCAATACTATGATAAGAACAAGAGTAGGACAGTTTTAAGACTGAGTTGAGAAGAGGTAAGTCACAGATTTGCTGAAAGAGAACAGAAATAGCCCCCCAAAGCATGGAGACGGGGGGAGGCATGGGTAAAATTCCAGTTGTCAGATCCCACCTGAGGCAGCGTCTAGGAATCTGTAAACTCACCAACTTAGCTGGGGCAAGATGGCTTTGAGTCAGTGAACTAGTTCTTTCTGTTTCTTACAGATGAAGGGAGGAACTGAGGCTTGTTGAGGGAACCGCCCAAGACACCATGGCAAAATCAGGTCAGGGATGGGGATCCTGGTGCCCCTTCCCTTGGAGTGAACTGGGCACTGCTGTATAACAGCCTCAGAACCCAGGTGAAAGGGTTAGTCACTCAGTCATGTCTGACTCTTTACAACCCTGTGGACTGTAGCCCACCTGGTTCCTCTTTTCATGGAATTCTCCTGGCAAGAATACTGGAGTGGGTTGCCATGCCCTCCTCGAGGGGCTCTTCCCAACCCAGGACCCATCGAACCTGGGTCTCCTGCATGGCAGCCACCAGGGAAGCCCTCACATAGCCTGGTGTTAAATGAACAATGATGCCTTGTCAGTACTCAGTCCAGATTCTTGCCAGAGTAATCCTTGTCTTCTTTTTCCTTTGCCCCCTCCCAACTCTCCTGCTTTTTCTGGGTGCCCTAAGCCACAATGCAAATAAACTTGTTTTTCTCAACATCTGTGCAAGACTAGAGACATGAAACTCAAAGGTTGCCTCATCACCAGGCTGCCTTACCAGAGATCTGTATCTTGTTTATTCACTGAGACAACAGGGAGGTTTGAGATCATCAGCATGGCTCTGGGGTGGGTGGAGGGAGGAGGCTGCCTCTTGGCCACCCGTGGCCCATCTCCAGGGTCCCAGGACACACTGGGAACAGATGGTGGAGTTCAGGTCTGTCACAGTGCGGTGGCAGCCAGACCCAGGACAGGGCCTTCCCTGCGCTTGTCATCTGCTTACAAGAGACTGAAACTGAAGGCACTTTGTAAGCCTGTAAGAAGCAGTTTGGGGTCCCCAGGTGGCTCAGTGGTAAAGAGCCCGCCTGCTACGTCCAGAGATGTGGGTTCCATCCCTTTGTCGGGAAGATCCTCTAGAGGAGGGCATGGCTGCCCACTCCAGTATTCTTGCCTGGAGAATCCTCATGGACAGAGGAACCTGGCGGGCTACGTCCATGGGGTCTCAAAGAGTCAGACACAACTAAATAACAGCAACAACAAATCCAAACCCTGTGCCTTGGGTAGGCTAAAGGATGGGTACCCTGACCCTTGCTTTCCAGAAACATGTTTGCCTCCACTCTTATTGTGGGTGCAGGGGTCCCGAGTGGTCCTGGCTAGTTCAGTCTCAGGCAGCGACCAGCTCAGCTCAGTTCCTCTCCCACCCTTTGCTGTTCCGGATATTGCTTCCAGGAGACTGAATGGACCTTGACCTCTGGATGTTGGCTGACCTTGAGCTGCCAGTTACTCGGCCAGAATGAACATGAGGTGGAGGGCTGACCCTCCTTCCTGAAGCAATGAGGGCAGCCCTGGCCTGAGACATTTCTCATGGATCCAAATTAGACTTTGGCATCCTGCCAAGGGAAGTATTGACTAACTCATCTGGTGCACGGAAGGGAAAGTGGTACGCCACGTGCCTCCCCACGTCCAGCTTACAGCTCTGCTTGGCCGCTGATGGCGAAGCAGAGGAGACGGCTGTCATGGCGACTCACGCTGGGCGCCTTTAGAAGGCAAGAACGCTAAGTGGCAGAGGAAGACTCTGGGGGTAAGGTGGACGTATCACGCTGAAGAGCAAACACAGTTCCATACGGGATAAGCCCACACCGCATATGGATGGAGAGACGTGTGGAGAACCACAGACGCCCACAGGCTCTGCGCGGGGCCTGCGTGAGGAGTCCCCTGTCACGGCCTTGCTTCCTCTGCGTCTGAGGTGACAGCTTCCAGTGTGCCAGGCTGTATAAACTGGGCCCCGACGGTTTGAGGCTTTTTCCACTTATGTCAGACTCACAAGGCTGAAGACATCCCAGAGAGCTCTGAAATTTTGTGGCGATCCACAGGGATCTGTGAGCGGCAGGCCCCCCTGAGCCAAGCTTGTCATGCAGGTGGCAACAGGGGCACTGTCTTGCTGACTCTGGGCTCCAGATGCTCTGAGTGCCATAAAACCAGGGAGAAAATGGGGAAGGGTCCAATTTCAAAGCCAGAATATATTTTGCTGAAAATATGGATATGCGTGTTGCCTTCCGGACAGTGTGCTCCCCGAGGGAGACCCGCACAGTTTCTTAGGACGGAAATGGGAACAAGAGGGTAAGGGCTTCGCTTAGTAGAAAACTAGCAGCATCGTGTGGTTCCCTGGGGGGCACCCCCGGGGTCCTCATCAAGCGGCCTCTCCGCAGGGGAGGGGCGCCTGGTCAGCACAGCTATAGCTCATCCATCATGGCGAGCCAGTCGTCACCCTTGCTAGCGCTCCGCCTTGACTGGTCTGTGATCTCAAACTCCCCCATGATCCGCTCCAGCTCTTGGTTCGTCTGCTGGTCCTGTGAGAGGAGAGGAGGGAGAGAATGAAGAAACTCGTGGGCATGATGGCCTACCTGTGCAGCTGGTGGTTCATTTTCCCACCCCTGTGATGCACTTCGGTTCCTCGCCTGTTTGTCAGGAAAGGGACTATGTTACATGCTGATTAGAGAGGAGGAGGAGGGAGGGCCTTTGAAGTTCATTGTTATTATAAGAATAGGAGGGGAATAAGATTTGACTTGTATAATCGCCTGCACGCACCTGAGTAGCTTGGATGTTGATAACTTCGTAGGATAACTCTTCTGGCTTGGTGAGCGCTGCTTGTCTGTACGAGAGGGTCGAGAAACGGGTCAAAGGTTAGGATTTTCCTCCCTGCCAGCGTGGCAAATTGGTCCTTGATAATCTGGTAACCTATTTTTTTTCCTCTCTCTTCAACTTTCTACCCTCTCCCCAACCAATACACCCTACGCTCCAGGAAGTCAAGTCCTTTTATGTCTCTGCTTTTGCACATACTAAAGTCTGCCAAGAATAACTTTTCCCCTTCCTCTGCTTGGCAAACTCTGAGACCCAGCTCGGTTGCCAACTTCTTCAATCTGCTGGGGCCAAGTCAGCCCCTGTGTCCCTCACTGGAGCACGTGCAACATGGCGCACATGTTCATGCTCCTGCAATGCCGGGAGGACCTGAGGACAGGCCCCAGGTGTTGTGCGCCATCCCTGGGTCCCTACACTTCCCACAGGGCCTGCCTCTCCAAAGGAGAGAGAAATAGAAGGCACCCACCCCCACCCCAGATACATGGCTGTGAGAACAATCGCATGAGATAATGAACCCAGAAGTTCTCTGGAAACAGTAAGGCACGTGTAAGTCTCAGTGAATTACCACCGCTATTGGTTCTGGGGGCGACTGTCTCTTCCTGAAGATGTCATGCTCCAACCTCCTTCTGGTTTCTTAACAGTCTTTTTTAAAATAGGATTGTCTTGACTTCCAATTCTCTTGAGCTGTGCTTTGCTAAATAAAACATTAGAGCTACTTTTTTTTTTTTTTTTTAACAAATCCAGAAGATTCAGGCTATTTAATACTAGTGGATTCTTCTTTAACTAAGGTTGTTGAGTTTGCTGATCTTTCATTTTTGATCTTTACATCTGTGTTTATAAGTGATAAGAGCCACTTATTTGGTTTATGATGGTCATTTTTTGGTTCTTACCACACTTAGGATTTTTACATAGGTATTTAAAGAAACAGGTTGAAAACATACTCCTCTTCTTCATCAGTGGTGAAGAGATTCAACCGGAATCCTGGTTCAGGGCCACTGGGTTTCTGAATCTCCATGCCTCCTATCAGCCTGGCCAGGAGATTCAGCTCTTCTTTAGCAAGAGGGTTTGGAACTATGCTTTCCTGCAAAATCAATTTCATGATTTTTAGCCACGTGAAGGTGATTCAAGTCCCTGCTGATTCCCCAGAGACCCCGGGTGGTATTTCAAAACAAGGCAAAACAGTGGCTGTCTAAATGATTTCTGGGAAGGACTGGGCCCACGTGACGCATAGGAAACAGAACCAGAAGAGAAATAACCCACGTCAGAAGCAGAGGGACAAGCCGGGGATTCTCACACTTTCAAGATGAGTGAAAGGCCCCAGGGATCCTCGTTCTCCTCAAACCACCTTCCTTCCTCCTCCAAGGAGAACGCTGCTTCCTCTTCAGGCAGTCTAGTTCCCCCAGCCTTTACCGGTGGCCTGGGTGAAGCCTCCAGGTCCAAGGGCACGCGTTCCACGGGAGCGACCACACTGCCCTCCGGTGGTGACTGGTGAGCACACCCTTGTATCCCTTCTCTCTCGTGGCTCCCTCTCTCGCGGCCTGGCCCCTCTGCCGCCTGCACCCTCCTCCTACCTGGCTCTCTCTAACCCGGCTTTTCCCCTGCTTCGCCTCTGGAATCAGGCCCTGTGTGCCTGTCTGGGCGGGCCTCTGGCCACTGCTGCTATCGCCTTATGATCCAGCTACACGAGAGGGACGCTGGCTGCCTGCTTCCCCCGAGGAGCATGCCTCTGGTGCCTTTGCTTGTCCTGTCATCTTGGCTTGTGTGCCTTTCTCTCCTTCTGAGCTGTTTAGTATCTGCCTCACTCCAGAGCTCCACTTGAAGGTCACCTTCTCCGAAAAGCCTTCCTGTTCCCTGTCCAGGGGGTTCCTTCCCACCCCCAGGACAGGATATGTGTTCTGACACAGCTCTTTGCTCAGAATGCTCAGCAAGTTCACCTCTGTCTTCCGCCAGGTTATAGTTATTTGTTCCTATCGCTGTCTTTATAAGCCCAGCGTATTACAAGGCCCTTCAGGAAGGGACCAAATCTAAGCCAGCTCTGTGTCCTGGGAACCCCTCCCGCTGCCCCCAATAGACATAGTTCAATAAATGTTTACAGCATAACTGAATTGTCCATGATTTGGCCTATAGCTAGATGATAGCTAGTTCAGTGAAAATTTGTACAAAAGAATTCAGAGAACCCAAACCTCATTTTGAACTCAACTTTCACATCATTACACAAGGAAGCAGGGAAAGGGGATGTTTTAACAATCAGAATACACACAAGTGCTGAACTCAGCAGCCACGGACCTCACGGCACTGGTACAATGCTGTTTCACATGTCCTTATGTGTGGTTCCTGCTTAATTATGGTGGTGGAGACAAGCTTAAAATTACCTAATTAGTCAGATCACTAGAAGTCTCCATGAGAAACTATAATTTAAAACCTGTGTACTGGTAAGGCGGAATGGAGAAGACTGCAAACAAGGAGGGAGCCTTGGCCAGCTCTGATCTCTAGAGACCCCTCCCTTCTCCCTGTCCGGACTCTTGTATCTAGAAATTAGCTCTGAAGGTAAACACAGGAGGCAGAAGCTTACCTGCGTCCGTGAAGCTAAGTTCTTTGATGCTGCAGACATATGGGTTTCCACGGGCCGGTTCACGCTATACCTGGTGGCAACGGAAAACCACAAAAGCATCGTCCAAGCCTTTTACCCTGACTCCCTTCTAACTCATAAAGATAGTACACAGCTTTTACTTTGAGGTATTAAAAAGCATCCAGAAAGGTGCTGGGGATACAGACTATAACTAAGCGGGTATCAACCACTCAAGTTTTGCTTCTTCCCAAATCAAAATACCTAGGAAGCTGTATGGCGATTTTTCCTCTTGCAAAGTAATGTGTATTTCTGGAAAAAAACATGATCGGTACATGAAGGCCAAGGCCTTTTGGGTCTCTACTGCATTAAAAGGTTTTGGCTAGTTCTCTTGTAGGGCTATTTTAAGTTATTTATCTTTTTGACCTGCTAATCTACCTTCTGGTGGAAGATCCGAGGTGCCCTTTGGAAATGCCGGGGCCCTGCCTGCCGTGTCTCTAAGAGGAAATGCCTTCAATTGTCAGCAGGGGTTTTTCACTGCAGAAGTCAAGCCAGTTCTTTAAATGAACGGACCTCTGCTGCACGGGAACTCATTAGGGGAAGGAAGAATTTGCTTACATATTAGTTCCCAGCTTCAGGACTCGGTCTCCATAGAGCTCGAGAGACCCTTCTTTGAGGGCAGCGACATAGCTCCCGCCGTGCTTAAATTCTGTCTTCTTCACTTCTTTGCCTTTGTTGTTGAATGTTCTACAAGACGAAGTAGGACATGATGGGACTTCCCTGGTGGTCTAGTGGTTAGGAATTCACCATGCGATGCATGGGCTTGAATTTTGGTTGGGGAACTAAGATCCCATATGCCACAGAGCAGCTAAGCCTGCACGCTATAACTACTAAGCCTGCATGCTCTGTGCGCCAAGACTCGAGAGCCCGTGTCTCCACAAGCGATCCCACCTGCCACAACTAAGACCTGATGCAGCCAAATGAAGAAATATTAAAAAGAGAAAACAAAGGAGGACGTGATGACACGCTCTCCAAGCCTGGAGAGTCCCGGAGGCTTCATTATTCTTTGTGCTATGGGACCAAAGGGAATTTACACACTGCTTCAAGATAAAGACGCTAGCTGATGTAATGGGGTGTGTGTGTGTGTGTGCGTGTGCGTGTGTGTGTGTGTGACTTTGTGGCCCCAAGGACTGTAGCATGCCAGGCTCCTTTGTCTGTCGAATTTTCCAGGCAAGAATACTGAAGCAGGTTGCCATTTCCTACTCCAGGGGATCTTCCCGACCCAGACCCAGGATCGAATCCATGCCTCTTGCATCTCCTGCACTGGCAGGTGGATTCTTCACCACTAACGCCAGCTGGGTGATAGTAATACAATAATAATGATAATAATATTTATTGAGTATATGCTATGTACTGGGTGGTGTGTAGCACTTTAGAGCATTACATTTAGATAATATGAGTATTATCATATTCATCCTCACAGTAGACATTCAATAGATGAAGAAATAAATCTTGGAGTATCTGCTAGGTGACAAGCTGGGATTAAACCTTACTGCCTCTTTGCTGTGCTTTAACTGGAGAAAGGGAGGGGCTGAGTATGGCTGCAGTCTATGTGGCGGCCCACATATTGGTTTCCCGGCCCCCTGAACGCTGGTCTGACAATTACTGTTGAGCATTCATTCACCTGATGAGTCCAGGGACTTCAGTTCCCCAGGGAACGGGCCCAGACACTGGCAACACAAAGCGACCATTGGAATTCTGAACTTTGTCCTTTAGAAATATGGACACCTGGGGGAAAAAGAGATACTTGGTGTCATTTTCTTGGCATATTTCCACAGACATATGCATTTTGAGGATGGGAAGTGTGTAATGGCTGAAGACAAGAGAGAAAAACACACCATAACAAACACCTGCAGAGTACAGTGTTTTCACAAACAGAACCTCTTTGGAGCCACATAACAAATCTTCCAGGGAGGTAGTACTGCTGTGCTGTGCTTAGTCGCTCGGTCGTGTCCAACTCATTGTGTCCCCATGGACTGCAGCCCGCCAGGCTCCTCTGTCCATAGGATTCTCTAGGGTAGAATACTGGAGTGGGTTGCCATGCCCTCCTCCAGGGGATCTTCCCGACCCAGGGATCGAACCGGGGTCTCCTGCATTGCAGGCGGGTTCTTTACCAGCTTAGCTACCAGGGAAGCCCATGGGACGCGCCACCTGCCTTCACGATGAGGAGGCTGGGGTTCACAGAGTGAAGTGACTTGCCCAGAAAGAACATTAAGAGTCGGGACCAGGATTCAAAACCAAGGATGACTCCAAATTCCATGTCCATTCCTTGGTTCCTTGCAAACTCTCTATATAGCTCTGAGGCTGGAGCTGTTAAGACCCTCATTATCTCCTCAGAGGTTAAGACACTCCCTCCAGGCCCGCCAGCTCATAAGGGGCAGAGCTGAGGATTCACACCCTTGTGTTTCTGACTCCAAGCTCTCAGCCATTTGGTGAGGAGAGGCGGACGGGTGGATCCAGCGGGCATAGAGTCTGAAAGCCTACTATGTGATGGAAAACCCCACACTACGCTTATTTCTCCTCCTTGCTTCAGGCACTCTTGTATTGAGGTCTTGGTTGAATTAAGATTGTAGCAGTCAATCAGTTTTATTGGGGAGTTTCCTGGCAGTCCAGTGGTTAAGACTGGGTGCTTTCACTGCCGGGGGCCTGGGTTCAGACTCTGGTTGGGGAACTGAGATCCCACAAGTTGTACAGCATGGCCAAAAAAAAAAAAAAATCAGTTTCTTCCTCATCTGTAAAGTGAGATGAACTTGACTCCTTCAAACTCTAAAATTCCGCAAGATTATATCAGTAACATTGCCAAGAATAAGCATCTGTTGCACGCAAGGCCGTGAAAGTGCAAAGTGGTAAGGAGTCGTACGCTGGCAGTGTGGCCTGCTGATGTTACACTGTCCAGGCTCACAGCTCAGCTGGGCCTCTCCTTGGCTCTGAGTTTTTTGATAAGCTACACTACCTTTCTCTTTGGTCAACTGAAGATAGTAACAGAACCTATTCAATGGGTTAGTTGAGCACTAAATCCGGTAATGAACAAAAAGTCCTTTCCACAGAGCCTGACATATAAGTGCCCAATAAGAGGTGTTAACAGTCTCAGTATCACGGTCTGATTGGACACAGGACACAGCATAGAGTGCAAAAACAATGACGCCACCAAGGACGGCGCGCTGCACAGGCAAAGGAGCCCGCAAAGAGAAAGGCGGCAGCCAGAGGGCGTGGGGAGGGGCCACTGAGGGTTTGCAGCTGGGCCTGGAGGAGGGAGGGTGTGAAGACACTTCAGAAACACAGAAAGTGAGAGTGAAAGCCACTCAGTCGCGTCTCTTTGCGACACCACGGACTCTACAGTCCATGGAATTCTCCAGGCCAGAATACTGGAGTAGGTAGCCTTTCCCTTCTCCAGGGGATCTTCCCAACCCAGGGATCGAACCCAGGTCTCCTGCATTGCAGGTGGATTTTTCACCAGCTGAGCCACAATGGGCGGGCAAAAAGGCATGTTTTGGTTGGAGGGTTTGGCTTTAACCTTGAGATTCTGTGACCACCGGATATGAATACAAGCAAGGAGAAAGAAAATTCTGAGAGAAGTGAGACTTTATGCCTGTTTTGGACTTTCTGGTTAGTTAATTCTAACAGGGGTGACTATGTCATAGACCTGAAATGTACAAATTTAGTCAAGGGTGTGTCTGGGTTTGACCTGAAGCACTGCCCTTGGCTGGAGGGGACTGTTTGGTCTGCCTGCTTGCCCAGCCCCTCGGCTGACGCTCAGCTTAGCTGTGACTCTCCAGTGCCCTGTCCCTCTCACTGCACCCTTTTTATTCCGAGGTGATCTCATCCCATACACCAGTGTTCACCTCAGTGCTGACGGCTCCCAGATCTGGAGCCTCCACTCAGTCTTCTTTCCTGGGCATCTGACCCGTCTATTCCCATTGCCTATTAAACATGTCCACCGATCCATGGGAAGCACCTCCAATTCACCCTGCTCAGAACAGGGCTCCATCTGTCTTCCCTAACCTGATCCCCCTGAATGACACTACCAGGTCAAGGTCACCGCGTCAGCAATCTGAGTCCCCCGCCCACCACCTTCCCCTGGCTGTTCAGCGGCCAGGCCTTGCTCACCCAGCGATTGTTTCTGTGTCCGGCCCCTCCTCTCTGCCCTGCTCCCTAGCACAGACCTTCATCACCTCTAGCCTGGCCACTGCAGAGCCTCCCTGCCTCTGCTCTCATCTGTCCTCCACTCTGCAGCTAAAGAGACTCTTCTCAACTCCTCTCTGACCGTGTTCCTCTCCTGCTTAGCTGCCTGCCCGATGATGTCCAGCTGGCCCATGCTCCTCTCTGCAGCCACGCGCCTCCTCGAGCCCGAGGCAGCCTCCTGGCCCCTGCACTGCCAGTTATGCCGGGCGGTCACCTGATGGTGCTTTACAAGGTGGTGTCCTCTTAACCCCTCCTCTTGTTTTCCCATGGTCCTGGGGAAAACCTCTTTCTTTTAAAGCTCTCGGATCCTCTGTGCAGACGCCCTGATGCTCTTAGGTAGAGGCGGCCATGCCCCACGGTGTCCTCTCTTTTCTGGGTCAGAACCAAACATCTGTAAGGCCCTTAGTGCACATTCCCTTCTCTGAGGAGGTGCTGAGGGCAGGACACGTGTTTCCTATGGAAAGAGGGAATGAAGGTTGAGGAGCTGTGGGGCTGGCGTGCTGGATGCTCCATGAGTGCCCACACTCCCCAGGATGATGGCGGGATTCAGGTGGCTGGGAGGAAGTGAGCCAGGGATGTAAATGTTTGGAGAATGTGGGTGAGTGACTTCACAGTTGGTTTCAACAGTGAGGGCTGAGTGTGGGGCTTTGGACGGTGTGATGGTTGGTTTTGGACAGTGGTTGCTGGTCTGGCCTTACAAGAGGAGGGCTAAGTTTGTGTAGGCAGGACGATAATGATCCGAAAGGGAGGGGGAAGCTGGTAGAATGCCGACCCTGCTCCTTGCAGCCCGCCTGTGGATGAAAGAAAGTGACTGGCCGCCTTCAGGTGGCGAGAAGACTTTGCATACTGCCTCCCTGCTGCATGCTAGGATGCCCAAGTCTCCGGCTTGCCTCTCCCCTCTGAGCTCCAGGCTTAGACATTCCGCCTCCTACTTGACTCTGCTACTCAGAGAGCAAATCGAGTGTAAACAGAATGACTTTTTCACTCAAACATCCTTCCCTTCCGTCCTTCCCCAACTTAGAAAATGGCACCAGCAACCTAGTGGCTGTTCTTCTTTCCTCCTTCCCTCATTCCCCACATCCAATCTCTGAGTAAATCTTATTGACCCTGCCCTGAGGGTGAATATGTGAATATTTTTCCTGATCTTCACAGCAAACACCTGGTCCAAGTGCTTTCGTTTTCTACCTGGATCTCATTTTTTTACCTAGATTTTGTAACTGCTAGCCTACCTCTTTTAGTTCATTTTCCAGATCCAAGTCAGATCATGTTACCAATTCATCTTCAAATGCTCCAGATCTTTTCTTTACTCTTAGGATAAAGTCCTTACTAGAATCTAAAGCCAAGTCAACTGGTAGGTAAGAACCAGTTTATTCATGACTGGCATCTCTCTGCTTAGTGAGCACTCACGCTACCTAGGTGGTTAACTTTATTTGAGTTATTGCCCCCCGCTAGATATGCTCTGTTCACACATCCTTTCTCTCTGTCCATGGAGCATTTTGTGCTTTTCCCACCTAATGGTCTTTGAACTCGCTGTCCCTTCAGGCTAGAAGCTCTTCCCTGAGATCTTTCACTCTCAGCTGAAACGTCTGTCCTCAGAAAGGCTGTCCTTGCCTCTACCATCTAAGGATATACTGCCCAATAAGGTAGCTATTAGTCAAGTGTGACTATTTAAATTTAGATGAAATTGACAGTTCAGTTTCTCTGTCTGATGAGCCATGTTTCAAGTACCCAACAGCCCTATGGGGCTAGTGGCTCTCACAGTGGACAGCACGGATACAGAACATTTCCATCAAGACAGGAAGCTCTGTTGGACAGTGCTGGTTGGAAGCAACATCCCATCCCAGTTCCCTCCTATAACTTGACTTTATAAGGCCATCTTCCAGAGAATTATCAGAACTGGAACACAACTTAATGTGTCCTCGTGGTTTCTTCCTACTGGCATGGAGCCTTCTCAGGGCAGGGCCTCTGCCCTGTTCACTTCTATATCTCAGAACTGAAAATGACCTGGAGTGGAGCAGGCACTCAGTACATATGTGTTAGAGTGACTAGTTTTCCAGGGATGCAGTGTTTCCAAGTGGAGTGGATAATGGAGTGGAGATATAAGGACCAGGCTGTGAAGAGGTGAAGATGGAGTGATGTTTCCCAACTGGAACAGTGGAAGCACAGGAGGAAAGTCCGTGATAGAAGATGCACGCATGCAGAGGGGCGTTCGGGAGAGGGTGGGGGACCTGAGGGTCGACCCTGTCGGAGGCAACTCTGAAGGCACTCTGGAGGGCTGAAGGGGTTTGGACTTGAGAGGCCTGCGCATAACTGCTCTGATTCCACATGGAATCTGTCTCTGTGGAGCCTCTGGTGCCTAGGGCACAGGTCAGGGTTGGGCCATACTAAGGCCACTTCAGGCTGCTTTTTAAAAAAAATCTCTATTTATTTTATCATGTATTTGGCTGCTCTGGGTTTTAGCTGTGGCACATAGGACCTTCAGCTGTGGCATGCAGGATCTAGTTCCCTGAGGACGGAACCTGGGCCCCCTGCATTGGGAGTGCAGAGTATCGGTCACTGGACTGCCAGGACAGTCCCAGTCAGGTTGTTTTGTGATATCACAGGAAGCTCTGGACGGTAGGATGTGGAGTCTTGTATTTGCTTTGGTTAAACAATGAGCAAGGGAGTGTTAGGTCAGAGCTGTGTTTTCTTGATTTAGTTGGTTGGTTTTGCTAAACAATCTAAAAACTACCAAGATTGTTTTGAACACAGAGAAAATCTGTATAGGCAATCATAAAGAGCAGCTGAGCAGAAACACCATTAAAGGCCAGATTTGCAAAAGCAGCCAGATGTTACAGACCAGTGGCTGAGTAACGTCAGGATATGTGGTTCCTATTTCTCTTGATGAACATTCTGATGTTTTATTGCCTGCCCATTTAGCAATTAAAGCTTAATGTAGTTTGTGGTTTAATATATTTTAATGATTTTGTTATAGACTTATTATTAGGAGTCTTCTCATCATAATGAATTTCATCTTGCTAGAACTGAGAAATCAATATGGCTGCTTATATTACAACGATTCATAAAATACTGTCCAAATATGCACAGGCTTGACAGCCATACGATGCAGGGTTTTCAATATTTTAAAGTAATGTAAAACTTAATCTTATTTGTACTTTCACATTTTTAATTTTAATTGATGCCTATTAGACATCTTGATTTACATCGATGTTATTACTGCTCCATCCATAGCAAATGAAATTACTCATGAGGGTTAAAAATAAAATTGGCCTCAGCATTGTCATCTATTTGTCTTTCCCTGTTCATAGGAGGGAAATAACGAGGTTCTAAGCATAGTTTATTTATTTCCTTTTTTAAAAAAATTTAATATTATTATTATTTTCTGGCCATACTGCACAGCATGTGGGATCTTAGTTCCCCACTCTGGAATTGAACCTGCACCGTCTGCAGTGGTCCCTATTTCTCTTTTTTTTTTAAATATTTGTTTGTGAATATGTTACACATGAACATGTACAAAATTCACAAAGTTAAAAGAGCGGGACTTCCCTGCTGGTCCACTGGTTAGGACACTGTGCTTCCATTGCAGGGGACACGGGTTTGATCCCTGGTTGGGGAAACTAAGATCCTGTAAGCTTCGCAATGTGGCCAAAAAAAAAAAAGTTCAAAGAGTATACAAGGGAAAGTAGGTCTCTTTTGCATCCCTGTCCTCCATGCACTTCCCCACCCCTAGGAGGCAACCACCATGACCAGGGTCCTGTCCCTCCTGCCAGAAGCACTCTGTAGTGTGTGTATATCTATATACACATCAGTTCAGTTCAATTCGGTTCAGTTGCTCAGTCGTGTCCGACTCCTTGTGACCCCTTGAATTGCAGCACCCCAGGCCTCCCTGTTCATCACCAACTTCCAGAGTTCATGCAAATATACATATATGCAAATACATATGTTACATGTGATGCCTTACTTAATGCCCCTGACAAACTCTAAATCAGGTATTATCATTTCCATTTCTTAGATGATGAAACTAAAGCCTCAGGGAAGTAATTTGCCCAAGGTCACGGAGCTGTGCTGGAGCTGAGTGCCTGAGTCTAGCGCCTGGCCTCACTGGGTGTCTTTCCCATACCAGTGTGCTAAATCACGGGGAGGAACAGAGTCCTGGCCAAGAGACACAGGCCCCAAAGTCAGAAGCTCAGCAATGCGGTTTTTCAAACTTGGAGTATAGAATTGTCTGGAGCAGGTGTGAGAGGAGGTGGTCGGGTCAACTGCGAGGCAAGGGCCAACAAAAAGTATGAAGGCCTGAGCTGAGCGACCAGAGTGGACAGGAGGGCGTGGACATTGAAGAGGCAGACTTGATGGGCTGCAGACACAATCAGATGCAGATCAGAGAAGGGGAACCAAAGGTGTGATGGTCTGGGGCTGAGCCAAATGAGTGAGGGAATGGTGGTTCTCTCAAAAGAAACCAGGAAGTTAGGCAGGACTTGAATTCTGGAGACTCGTTTAGCTGCAGACATGAGGCTGTGGGCACTGGGGGAACTTTTTAGAAGCAGGTGGAGATGTGGGTCTTGATGGCACGGCTGGGGGAAAGGGGGTACAGAGGTTAGAAGTAGGAGTCACCACAGACAGAGGAGTTAGTTGGCAGCCAAAGTGGGGAGGAAAGTGACTCAAGAGCAGGGGGTGGGTAGAGGCAGAAGGGGAAAGGCTTGGAGACAGGAGGAGGGGAGCAAGGACTGAAAGATGGAGAGGTGGGAGAGGTCAGGGAAGGCCGAGGCGGGGACAGTTCCACGGAGCAAGAGGTCAGGGAAGGCCGAGGTGGGGACAGTTCCACGGAGCAAGAGGGTTGCCTCCTCACAGCTCAGACGCTGGACAAGTCAAGGCGAAAAAGGCTCGGGAAAAGGTTTTGGAATTGAGATCAGGCTGGGAGCCTGGAGAAGCAAGGGAAGAAGCCATGTTTTAAAGAAACGTACAGAAGGTAACTGGGAGGGAATGGTGGCATCACTGTCCTGCTTGGTCCCTTGAAAACCTGCTGAGATTTATCATGAGACAGTTGATCATCATGGAAACAAACACCGAGGATGTGCTAATGGGGCGGAATCCCAGTCTTGGTTTGTCCTGACGACTTGCGCCCTGTCTCGCAAGGATGGCAGTGCAGGGCGCTCCCGGGTCACCCACTCACTCACCCGGATATGCAGGTCCTGGAAGAAGATGAGGAGTGTCTGTCGGATCAGCTGAAACTCCCCTGCAGAGAGGTCCCCGTATATCTGCGCAGGCAAAGCAGAAACAGGCATTCTGCTTTCAGAAGTGAGCTGGGAGACTGTGGACAGGCAGGGGGGGTGGGGTGGGGCGGGGGGTGGTGGGTGCCCAGAGATGGAGCCAGAGGGCAAGGAGAAGACTCAGCTGCTGGGCGGGGTGGAGGGGCAGGAGGGGAATACCAGTCGCACCCCACCCCACCCCCCGTCCACCCAAGGGGCAAACCGCCCCGCAGCATACCGAGCGGGGCACACTCTGGCTCTCCCGTTCCCCAAGATTCCGCAGAACATCTACTACCAACTCCCTCTCAGAAAAGTTAGGCAAGAACTGCTATGTTCTGTGCCGCTGCTTTCCCGGGTATGAAGGTCCCAGTGAGAGGGCATCAGATGACAGCATCTCTTGTGTTACCAAAATGGATTCCTGTGGATTTTAGAATTTTCTGGGAGAGTGGCCGGCTGGGTCATTCCCTGTCCAGTTTCCTTTCTCATAGAACCCGCCTGTCCTTAACAGGGAAATGGGAACGAGTACTGGGGGCTGAGAGGAGGCGCACCGACAGCCCGCTTACGTCAGTCAGCTGCCGGAACGTCTCGTCCACTTGATGAAGGATGGTTGGGGAATCTTGGATGAGTCCCTTGATGGCATCTAAGTGATTTAAAGTGACCAGCAGCACATCCTTGGGACGAGGACACAGCAACACTTGATACTTGAAAGCCATCGTCATCAGGTCGTAGAGCTGCCAACCCACACGTGAACAAAAGAAACGGACCTTGTATAAAGGCAGGCCTCAGAACGGCCAACAGTGACTCAGTACCGGAATCCAATTCAGCGCTCACCATGCAGCTCAGTGACCACATCACGCAAACCAAGACGCTGTGGAGAGCGAAAGGGGGTGACGGTAACAAGCTGGGGCAACTGCAGTAAACCAGGACGTCCCTGGGCAAACCAGGACGTCCCTGGGCAAACCAGGATGTCCGGTCAGCTTCCGTGTGGTGCTGATGGTGCATGTGAAACAATATGGGCAGCTGTGGGGCCCGGGACTGGGTGCTGGTGGAGAATGAAAGCCTGAGTCCAAGCCCTCCTTGCTGCAGACTTGCTGGCGTGCTGCTGCCGTGCTGTGCGCAGTCGTGTCCGATTCTCTGCAACCCCTGGTGTGGACTGTAGCCCGCCAGGCTCCCCTGTCCAAGGGATTTTCCAGGCAAGAATACTGGAGTGGGTTGCTCTTTCCGCCTCCAGGGGAATCTTCCTGACCCAAGGATCGAACCTGCGTCTCCTCCGTTGCAGATTCTTTACCTACTGAGCCACCTGGGAAGCCCAGATTTGCTGGGTGGCCCTGGCCAAGTCTCTTTGCCTCTCTGAGCCTGAGTTTTCTCATGTGTAAAAAATATTCCCTAATTCCTCAACGTTGCAGAACTGCTGAGAGGTGTAAATGAGAAAACACAGGTGAAAGTGGCAAGACTACGGTTCTGTGTATGAGACGAATAATGGAACTTAATGGGATATCAACAAGCTCCACGAACGGTATCACCATCCATGAAGATCAGAGGTGAGACGCTGGCGAGGACCAAAGTGGTCACGCTGGGCTTTGTGGAAGAAGTGGGCCTGATACAGACTTGAGGCAGGGTTCCAACTGGGTAAGGGAGGAGAAAGGCATTCGGGTGGTAGGGAACAGTATGCTTGAGAGTCCAGAGGCAAGCCGTGGGTATGCTGTTTTCCTGGGAGAAAGAGTAGAACAGCCTGACTGGAGGGGATGGTTTGTGTTGGGGGTGGTGGGAAATAAAGTTGGATAATTATGGCAAGGTTAGAATATTAAATGTTTTTGAAAGATGCACAAAATAGTTTAGACTAGATGTGGTAGGAATTAGGAGGCTACTGAAATTCTCTGTGCTGATGTGATAAAAGTGGTAGTTAAACAAGATTAGTGAGTCTGGCCGTGATGAGATGTGTGAGAAGGGAGAGGGTGGAGTGAGGGCAGTTAGCTGGCGCCTGGCTCCTAGGAGGGTGGCAATAAAATGACTGTATGAAAGAAAGAAATTTTGTTGGAGAAACCCGGATGGAAGGCCTGGAGGAAGATGGTGGGGAAGATGAGGCAGGGCAAAGAAGAGGCTGTGACACTCAGGAGAAAAGCTGTTTGTTAGTACATGTTGACTGCCCGATTGGATCTGGGGGACGAAGATGAGGGCTGTCCAAAACGACCACAGCATTTTCAAAGTGGTGCCTGGGAGATACATGATGTTACGTGACGCTACTGAAGGAGGCAAGTTTGGGAGAGAAGGTACGGACATGTCTGAGGCAGGACTGAAAGTTAAACCACCTGAGTGCTTTGCGGAGCACATGGATGTGCATGACCTCAACTAATCCCATTTAATTTCACAAGAACTCTATGTGTGTGTTCAGTTCAGTTCAGTCGCTCAGTCGTGTCCGACTCTTTGTGACCCTATAGACCATAGCCTGCTAGGCTCCTCTGTCCATGGGATTCTCCAGGCAAGAATACCGAGGTAGGTATTATACCAAGTTTAAAAATGAAGAAACGTGCCTAATTTCACATGGCTGGTAAAAAGTAGCAGGGTGAGATTTGGAACTAAAGACAGTCAGATCCTGAAGCACTTGCTTGAACCCTCGAACCCTCTCCATGATCTCCTTTCTCCAACATGCAGCTAGACATTTCACTTAGAAAGTACCTGCCTACAGAGAGGGGTGGGGTGGCGGGGTGGGAGAGAGGCTCAAAAGGGAGGAGATGTACGTAAACATATGCTGATTCACTTTGTTGTAAAGAAGAAACTAACACAACATTGTAAAGCAATTATATCCAGTAATAAAATTAAAAAAAGAGAAAGTGACATACAGCCCGAGCTGTCTTGGTTTGTGTGCGTGTGTGCGCGTGTGCAGGCTTGTCTAATACTAGAGACGTAGGTTTGTGACTCTCAGCCATCATCATCAAACATTAAGTACCTGTTGTGTACAGGACACTGTGCTAAGAATAAAGGATAAAAACAGGTATAAGATGAAGAAATGAAAGTTCAGAGTTATTCAGTGAATTGAGTCTCATAGCCATTGGTAGTGGAGAAGGAAATGGCAGCCCACTCAAGTACTCTTGCCTGGAGAATCCCGTGGACAGAGGAGCCTGGTGGGCTGCTGTCCATGGGGTCGCACAGAGTCGGACACCACTGACGCGACTTACCATGCATGCATGCCATTGGTAGAACTAGGACTTGAACCCGGGATTTCTGTTTCTAAATCCTGTGCCATATCTCAATGGAGACCTAAACTTTCTTAAAGGCAGGGGGAGAAGAACAAGCAGAGAGGAGAAGATACTGAACATTTATCTATGTGCTAAGCTTTCTTCTGTCATTATATGTACGTTTCTCACTTAATCCTCCCTCTGACTAATGAAGTAGCTGTTATTATCCCCATTTTATAGATGAGAAGATGGAGGCTCAGGGAGCTAAAGTAACTTTCTGAAGGTAATTGGCAGGAGGCAAGAGGGCACAGTTGAAGGCAGTCTGTCTCTCTGAGGTTTCCAGGTGCCAGCACTGAGACAGTGCTGCATTTTTGCACACCTGGGACCCACTGTCAGTCCTCATGATTTATGAAAATTCACGTAATAAAGAGACTTGAAAAGGGATTCTTGTTAAAATTATTTCGCATTGCAGGAAGATTCTTTACCAGCTGAGCCTCAAGGGAAGCCCAAGAATACTGGAATGGGTAGCCTATCCCTTCTCCAGGGGATCGCCCTGACCCAGAAATCAAACCGGGGTCTCCTGCATTGCAGGTGGATTCTTTACCAACTGAGCTATCAGGGAAGCCCTGTTATTCAGATTAGTTTCTCCTAACATTTTAGTTCCATTTCCCACATTCTATTCAGTCGTCATGGCTCCTTAGGTGTCCTCTTGGCTGTGACAGTTTTTCTAGTTTTCCTTGCTTTTGGTGGCCTTGACAATTTCGATGACAGGTCAGGCACTTTGTAACATGACCTCCGAATAGTATTTGTCTGCTGTTTTTCTTCATGATCAGCCTGGGGTTGTGGGTTTTGGGGAGGAAGATCACAGAGGCAAAGCATTATTCTCATCTTGTCATACCAGGATACCGCCACCTGGCTTATCACTGCTGATGCTATCACCTGGTTGAGGTAATATTTGCCATGTTTCTCCACTGAGAAGTTAGTTGTTTCCCCTCCCCCGCTATGCATACTGTCTTCCTTGGAAGGAAGTCACCAAGTGCAGCCGCATTCAAGGAGTGGGGAGTTCGGCTCTCTCTCCCCGAGGGCAGGGCATCTATATAAAGTGTCTGGAATTCTGATGAACAGGAGATCTATCTGTTCTCTGACATTATTTATGTGGAATTATTCCTTTTAAAATCAGTACCTTAAAAAATTGTTCCACAAAGAAACAGATATGTTTACATTAGAAGTAGAGTCTGAGTGGTTTTGAATTTGCTCTTTAAAAAATGCCTGGCTTGCAGGGCCGAGATCTGTTAAGAAGGAAGCAGAATTAAGCAGGGCTGGGTGCTTGGATCGGACTGGTGTTGTTCACCCAGTCGAGTCTGACTCTTTGTGACCCCACAGACTGCAGCATGTCAGGTCTCCCTGTCCCTCACAATCTAAACGTGGACATGCAGACAAGCACTCTCTGTGGGTGATATAATGACTTAATAAACTACAGAGGGGTTTGAAGCTCCAATATTTGGCCACCTGACGCGAAGAACGGACTCACTGGAAAAGACCCTGATGCTGGGAAAGGTTGAAGGCAGGAGGAGAAGGGGACAACAGAAGATGAGATGGTTGGATGGCATCACCAACTTGATGGATATGAGTTTCAGCAAGCTCCAGGAGTTGGTGATGGACAGGGAAGCCTGGCACGCTGCAGTCCATGGGGTTGCAAAGAGTTGAACATGGCTGAGAGACTGAACTAAACTGAACAGAGGGGTTGGTGCGGATGACTTCTGAGGTCCTTCCCAACTTGAAACTCAAGAACAAGCCATGTTTACATGTGCCTGTCTTTTGTCATGCACCACTGCACACATCATCTCTTTGGATTCCAGTCTGTGGTAATCCATAAGAAACACAGCCCAGGGATGGAGGCAGTTGCTCACCTTATCCATGCTGGCCTGGTTCAGTCTCATGATCGAGGCATGAGCCAGGCGGTCATAGACAGTCCTCAGGGCCTTCTTGGAGTAGAGTTCTTGGGGTTTGAACAATTCCTCCATGAACTTTTGATTGAACATGGTTGAAATGATGTCATTCATAACTGTAGAGACAAGAGAGGATGCAGGTGAACAAAGCATTGGGGGAAGCTTTATTCAGGAAATGCTCCCTGTGTGCAGATGGAATGGAGGGGCAGGGCCTATGTAGTATGGGGATGCAGTGCGCTTGGAGATCTGCTTCTTGGGGAGAAACCCCATGTGTGTCCCAGTGGAAAGCAGGGTCCAGAGTGCCTTATGAGCCCATCTTAGGGCAAACGTAGACGTGGCAATGTGCTGTGGTTCAAACCACTTTCACATACAACATTTCACTTGATGATAGAGAACATATTTATTCCTTCTTTAGAAAAGACTTCTATTAGCATTGCAGATTAGATATCCACCTCAAAATGAGAAACAGCATCACCTTTTCTGTTTGTTTAGCAAGTCTATAACATTTTTACTTTGAATTTTATAAAATGGGACCTAAATGGTAATTTTTTTTTTCTTCTTCAAAACAGTTTACAAAAATAGACATAGGATCTACCCACTGGTTAGAGATTAAAACTTTTTCTAGTGTTTCTAAAGACGTGTGCTTCAGATTAATACTATTTGCTGCTGCTGCTGTTAAGTCACTTCAGTCGTGTCTGACTCTGTGTGACCCCATAGACGGCAGCCCACCAGGCTCCCCCGTCCCTGGGATTCTCCGGGCAAGAACACTGGAGTGGGTTACCATTTCCTTCTCCAATGCATGAAAGTGAAAAGTGAAAGTGAAGTTGCTCAGTTGTGCCTGACTCTTCGGCTCTCCGCGACCCCATGGACTGCAGCCTACCAGGCTCCTCCATCCATGGGATTTTCCAGGCAAGAGTACTGGAGTGGGGTGCCATTGCCTTCTCCATAACACCATCTGAGGATGTCTTAATTTCCCTGTATGATCTATAATACTGACATCATACTGTAGTGATATGCCCCATACTGTTGTTCAGATGGAAAATTTCCAGGTGGCGAGAATAAAAGGTCCAGTGTGCTTAGTCGCTTCAGTTGCGTCCAACTCTTTGCAACCCCATGGACTGTAGCCTGCGAGGCTCCTCTGTCCATGAGGATTCTCTCCAGGCAGGAATATCGGAGTGGGTAGCCTATCCCTTCTCCTGGGGATCTTCCTGACCCAGGAATCGAACTGGGGTTTCCTGCATTGCAAGTGGATTCTTTACCATCTGACCTACCAGGGAAGCTAAGGTGTGTGCAAATCAAACTATCTATAATTCTAGGTCTTCATTCACTCATTCATTTAGATATTTTGTGCTACTCAAATAACATCATTTGAGGGCTAGGAAAACCATTTGGTACAAGAAATAGAAACAGATATGGTTGAACGCAGATTATTCTTAATTAAGCCAGATATATTCCTGCCTACTGTATATGGATGCTGAGACTATATATTCATAATAATTAAAATCTGAAAGAAAACTGGCTACTTAAAAGAATGATACAAAATCACTTGAGTGATTATTGCTGAAAGATACAGAGCTCTCTTTCTCTTGCCACACAAAGGACACAGCAGGTGACCCATGGTCACCCTTGTATCTTAGAGAGTGGAGCAAGGTCATGATTTCAGACACTCTTTCTACCTGTAAGTAACCAACAGAAGTACCCTGAGGGCTCAGATGCATTTTAAAGCATCTCAAAGAGCAGTTTTGGGGAGAGGTAGGGAGCTGAGGGCTAGATGTACTTAAATCTTAAATGGAAGGGTTATAGAGAAAGGTGGGGAGGGAAACACTCCCTCTCCCCACTCCCACCCTGACACGAAAGAACACACTGAGCGAATGCGACTGCTTTCGGAAGTATTGGACCCACACTTGACCTCTGTATTTTACTCTAGGCCCCATCCCATCAGTGAGGAAGCAGCAGATCCATTGCCAACACAGGGTATCCCTCATGTAGGACAGTTTCAGCCCAGGCCAGCGTTTACTCAGTGTGCACTAACCTCCCCCTACTGTGCCCAGCCTGGAGACCCAGGAACCCTTCTGGGTTTGCCTCAAGCATGGCCTTTGGCCTTCGACCTAAACAAGCAAGCTGCTGCTGCTGCTGCATCACTTCAGTCGTGTCCGGCTCTGTGTGACCCCATAGACGGCAGCCCACCAGGCTTCTCCATCCCTGGGATTCTCTAGGCAAGAACACTGGAGTGGGTCGCCATTTCCTTCTCCAATGCATGCATGCATGTTAAGTCGCTTCAGTCGTGTCCGACTCTGTGCGACCCTACGGACAACAGCCCACCAGGCTCCTCTGTCCACGGAATTCTCTAGGCAAGAATACTGGAGTGGGTTGCCATTTCCTTCTCCAAAACAAGCAAGGGTCTGCAATAAATTGGACTTTCTGACATTTTTCTTACTGCAGCCTATATAAATGTAAAGTTCGCATGGAAATAGCTACACATGGAAAGCCACATATAAGGCCTCAATAAAGAGGGAATTTGAAGAATTTTCCATAGGTTTATGGAGGCCAGCGAGGAGTGCCAAAGAGGAAGAACTCACATGAAAGAATTGCATCAGCTCTGATTATGTTCATGATTACAAAGAGCTCCCATTCACTGAGGTGCCGAGTCACGTCTCTAGGGTCTTTGAGCCTTTAGCAAGATCTAGGAAAATAGCTTAGACCCAAATAAGTCAGTTCTAAAAGAAAGAAAGCCCCAAGGTGATTGTCAGCCACTCTGGCAAAGTAAAGTGAAACCTTTTCTTTGGGAAGTGACTAAGCTCTGTATCACCATGGCTTCTTGCATAAGAACATCCAGAAAGTTCTGCTGGGAAGAGAGTATGGCAGGCCCTGTTCCCGTGGGCAGAGCAGTGAACACAAATGCCCCCAAGGGGAGATGGCAGTTTTGCAGTTGGGGCCCGGCACCCAGGGCACCCACCTTGTAATTTTTTGGAAGGAGCATGGGGGCACAAATTAACATGCTTACATCTCAGTGTGCTTCAGCTGGCACTTGCTGATGTGGGCCTACTGTCTGCCAGACACGGGGGGGTGGTGTGGGCAGAGAGGAAGCGAATGTTATCCTTGCCCAAGAGTAGCAGCCCACACCGTATGTATGCTAAACCTGAGTTTTTTTCTTTACTAATATGTATTTTATTTGGCCGCGTCTTAGCCGCAGCATGCAGGGTCTTTCATCGCGGTGCGTAGACTCCTAGTTGTGGCGCTTGGTGGGCTCAGCAGCTGTGGCATGTGGTCTGAGCTGCTCTGCGGCATGTGGGATCTTAGTCCCCTGACTGGGGATGGAACCCACACCCCCTGCATTACGAGGTGGATTCTTAACCACTGGACCACCAGCGAACTCCTCTGAGAAGTTTCAACCTGATCTGTAAGTTAGTCTTGGTGTTCGTTTTTGGCACTCACATGAGCTTGGCATAATTGCATGAGGCAGGAATGTGCTAGAAGCCAGATTTCATCAGGAGACTAAAGCCAGGTGTGTGGAGGGGCGGTTTCTCATGGGTGCACTGGGAGGGTCAATAACTGAGTTCTTAACGTATCAGCCTTCTAATTTATGAAGTCAGTTTCTGCTTATTATTTTTGGATATATAAGATAAATTCCAGTGATTCAGTTACTTACACAAAAAGTCTTCAAAATCCACACTTTTCACCTGAAATTCTGCAGTACATCAAGAGGTGGGCCAAAAATTGCTGAAGAGAAGTGGTGAGAGACGGTTGTGAAATATTATAAAACTTTACCAACCACTTCGATTGGACTTTTCTTCGAGCCTGGCCTGATGAAATAATTCTCTTAATGAAAGCAACTGCGTTTTTAACTAGTACTTCTGTAAATTTTATTGTTTATGGTAATACACAACTTGAAACCAAGGGTAAAAAAGAGAAGCTACTATTTCTGGGTGGTTACCATGTTTTGAAGCCTTATTATGTTGTAAGTCTTGGGCTTAGAATGTTCTATTCATTATCTTATTTAAATAAATAATCAAATGATTTTGAAGGGTACCCCACTCCTCACCCCCAGTTGCTAGGGCTTTGAAAAGAAAAAGAACAGAGATTTAAGAATACTCAAGTTTCTCAAAACCAAGGCAAACCTAATCAGACTATAAACCAATTTAAGAAACTGAAATGATAGCAAACAAGCACAAAAGGCTAGTGGGGGCGGGCTGGACAAAGCATTTGCTGAAGTATCACCCTATTTATCAAAGGGGAAAACTGAGTTTTCCAGAGGTTAAAGTCCAAGGTCACATAGCAGGGGGTGGAGCTGAAAAGAGAAAGGGGCTGTTTGATTCTAGTGCCTGTGCCTTTAAATATTACACGTGTTATCTCCTCTGCGTACTCAGTGTGGAGAGAGCACTTGAAACATCGAGGCTGATGGCTGATGACATGCATAGACTATTCCCAGGGTCAGATAATGACATTTAAAGGCGAGAAAGGCGAAGGTTTTATTCTGAGGACTCAACAGCTTTCTCAGGTGTGCTACTGGGTATAGGTGAAGGGGAAATTGAAGATTTGGCATGATAAGACCACAGGGCATGCGTGTCATGCCTTCCGCGCTCAAGCCTGTCGGCCATGCAGCCACATGCTTCCACATTTCTCAGTTGCCCAACAGCTATGTCTGTGTGCTCAGGAGAACAGCTCTTTGGCTACATGATGCTATCACAGGATTGTTTTAAGGACAACTAAATAGGACAGCCCACCTGGAAAGGTAGCTATTGTCCCAGGTGTCCTTGCGACGCTTGGAATGGTAAAAACGGACAAATGCCTCAGGTGCAATAGGGTCCTTTGACTAATATTTGCTTGGTTTTCATCTTTCATGCTGTATTTAAAAGATTCAACTGTATAACCAATATCTCAGCTAAAGAGAAACTCACGCCTATTCTTTTACTTGGAAATGTCTAGAGTGGTCCCACTCTAAGCCCCACTGAGGAAGGACTGGGTGAACCTGTGGATGCAGACTGGATACATGCAGCCCCAAGGTAGCATACCTCGTTTTCTGTCCACCTCTGTCCATTCATCTACATGAAGCATATAAAAAGAAAACACCGGTTCATGAAGCAAGAACGTTATTTTCAACGAGGCTTTAAAAATACCAATTCCAACGATCTGGCTTACGAAACTTTATCTTTCATGTTTGGATTAATGTTTAACGCAAATACTCTGCCTTCCATTTGAAGCTTTTAAAAGGCTGAAGGATAAATAACAAGTTCCAAAAAAGCCCTAGGGGAGGCTGTATCTTATAGAGGGTGGCCTAGGAGGAGAGGAAGCTCAGAAGGATGAAATACCCTGGGATTTACCTTGCAAGGTTCAAGAAGCCATCCTCTCTACCGCTCTGAGAGTAGACATCTTTCAAAATAAGGCTTTTAAAAACACTAACTTCCACAAGGAAGAATAATCCTGAGAACAGGTACAGAAAGAATTTTCTTTCTTTACAACCTGATTCTCTTATTAATGCAAGAGTTCTCTTTCTAGAACTACTCAGAACTACTCACTACTTACAGAACGACTCAAATAAAAAAAAAAACAACTAGAAATATAAATTAACAGAAAAAAACTATTTGTTTCTGATTTACCTTTTATACAGAGAGGTATGACTTCCATGTAAAAAGAGGGAAATAATGATGGGACCACCGTACAGAAAGCTCCTGAGGACAAAGGTAGCCAGGGAAATACCAAGAAGAGACCAAATAAGGAAAAATGTACTTGGCTAGAGAAATCTGTGAGAATCATGACCCTTTAATGGGCTGAGACCTGGCTCTGCTGTTTACTAGCTGTATAACTTCAAGCAGCTTGTGTAATTTCAGCTTCTTCATCTGTGAAATGGGGATTATAATTACACCCACCCAGTAGGGTTGTTGGGATAAAATAGTTATCCGACTTCTCTCAAACACTTATCCGACTTCTCTCCTAGTTCTGCTTTCTCTATTTCAGAATTTTGGGTGCCACCCATAAAGGCTCTTGATGAGCCTTTTTTTTTTTCTTTCCTTGATTTTTTTGGGAGAGATTTCAATCTAAAACCACTCATGGATAAACAGAGTTCTACACACAACCACATTTTAAAAACATTTTGTAGTTTGGTGTATTTTGTGAACATTTGCACTAAATTGTTTGAGAAGTGACTCCTGAGGTTATAACATGCATGCTGCTGCTGCGGCTAAGTCGCTTCAGTCGTGCCCAACTCTGTGTGACCCCATAGACGGCAGCCCACCAGGCTCTGCCGTTCCTGGGATTCTCCAGGCAAGAACACTGGAGTGGGTTGCCATTTCCCTCTCCAATGCATGAAAGTGAAGTTGCTCAGTTTCGAGACCCCATGGAACGCAGCCTACCAGGCTCCTCCGTCCATGGGATTTCCCAGGTAAGAGTACTGGAGTGGGGTGCCATTGCCTTCTCTGAATTAGCATATACGTGCCTACAGTATGCAATGCCTACAGCTCCTAAGAGACCCTCCTGAAAGCACAGCGAGTGCCATGTCCTGCCTACCCACAAAGGGTTCCTATTGCAGGGTCAGACTCCTCTGGGAAAATTAACCGTCTTTCTCCCACAGAGTTTCAGGGTTCTGGAGAGAAAACACTGGGGAAGCAGCACCAAGACTCTAGCCTTCTTTAAGCAGATGCTGGCTTCTTTGACATAATGTCCACATCTGTCATTTCAGGGCATTTATTTTACAGGTGGTCTTCCCTGAAAGGCTCGTGGGAATTCAGAGGGATAGAGCTGCAACCCTCTTGAAGGTGTGTTTGGCAACAGGGGGGCTGCCAAGGGCTCACCAACCCTAAGGGAGAGTGATTACCTGCTGCCGACCAAAATAAAAGAGCTGGGGAACACATGCGCAGGGCTACCAGGCACTCCTGCAGTCAGTGTCGTTCTTCTCCAGCAGAGGTCGCTGTCGAGCTGTGTGTGCTCCTGGCCCTCTTTCCTTCTGAGGATCCCGGGAAGGTAAACAAGGATGACTTGTTTGTGACAATTCCACTTTATATTTTGAGTGGAAGGTAGGCTCAAGGCTTATCCAGAGCTTCCTGTTACATTGGAACTATAAAAATATAGTATCTCACAGCACTCAGTTGCTCAGTACTACTCTGTGATCTGCATATCTTGGGAAAATCACTTAATAGCCCCATGCCTTAGTTTCCCCTTCTGTCAAATGAGGAAGGCAAACAAATGGTAAGAGGGCCTTGTTTAGGAGTATTTGTAAGAGGGTGAGTGAAAGTTGCTCAGTTGTGTCTGACTCTTTGCAACGCCATGGACTATACAATCGATGGAATTCTCTAGGGCAGAATATTGGAGTGGGTAGCCTTTCCCTTCTCCAGGGGATCTTCCGGGAGTGAGGCAAAGGCAACTTTTTTATTATTCTGGCAATTGCTTAAACATGGGACCTCATTCAGTATGCAACAGTCAGAAGTTGCCCCACAGAGAGAGCACTTCCTTTCTGTTGAAGGCTAAACTAGAGCGAGCTGCCTTCTGGGGAGAAACTGCAAGATCGGCCCTGGACTTAAGGGAGTGGGATGGCCTTCAGGAGACCAATTAGTTGTGTAAGACAGTGAAACCTTCTAGAAGAAACACGATTTCCATCCAGAGCTTCAGTGAGGACTAGTTGACTGCTTTAATCTCACACCCTTTGCCCTGTTTTCTCATTCTATTTTCTGCATGTCCTCATCAACCAACTATTTTCTGTCATTTCTTTGATGAGACCAGTGGGTATCCTGGATTTTTTTTCAAGCCTCTCCGTCCCAACCTTCCAACTCCCTCCCCACCCCATTCCCTCCGCAAAAATTCTGATGTAGTCCCCTCGAGTGTGGAAGTACAGGGCAGCCGTGAAGGTTGTGGGTGAAGAGTATGAGCTCTAGAGCCTGATGACCTGGGTTCAAATCCATTACTCTTCCTTCGTACTAGTTATGTAAACCTGGGCAAATGGACCTCACTTTCCCCATCTGTAAAACGGGGATAGTAGTATTACCTACATGATAGGATAGTTGTGGGGATTAAGGTGTTCAGAGAAGTCCATGGTACATGGTTAAGTGCTTAATAAGTATTTGTTGCTATTGCATTAGGAAGACATATCCCCCAGGTTTAGAATCAGTTACTGCAAAGACTTGTCAAAAGCCCTACCTCCAGAGGATGCAAAGGGCTGCAGGAGGCTCTGCCCAGCACCTCAGTGGCATCTGATACAACTCAACATGGAAGGAAAGTGTGTGAATGTGAATTACGGAAGATGGCTGAAACTCCCTGGTGCCGTCTCTAGCAAACCCAGGACTGCAGCTCCTGAACACAAAGGAAGCCAGGCCCCTAGTATAATCACAGGGTCTTGCCCAGACCGCCTCTTGAAAGACCACAGCTGCTACTCATTGTGTTAAACATGTTAAGTACATCACCTCATTCTATCTTTACGAAGTCACTGTGAGGTATATTTTATTATTCCCCTTCTACGGAGAAAGAAACAGGCATACAGAGTTTACACTCCAAGGTTATACAATTAGTTAAATGGCAAAGCTGGAATTGGGAACTATATCTGTATGACTCCAGACAGCATGTTCTTAAGTGCTAATGTATCCTGCCTTCCAAGACTGCAGACCACCAGTCCAAGCACTACCTATCAGCTCACTGGTGCCAAAAGCCTAAATGAAATCACATAACAGCACCAAGGAAAACAGAACCCTCTTGAGGGAAAAACAGCAATGTAATATCAAACAGTAGCTCAACAAACATTTACTGAGCACTAGTTTATTCAGTTGTAGGCATTATGCTAGGCGCTGGAGTACAAAGGTGAATAAGACAATCACGTGGGGGAGACAGACACATATGCAGACAATTTCAGTATAATATGGCTAGCGATAAGGTTGAGGGGGGCACAGATCTAGTATGGGAGTATGCGCAGGCCGTTTCCCATGTGGAGATGAGATGATTCTTAAGCTGAATGTAGGATGGAAGGGAAGTGACTAGCATGGAAATGGGAGGGTTGGGGTAGAATGGGAATTACCAGCATGGAAACATGAGTGAGCATGCTTTAAATGGAGACCTACAAGCAGTTTGGTATCAAGATACACAGCAGGAGGCAGGCAGCGGTGGAAGCTGGGACTGCAGAGGTGGACAGGGGGTCAGATCAGGAAGGTCCCTGAAATGTCCTGCCAAGGACTTGGCCTCCATCCAGACCGCAGTGGGAAGCTGACAAAGGGTTTTCAATAGCGAGGTGTATGGACAGATTCAAATGTCAGAATGCTCACTGGCAGCAGTGTACAGAATTAATGGAGGGGGTATGCTATAGGGAGCTCTTTCTCTTTATGCATGGACTTGGACTCAATTGCACAGATACAACAGTGAATATCTGCATTTGTATGCTGAACATCAACTGAGTGTACGGAGACTGTTGGAGACAGTAAATATTTGAATCAGCGGCTATGTCAGTTACTTTTATACCAACTTTCCTTTCTCCATCTTCAAATAGAGTATTTCCTTCATACCTAATCCCAGGAAACTTAGTGAAAACAGCTGTTGGTTGAGAAGGAGGGGGGAAAAGGAAAGAAAAAGGGTGGCAAAGAGTTCTGGGTGGCCATTTCTCTGGGGTTAGATGTGGTGTGTATGGGAGGCAGATTTTACATTTTAGAAACTCTCATATAATCATTTCCACAACTGCATTCTCTCCAAACAATTGTGAAGGGAAAAGACAACTTTCTTATATTTTCTTATTTATCCATGTTATTTCAGACGCCCACCTTTCTAGAAATAGCTAGAAATAGCTTCTGAACTTAGCAAGACTGGCCTCCGGTTTATGAAGGAGGATACTGTACAGAGGAATGGAGACTCAGAAGGTTCCCTGGGGGGAAAGAGGATGCTCCGACTAGCAGTGTGCCACCACGGATGGACCACTGGGACGCTCATATTTGGGAGGGATCAATTGTCAAGAGAGGTTGGGAAATCATCTCCAGTTTAAGGGGATGAGTAAATAGGGGTAGGTCAGGTACCCTCATAATATTCAATGGGGGTATTAAATCCCTCTGTGGTGAAACGATCTTTTGGGGACTGTGCTGATGAGGGGTTCTGTCTGGATGGGGCTGTGGGTTATGAAAGAGGTCCCCGGCGATGAGGGCGCAGAGTGCAGGGGTGTTGGTCAATCTGTAAAGGCGCTTGGCTCTAGAGGTCTGGCTGAGGGGGTCGGGGCTGGCTGTGCGGGCCGGGAGCCTCTCACCTTTGCGGGCCTTGTCTCCGGGAATGTTCTGGGCCCGCAGCCGCTGGTCCAGGATGTAAAGCATCTCCCCGCCCAAGTTCAGGAAGAGCAGCGGTAGCGTCCGCATGGACATGGTGCCGGAAAGCCAGCGCGTCTGGTACAGAGCCTCCAGGTTTAGTAGCCAGAGGCCTGGAGGTCCCTTAGTCGCGTCCCTAAAAAGCCCGGTTGCTAGGCAACGCGACAGGCGGCAAAGAAGGCCAATCAACAGGCCGTTTGTTGGGAGGCACTCGGGGGTGAGCGCGTACTGGGCGGGGCGGCTAAGACCTACCGGGTTGATTGGACAGAGCTCCCCCCGCCTTGGCCCCTGAGCGCCGGTTTTGATTTTCTTGAGACCCGGAGGGTGGGCGAAGATCTGTAGGGCGGCCACCTTCTCCCCGCCAGGGCGGAGTGCTCACGTGCCCCTAAAGGAGGAAATTGAAAGTGTTTGTCGCCTCTGTCCTGACGGACTCTGTGACCCTGTGGGCTGTAGCCCGCCAGGCTCCTCTATCCATGGGATTCTCCAGGCAAGAATACTGGAATGGGTAGCCGTCCCTTCTCCGGGGGATCTTTCCCATCCAGCGATCGAACTCAAGTCTCCTGCATTACAGGCAGATTTACCCTCTGATCTACAAAACCCAAGCCGAACTCTTTTAGAGCAGACTCTGGGCTCTTCCCTGGTGGCTCAGATGGTAAAGCGTCTGCCTACAATGTGGGAGACCTGGGTTCGTATCCCTGGGTTGGGAAGATCTCCTGGAGAAGGAAATGGCAACCCACTCCAGTACTCTTGCCTGGAAAATCCTATGGAAAGAGGAGCCTGGTAGGCTACCGTCCATGGGGCCGCAGAGTCAGACACGACTGAGTGACTTCACTCACTCACTGGGCAGACAGGCCTGTTGTTGTTTTTAAGTAATTTTTAATATGATCATCACATTAGCTTCAAAATTATTTACATCATGTAATTTTACCAACAAAAGCCAAAACACAATTTTCAAGTTAAATCAGATTTTCCATTCTAATAGACTTTCTCAGTAAGTTCAAAGGAATTGGCAGATTTGTGACCCTGACAAATATGAGAATCACTTGATTCAATTTGGTTAGAAGTCAATTCCTTTATACCTTTATTATAGGAAGCACTGAAACCGCCCACCCTGGCCAGGCACCACAGTAACCATTTGCATGAATTGTTTTTCGGCAGGAGGTTCTGGTAAGGAACAGGGAACTAATAAGCCTCCACCAACCAAAAGAGTTTGGGAAAGGTCAAAAGGAGACACCACCTGTCTGACCACTTCCCAGAATCTTTCTCTCTGGCATCCATCTTGGCTGAACAAGGCGTGCACCACCAGGAAGGACTCTTGAGTCAGAATGATTGGCTAAGGACAACCTGGAAACTAATCCCATTACCATAAAACCCGAGACTGGAAGCCATGTGACAAAGCTGTTCTCCTGGGTTCCCTTACCCTACTGCTCTCCACCCGGGTGCCCTTTCCCAGTAAAATCTCTTGCTTTGTCAGCATGTGTGTCTCCTTGGACAATTCATTTCCGAGTGTAAGACAAGAGCCCAGTTTTGGGCCCTAGAAGGGGTCCCCCTTCCTGCAACACCTTCGTAGGTGGTGGTTTGGTGGTTTAGTCGCTAGGTCATGTCCAACTCCTGTGACCCCCATAGACTGTAGCCCACCAGGCTCCTCTGTCCCTGGGGTTCTCCAGACAAGAATACTGGAGTGGGTTGACATTTTCTTCTCCAGGCAGACCTGGGTTTGAATCCCTGCTCTGCAGTTTCCTCGCTGTGTGACTTGGGGCAGTTGTTTTGAACCTCGACTTCCTCATCCTGCAATATGGAGGGGACAGCCATCTCCCCATGTTGCAGAGAGGAATCACTGAAATCGTGCAAAATGCCAGGAAAGCCCTCAGCAAAATGGTAACTTTCAGGTGGGGGAAGTACCAGAGGTCCTTGAATTATTTGCATTTCCTCCCTAAAAGCCACTTGGCATGAAGCCCCTTGTTTCATGCACCAGGAAGCAAACCAGGCCTGTTCAGGATGCATGCTGTGCTCTCTGAAGCTCCTGCACGGTTAAGCAGGCCTACAATCCACTTCTCTGTTTTGAGGGCAGTGACCACGTTCTTCACCTTCATCTGGAGCTCCAGGATCACCTTCTCATCATCTGCTTTTACATTTTTACTTTGATAAACAACCATTTCTGTAAATTTCAATGCTTCTAAAACCTAATCTTCCCCTCCAGCCGCTCAGACTTGAAACCTGAGCCTTGTTTTCCACCTCCCTCCCCCTGGGTCTTATTATCTTTCACCAATTCTGCTTTTCCCACCAAAATCTTCTTTCTTTTTGTCTGCATTACCATGTTTCTCCATATTAACTGCTCTTTCCTAACTTCCATGAGCCTGGCTGCTAGGCTAAATTTCAGAAGACACCTGTCAGGCTTTTGGCATGACATCCCTTTGGTGGCTTTCTACTGTTTGGCAGATCACAGGTGAAATGCCTTTGTGAGGCATTCAACCTGTCCACTTTGGCTCTAACTGCCTTTCCAGAGACCTCTTCTGCACTCCCTTGATACTTCGCAATCCAGTTGAACTCAAACTCAGCATCATCTCTTTGGAGCATCACCTCCTCTTACTGATAACTACACCCACCACTGGAAAGTCTTCCCTTAACATATAAGCTCAAGTTTTTCCCACACCTTCTGGAGTCCACTTTCCTTCCTTTCAAAGCCAAGGTTTTAAAAGAATAGTCTACTCTTGTAACCTCAATTTCCCCCATCACCATCACCCACTTCATTGCCATTGGATTCGGCTTTCGCCACTCCACTGAAACTGCTTCATCATGAAGAGTTTTTGGTGCTTAACTGACATCTCAGTGGATACTATACAGCGATTGAAAGCTAGCAGCCCAGGGCTTTGATTTGATCTTGGCTGGTCTGTGCACTGTCTTAAAAGGGACTATAACTAGGATGGGACTGTAATAAGCAGCTTAGCATCATTATCTTACTCTTGGCCTTCATGCACTATGCTATCTGCCTGGTTGCTAAAAGCATTTGAGTTTGTTGGAGTGTAGTTTCCTCCCAGAGCTTCTCAGACCACTTTTCCCCCTCTGTTCAGTTCAGTTCAGTCGCTCAGTCGTGTCTGACTCTTTGCGACCCCATGAACTGCAGCATGCCAGGCCTCCTTGTCCATCACCAACTCCCGGAGTTCACCCAAACCCATGTCCATCGAGTCGGTGATGCCATCCAGCCATCTCATCCTCTGTCGTCCCCTTCTCCTCCTGCCCCCAATCCCTCCCAGCATCAAGGTCTTTTTCAATGAGTCAGCTCTTCGCATGAGGTGGCCAAAGTACTGGAGTTTCAGCTTCAGCATCATTCCTTCCAAAGAAATCCCAGGGCTGATCTCCTTTAGAATGGACTGGTTGGATCTCCTTGCAGTCCAAGGGACTCTCAAGAGTCTTCTCCAACACCACAGTTCAAAAGCATCAATTCTTCAGCACTCAGCTTTCTTCACAGTCCAACTCTCACATCCATACATGACCACTGGAAAAACCATAGCTTTGACTAGATGGACCTTTGTTGGCAAAGTAATGTCTCTGCTTCTCAATATGCTATCTAGGTTGGTCATAACTTTCCTTCCAAGGAGTAAGCGTCTTTTAATCCCTAGGCAGTGTGATATCATGAACAGAACATGGGCTTTGGAGTCAAGACAGATGTGGGTTTGAATCCTTGCCTACCCCTAACCAGCTGTGTGAATTTGAACAAACTGCCTGCGTTTCCATTCTCTCATGGTAAGATGAGGATAATTACGCCAATTTGGCAGTGCGGTTGGCGGGGGGGAAGCTTGGTAAAGGTGGCTTTAAAGATTAGGTGAGATAATAAGACTAATGCAACACTTAAAACAATGCCTTTCCTGTAGAGCCTGTTCCATGAATCTGTGACTGTGTTCCTTTTTCGCCTTCTCCTCCAGCACAGCATCTCTAAAGTAGCTGTGTCTATCCAAGTCCTGTCCTGTAACAGGCATTCCCTCCTGTTCCTGGAGGTGGTATCTGACCCTTTCATCTCAGGACCCCAGGCCCTCTGTTCCACCGTCATGTCACCTTCCCCTTGACCTCAGCTGCCCCTCCTGACTCAGGATACACCCTCAGAAATTATCCTTCCCATCTGGACATGGTCCTGTTTTCTTCACTCACATTCCCTCCCTCAGCAATTTCACTCACACCCATGGCTTCACCTTAAAGGTAACTCCCAAACCTGTCTCTGGTTTCCAGCTGCTCTTTGGACCTCACTATAATGCACCTTCCTTCCTTTCTGGCTTCCTTTCTCGCTCAGCATGAAATCTAAAAGTCTTTCCCCCAGTGTTATGTACTGAATATTTGTTCTTCCCAAATTCAAAGGTTGAAGCCCTAACTCTCAATGTAATATGGGGTCTTTAGGTGGTCATGAGAGTGAGGTCATGAGGGTAGAGTCCTCATGAGGGGATTAATGCCCTTATTAGAAGAATAACTTTTCTTCTCCTTGGAAGAAAAGTTATGACCAATCTGGACAGCATATTAAAAAGCAGAGACAGTACTTTGCCAACAAAAGTCTGTCTAGTCAAGGCTATGGTTTTTCCAGTAGTCATGTATGGATGTGAGAGTTGGACTATAAAGAAAGCTGAGTGCTGAAGAATTGATGCTTTTGAACTGTGGTGTTGGAAAAGACTCTTTAAAAATGTTTTCATGTTTTATTTTTTACAATATTGTATTGGTTTTGCCACACATCAACATGAATCCGCCATGGGTGTACACGTGTTCCCAATCCTGAACCCCTTTCCCACCTCCCTCCCCATACCATCCCTCTGGGTCATCCCAGTGCACCAGCCCCAAGCATCCTGCATCTAACCTAGACTGGCGATTCGTTTCTTATATATTACACGTTTCAATGCCATTCTCCCAAATCATCCCACCCTCTCCCTCTCCCACAGAGTCCAAAAGACTGTTCTATACATTTGTGTCTCTTTTGCTGTCTCACATACAGGGTTATGGTTACCGTCTTTCTAAATTCCATATATACGCGTTAGTATACTGTATTGGTGTTTCTCTTTCTGGCTTACTTCACTCTGTATAATCGGCTCGTTTCATCCACCTCATTAGAATTGATTCAAATGTGTTCTTTTTAATGGCTAATAACTCCACTGTGTATATGTACCACAGCTTATCCATTCATCTGCTGCTGGACATCTAGGTTGTCTCCATGTCTTGGCTGTTATAAACAGTGCTGCGATGAACATTGGGGTACATGTGTCTCTTTCAATTCTGGTTTCCTTGGTGTGTATGCCCAGAAGTGGGATTGCTGGGTCATAAGGCAGTTCTATTTCCAGTTTTTTAAGGAATCTCCACACTGTTCTCCATAGTGGCTGTACTAGTTTGCATTCCCACCAACAGTGTAAGAGGGTTCCCTTTCTCCCCACCCTGGAGAAGACTCTTGAGAGTCCCGTGGACTGCAAGGAGACCCAACTAGTCCACCCTAAAGGAAATCAGTCCTAAATATTCATTGGAAGGACTGACGCTGAAGCTGAAACTCCAATACTTTGGCCTCCTGATGTGAAGAACTGACTCATGTGAGAAGACCCTGATGCTGGGAAAGATTGAAGACAGGAGGAAAAGGGGACGACAGAGGGTTAGATGGTTGGATGGCATCACCGACTCAATGGACATGGGTCTGAGTAAGCTCTGGGAGTTGGTGATGGACAGGGAGGCCTGACATGCTGCAGTCCACGAGGTCGCAGAGTCAGACACAACTCAGTGACTGAACTGAGAAGGGCAAAAGCAATCTCTTCTCTTTCTCTCTCTCTTCATTTTCCTGCTTCCCTTCACATGTGAGGACATAGTCAGGATGTGGCCATCTACAAGCCAGGAAGATTCCTCATCAGAAACCAAATCAGCCTGCACCTGGATATTGGAATTGCTAGCCTCCAGAACAGAACATAAATCTGTTAAGCCACTCAGTTTATGGCACTTTAAAACAGGAACCTGAACAGATTAATACACCCCAAAAGCTCCGTATTATCTGGTTTCTGCTAACTCCTCTGACCTCATCTCTTCCTACTCTTCTCTTTGCTGGCTCAGCTTGTCCCACAGTCTTCTTTGGGTTTTTCAAACATACTAAGCATACTCAGGCTTCAAGGCCTTGGCACTTGAATTGGTGTAAGTGGGTGGGCTTTGTGGGCAGGGAGTTGTCCGTAATGCCCCAGAATTTATAAGCAACGTTTTGTACCTGTGCAGTTTTAGGGTCAGACTTTTTTCAGATTCTCAGTCTGAACACCAATACCCCTGCCTCCCCGCAATTAATCACTCTGATCTCTCCCCGTCTTGTCCAGCTCTACACTGCTGCTGTGGATCTAGTGGAAACACAGACTTTATCATCACTCCTTCCCAGCCAGCACATGAAGCCTCTCATAGCCCGGCTGGAGCCTACCTGTCAAGCTGTGTGTCCAGCTCTGCTGCTCTTCTGAGTGCAGCACACGCTCGTACACTTGTCTTTGCACTTGTAATCCCTCCTGCCTGGGACGCCCTCCTTCCCCACTCCCGCCTGGTGAACTGCCACTCATCCTTTAGGCAACTGTTCAGAGGCAGCTCCGACACTGGCCTCCTCACCCAGCAGCCAGTCAGCCTTGCTTCCCCTGTGCCACCGTGTGCTCGGTCTCGCCTCCACTGAACGGCCCCTGGATGACAGGGGGTTGTTTACCTGAGTGTGTGTTGAGGTGTGTGATGAGAATGTGTCCCGTGGTGCCTGAGGGCAGGGACTCTGCTTCTGACACCCCCAGGACCCCAGAGCTGCATGAACGAGTGAATTCCTCCTTGTCCCAGGCCACAAGGAGCCCCACCTTCTCTACTGTTATTCTTCAAGGCAGCAAGACATGACTTTATCAACATTTATTGGGTTTCTTTGATTGCCTCTGGTCTGGCTTCAGAAGGGCTCTCTGGGTTCCTCTGGCCTTGTTTCTGGGCTGCTGCAGCTGCAGTTTTTAAGGCTCTTTTTTGCTTCTTCAGTTTTTGAACCTCTTGGAAAACCTGGGGATAAGAGGGGACAGGATAAGCCTTTGTAATACTATGCAAAACTGCAGACTCGAAGCAGCTGGGGTGGGGAATGACTCGCTCAGATGGTCACCCCAGCCTTTCTCCATGGACTTGGTGGCCTGGGAGCCACAAGGCCTCAGGCCCAGCTCCATGCCTTGCTCAGACTCAGACGACCCCTCCCTCTGCTCTCTCCACCACAGTCCTGGAGTGGGGCCAACCAAAGCAGCAGTTCTGAATCATACCTGAATGCACAGAGCCTTCTTGGTTGCCAAGCGTCGGTGGATTTTCCGGTGGTACGGAGGGGGAAAGGTGTACTCAATCCCCAGCTCCTTGCATGTCTTCTCAAACACAGGATAGTTGGTCTTGCGGAGGTTTTTGAGCATCTTTTGCCTTTGGTCAAGGCTCATCAGCAGATAGCGCTTGTGGGCTTTGTCCTGTATGAGAATCGGTATTAGAGTATTATGTAAGTAAGTGGGTGCCACTTCGCAGAAACACAGCATGGTCATTTTACCATGGCACTGAAACAATCTTAGGCAAATGTCAGCGCAACTCTGAGCTAGGCAGTGTCATGCCCATTTCACAGATGGGAAAATAAAGGCTCAAAGATGTTAACTGATTCATTAAAAGTTTCAGAACTGTGCTTGGTCAGGACCTTGTGTGAGTCTGGAATCCAAGTCTGGTGGTCAGACTCCATGTCTCATGCTCTTTTCCCTCCACCTACCCACTCAGCCTCTCCACAGCTCAGCACACTGTCAGCTGGGGTGGGAGGAGGGAAGGCCAAGGAGACCCCTGCCTGCAGCGAAACACTGCTTCCTCAGTTGGGCTGCTGTTCCATACTCCAACTTTGAGCTCATGGAGTAGCTCAACTAGTTTCAGGGAAGAGAGGTGCCAGGCATGGAGCCAGACCAGTTTGTGTTAACAACTGTATGTTTATTAAAAATACCAGCAACTGCTTCATTACAGCAGCTCTGCGTCTGACACTGTGCTGAGATCTGGCAGACGGGTTAGGAATGTGGGTCTGGAGCAAGACCACCAAGTTTCAAGTCCCAGCACAGCATTTCCTAGTGGTGTGCCTGCAGGGGTAACTGAATCATGCCACGCCTAGATTATTCTTCCGTACTACGGGCTACAAAGAAGAGTATGAGGGTTAAATGAACTGGTGCACACAGAGTATTTAGTATGAGGCTATAGGCCTCATGTTGGCTGCCATTATATTCATACGGTCCTTGCAATCCTCTCAGCAGGTACTAATTCGGTCCCCATTTGACAGACAGGAGAACCGAGGCTTGGACAGGTAACTTCCCCAGAGACCCACAGCTAGTCAAGTGGCAGTGGCAGAGCTGAGTTTTGAACCCAGGGGAATCTGACCCCACTCATGCACTCACCAACTACTGAGCGCCCCTGTGTGCCACACACTGTGCCCTTGCTCTGAAGTTTGTGCCCTTTTTGACCATTAACAACCCTCAGCCCGCCCTGTAAGGCTCCCTCATCTCCTCTGGAGGCAAGGCGGGAGGGAAGTGTTTCCCACTGCAGCTGAGGGGCGGGTGCTCTGCTGCTCTGGCCACCTGGCTTCTCAAGCTGCTTCTTCGGACCCGGAGCCCCTCAGTGCGCAGGCTCCTCTCCCCACAGCTGCTGACGTTTAGCTCTGAGTGAGGCCCAAGGGTTACCTTGCGATGTTTCTGCATGTGTTCTTCATAACTGCGGATCTTGACAGTCAAGGCAACAACTGAAACCACAAACCACAGAGGATGAGAGACAGGCACAGAGGAAGGAAGGGCCAGACCTCGGTTATGTTTTAAGACCTCAAGGAATAACAATCACCAAAGCTCTTGTACAGCTCTCCACCATTCCCAGAGCAGTCTGAATTTTAAAAGCTCAAAAGACTTTGGAATATCTTGCCTTTAGAATGCAAAGCCCGAGGAAAGGAAGTTCCTTAATCTTATGAAGGTCTCATTGCCAAACCCCAAACCCCCAAATCAGCATTCTTAATGGTAAAACTTTAGAGCGTTCCTATTAAACTTAGTCTGGAATGCCTGCTCTCACGGTTACAGATTCAAAACAGCCCAAGAGGTCCTTGCTGAGGCAATAACTGAAGGTTAACTGTCAAGGGTCTCCTCCTTGCCTCTTTCCCCCAGCTGCCATCCTTATCTCTGTGTTTCCACTAATGAGTTTTCAGAATTATCAGCTCCCATTCATCTCTTTAAGCCTCAGAACATCCTTCCTTCAGGTATCCTCTTGTGTGGCTCAAGCCTGTATTGCAGAGATAGGGACAAAGGCAAAAGCAGAAGATGGCCCCAAGGAGAGGCTGTCGCTACAGAAGGCCCTTCCCGTATGCGGTACACTGTGTCCTGGGAGCACTGCAGAGAGTGCCGTGGGGACACTGGCCCTGACCACACGCCCTTTCACACCACCTTAGCTGCAGAGCGCAGAGAGGAACAGGCTCCTTAGGAACGTCACCTGAGCTCAAACAGAGATACGACTACAGCACGGAGCTCAGAAAACCAAGTCCAGCATTCCCTGGTCCTCCTTCCCGTCTCTCCCTTTATCAAGCCACCTCTAATACCAGTGCATCTGCAGATGAGGGCCCTGAATCAAGTACCAGCTAGCAGACTATCCTGCACCCCGACTCCCCAAGGGGCCCCCCGACCAACTTCGAGCCTCCAGGGATCTGGTGTCCTTCGGGTTTTCCACGACCTTGCTCATCAACTGCTCTTTCTTGATTTTTAGCATTTCCTTCTGTTGAAGATAGAGAGGGAGAATCTGTCAGGTCTGCCAACTGCTAAGAACTAGCCCTCACGCCTCCAAGTACAGGGCTGTGGTCATAGCAACCAGGCCACAAGGCTCAGGGACTGACTTCACTCAGCTCATCAGGGTATGGCCTCTGGCCAATCGCATGGCTGTTCACATCTAGGTGAGCCTAAGGCCAATGCCCCTGACAGCAGAATGTTGGATGAATGTTGCTCACTCATGCAGGCATCAGATTTTTATTGAATCCCTACTGTTTGTCAGGTGCTAAGGGTACAACGAGGAACAAGCTGTACCCTTAGTCCTTGCCCTGGAGATGCTCAGTCTGGGGTACTGACAAGTGGGTACAGCCTGACAGTGGGATAAGCACTTTGACTTGAGAAGCATGGGCTGGGGGGTGCTACCAGGGTAGGAGGCAGTCTCCAGAGGAGGACAGAGAGAGGTCAAAGCTTGGCAAAGGCCACTCACCTTGTTGGCCATTTCCAAAGATATGAGTCTTTTCACAACATCATCAACCCTGTGGGGAAAAACCAAAGCAATGAGAGACAGGTGTGGAGGGAAAGGGGGAAGGAGAAGCAATGCTGTTTTCATTTTAGTTTGAGAAGCAAGAATGGTTAAAAATTTCTTTTACAACAGGACCCTCTCTGGAAGTGGGGTGCCATTTCTCAGGAATTAAGTCAGCATGGATCTGATTTGCTAGGCTGAGAACATGCAATGATGTGGTAACAGAAAACTGGGGCTGTCAGCTTGAGTGTTCCAGGCTCATTGCAGGGAGGGCAAAAAGAGATTTCCATTTTAGCTGGGATACGGCTCAGTCTGTCTTGAGACACTTCAATTCGACAGTCATTGTTTCTTTCTCCTGTCACACTCACTGTGGGAGGGACTGGACAGACTGCCCAGCTCCCACTGCACAGGACAGGGGCTGAGCACAGGGGCCTGGTTTTGATGTCTTTCAGCCCTGATTCCCCTTAGAAGCTGTATGACACTGGGGAGTCTGATAATCTACAAAATGGGAACACCATGTCTTCCCTCACAGGATTGAGAGATGCAAGATTTCTACAAAGACCTGTGAGGCACGGTGCCTCCTTGGTATCTAATGGCAGAGGGTCTTTACCCAGAGCATAAAAACAGCAGGCAGGTATGCTCCATCTGGCTCACCTGCCCACTCACTCTCACCATGCCTGGGCTTCTCTGCCCTGTTTCACAGTCAAACTTCAGCTCCAGCAGGTATCTCCCTTCGAAGCCCTCTCTTTGCCAATCCTCCCAGGGCTCTCATCAAAGAGATTTCGTCCTGCTTACTTCTCAATTCCAGGGACATTCTGGTAGTCCTTCAGCAGCGTGGAAGGGGGCGGGTCATCTTCTTGGCTTTGCTGGACTGTCAAGAGCAAGGATGGGAAACACCCAGAGTCAGCTCTCACTGCCCATCCTCCTGGACTTGGCTCTTCCCATCACCTCTGTCAGAGACATCCAGGGTCTCAAGCAAGGCACTGGTATCTCCGGGTTCAGTTTCTCCTCTGTAAATCCTGTGGACATCTGCCTTGATATTTCATGCTGGGAGTAGACAGCCTTTTCCAAGACCCTGTACTGTGCCTGTGCCTCTCACACACCTGTCTGGCTCTACAGTTATCAGATGTCCCACTAGGATGGGTCCTCCTGTGGACGGACTGAGTTAGACTCCCTTTGATTCCCCCCAAGTCTGGTCCTGTGGCTCAGCACAGAACAGACACTCTACAAATACTCGCTGGCTGACCGCATGAATGAAATAAGGGGCTTAAGGAGATGTCTGAAAGGTAAACAACAGACAGAGATCACAAGAAAGCCTCAGCCTTGGTGTGTGCCTGCAGGTGAGGGAGACACAAGGCAGAGATCAACTTGTCCTCTCCACTCTGACCCTGCTCTGCCATTACACTAATAATATTAAGCAAATAATATTAACATCTAGTAAGAGAGATCTGAACAGCTATGCAGACTGCCTGGGGATAGGAAACCAGGCTCTCCACCTGGGAAGGCCGGACACAAATTGCTGTATTTTAGGTAAGCCTCGGTAGTGTCAGCCCCTTGCCTCCCAAATGGTTCATTTCCACTCACGCCCACTCTAAAAGCTCCTGCTCCCATCCTCCCCTCCCCCTGCCCTTCATGCAGGATCCAGGCCCATGACTTTGTTGTAAGGTGAATGCGGGCTTCTTCGCAGGACCTCTGCACCATCACCCCTCCACCCCCGTCTCCGGGTGGCTCTAAGTAGCCACCTCAAGCCTTCCAGGTAACTGAATCTCTCTTCCGCCTCAAGTCGCATCCAGTTCCTACCTGGTTTCTGGGTGGCATATCCGCGGGCGGCCTGCAGGACGAGACCTACGCAAAAAAAAGGGGGGCTGAGGTCCGTCTCCTTCAACAGTCCAGCCGTGATTCTGGTCTATAGCCGTCGCATTACCCTTCCTCTGTGCCGAACCGCCGCCGCATTTCTTCGGCACCAGGATGCTCCGTGTCTCTCCCACCTCACCTCACTTCTTCCCACCCACCACTTTTTCTCCTGCCGCTACACCGTCCCCGAGTAGCCTCTTTCCACTCATACCCTCTATCTACTCCAATTCTATTTCTCTACTCTCGCTGTCCGGCTTCTCCGCTCACCTCTAGGACCTGAGGGAAGGTCCCGCTGGACGGAGAGAAGCTTGGCGCACCCTCCGCCCGGCAGCCCGAGGACTGAGGGCTGTGTCACCGCCTGGGTTCGAATCGAACTCAGCGCCCTCCACGCCGCCCTCAGCATGGTGACTTCTGACCCCCAAGGGACCCGCGCCACGGCCGCGTCGCCTTCGCGGTATGGACTGGGTTACACGGGCGCCGCCATGTTGGCTCCGGCTCGACCAATCGAGTGCAGTTGCGAGACCGGAGCAGATGAGGACCGAGATGATGGATTGGCAGGTAGGCCTCCGTGATGACGCAGAGTTGGGTCAAGAACTGCCGGGTTTCAGCCTCTCCTCTGGCAGCATTGCAGCGTGGTGACTGAGGTCGGCGATTTTGGACGGCTGGAATCCTAGCGCAGCTGGTTGCTGGCCGTGTCACTGTGGGCAAGTCACTCAACCTTTCTGGGCCCCAGTGTACTTACTCCATGATATTGGAGTGGTAATAACAGTATCTTTATTTTAGGTTGTTAGAGGGTTAACTGAGACAGTTGTGTGCAAAGTACCAGGAATATAGTAAGTATTCAAGAAATATTAGTTTTGATATTTGTGAAATGAGGGGTATAAGGACAAATACCAGCTTCACAGGTGGCTAAGTGATAAAGAATCTGCCTGCCGGAGTTGCAGGAGACAGATCCCCTGGAGGAGGAAATGACAACCCACTCCAGTAGTCTTACCTGGAGAAGCCCATGGACAGAGGAGCCTGGTGGGCTACAGTCCATGGGGTCACAAAGAGTCGGACATGACTGAGCCACTGAGCACACAGGCATGGACAAACGCCAATTAAAAGTAGGAAAAATATACCTTAATTTCCCCCAGTACAAAAAAGAGAAAGACTCTCCTCCTCTTTGCTTTTCTTAAAGCATTTACTTTAGAATACATGTAACTGAATTCTTTTTCTGCCCTTTTGAGATGCATGTAAATCTTTTTAAAAGCTAAATAGGCCTCTTGCCAGTTTTACCACTCAGGGATGTCTTTCTCAGGGACCTGGGAGTGGTCTGTTTGAAATGTAATCATAAAGAAAGATAGAGCCCTTGTCTCCCAGTTTCTTTGGAAGAGCAGGAGCTGGTCTCCAGCTCCAAGTTGCAAACCTCCCTCCTCTTATAAAGATATGAGAAGTTTATTTTTCCTTTGGATAAAGGCAGTTAGCAAACCCAGGTTGGCTACCCCATTTCCCAGCTGAATGTAGGATGACCCTTGTGTGACAAATAGTGCTGTCAAGTCCTCTTGCTTGAGAACTAGTTATTGATTATCTTGAGAAAATGTATGCAGTGAGTTGTATCCGCTTCACTGTGTAAAAGTGTAAGACTTCTTTTTGTCTTTGCAAACTCTTGAGCTGCTTGCCCATGACATTCTGGTTTAATTCTCACCCAATTAAAAATTTTTTTCTTCCTTGCCGACCCTTGTGGACAGGTTTTCTAGGCTGGTGGGAGATTTTGTTTTTAATTATATTTCCTTTACAGGGGTTACTTGTTTCCGAGGTCTGTTCGCCACGGCCCCAGTTATCTGTGACTGCCTTGGTAACCCCGGCCACTGTGCCCTGGTGGTCATTTTTCAGGGTCTCCATCACTAGAATGGGAACTCTTTGAAGATGGACTAAGCCTAGTCATTTTCGAACCCAGCTGCCAGCACAGCGCCTAGGTGCTAGTTGAATGAAGGAATTAAAGAAAAAATAAATAAATAAACGATTCTGAGGAGCACCCCACCCCTACAATCGCTCGGGCTCCGAAAAGAAAAAGAATAGAGATTCAGGCACACTCAAGAGTTGCTCAAAATCAAGCCAAACCAAATCAGACTATAAACCACTTTAAGAGACTGGAATTATAGGAATCAAGTACCGATTATAGGAAACAAAAAGGCTAGTGAGCAGGCTGGACCAAGCCTTGTCTGGCCTTTGAAGTGGGAGACCCAGTCCATGGAGATTGGGAAGATAGGGGAGGGATGCTGAGGGTCAAAGACAGGGGGAGGCTGGGAGCCTTTCTGCGTTTCCTGGGGCTGAGTGGTTTTTTAGTGATGGGCTTACTGGCATTCTCTTCTCTGGATAGTCCAGGCTTATCAAGGAGCAGGCCCAGGTGGGGAGTCCCAGGAAGCCCTAGAAGCCCCCAAGACCCTCCGCCCCACTGACCCGGAGTCCTTGTAGTAGAGGAAAGTCAAGCAGAGGCTCAAAGATACTGTCATCCTCCGGATGTGGGACTAGGGGCTCTGGGGCCCCCAGGGGGCTGGTCTGGAACCAGACGTTCTCGTAGGACTTGGGACTGGGGGTGAGGCCCTCCAAGAGGGGCTGAGTTGAGTCGCAGCGGAGGTAGTGCCCAGGCCCTGGGCCTGTGGGGCTGCCTAGCACCTGCACATAAAGCACCTGGTCGCTGTTGCCAGACTGGGGCGGAGGCTGAGTGGAAGGTACTCTTGGGTCCCCCTGGAGCACATAGGCCTGGACAAGGGTGGAGAGGCTACCGGTCCCTGAGCTGTCACTGGACTCGCAGGGCCGTGGCTTCTTCTCTTCCTCCTCCAGCACCATGATCTTGGTGATGGGTGGCATGCCGGGGTCCTGAAGGCTGGGCAGCTGAAAGATATCCTGACATAAAGATGTGTGGTGAGGGCCTGGTTCGTTTCAGATGTCTGTTCCAGCCACTGTCCCTTCCTGCACTGGGGTGGTGGTGGGGCATTCCTGCTGTCCTTGCTGGAACGCAAAGGGTTACTCAGAGGATGCAAAGCACCTCATATGTGCCGGACGCGTGCTATGTGCTGTTCAGACTTAGCCCGGTGAATCTCCCCAGTGCTTCTGTGTGTGATTTGTCCCATTTCACAATGAGGTGACTGAGGCTTCAAATGGGTGGAGGTGGGATTCACCCTTAGGTCTGCTTTGCTCTGTAAAGAGGTGAAGTGATGGGAAGGCCTGAGTACTCATTCTTGGGGGAGTATCCCTTCACTTTGAGCCTGGGGCAGGAGCCTAACCCTCAGACCCATTTCCCTCTCCCTCCAGTGTTCTCACCTCTGCCGTGATGGTTGGCACCCAGGAACCCAGACTGCTGCGGGCTGGGTCTGGGACACTCGGCCAGAGGGAGTACTTCCTGCTGGAGAAGAGGGCAGGTGAAGGCTGGGTCAGCATGCCCGCCTGTCCTGCCAGCATTTCTCCCGCCTACTCCCAGCAGCAGAAGGGATGACCCCTTCATGCAGAGAGGAGACGGAGGGGGGCCTGACTCCCAGACCTGAACCCTGTGGCCTGGCAAGTCTGAGAGGAGCCAGCCTTGCTCACTGGGGCCTTCAGTTCCCTTAGGCAGGGTTACCTGGGTGTCAGCTCTCTCAGAAGGACTCACCTGGGTCTGCAGCAGAACTGGGCAGCCCCACAGAGGCAGATGAGCAAGACCAGGAGGCCAAACAGGCCCAGGAGGATGTGCAGCTCAGACTCCTCTGCGGTGAGGGGAAATCCAGGAGAGGTAAGAGGGCATGAGTGAGACTGAGCCTCCGCCCTCAGACTGGGCTCCAAGGGCAGGGCTGGGCCTCCGCCCTCAGACCAAGATCCAAGGGTAGTGCTGGCTCTCCCCGCTCAGAGGACCCAGGCAAGGCTTATCTAGTTTCACAGTGGCAGCCTTTTGGGTTAGGCCCCCTCCCAACAGCTTTGCCTGACCAGGCCCCATTCTCCCCTTACCTAGAGTCAAGGTCATCAGGGTGAGGCTTGTACTGTTGGCGGTCCACGCCTGGCTGGCGGCCACGAGTTGAACATGGTACAAGCTGGAAGGCTCCAGGCCATGGAGGACAAAGCTATGGGTGGAGGCATTCAGGACAGTGGCTGGGAGTAGAGGAGACTCATGAGCCTGGGCCTGGCTGCTGAACCTCCCCAAGGCCTCTGAGCACCCCATCCCAGGCCTTCTGGGGCTGTGGGTCGCTGAGGATAGACTCACAGAAAGACTGGTCCTGAGTGTTGGTCCAGAAGATGGTGTAGTGGGTAAGGGGGCTCTTCCCCAGCTCAGGGGCCTCGGGCACCCACTCCAGCTGGGCCCACGTCTTGCCAATGTGCCTGAGATGCAACTCTGGGCCGTGGGAGGGGGCTGCCGGAAGAGAGAGATGCAGGGGCTGATGGGGAGTGGGGTGGGGATGCGGGAGCCCAGTTGGACTTCTTGTGGCTCCCCAGACCCAAGAACTGGGACACTTTGTGGGGGTGGGTGGTATAAGAAAGTTCAGGGGGACTCATATCCAAGCCTCGTTTTCTCAGGAACTTTCACTGAATCCCACTGGCTGCTAATAAGTGGCTGAGCTGGGATTTGAACCTGCTTTTCTTTGACTCCAAAGCCTTGCTTCCTGATTTCTGCCAGGCCTGGTTTGGTCTGGTTCACTATTTGATTTCTGCCACTCATGTGACACCTGACCAGTTTCTGCCAGACTTGCTCCCTGAATTCTGCTGAGCTTACTTCCCAGTTTCCATCACCCCACCACCTGAGTTCTTTCCAGCTGCAGGGGTCTAGTGTAAGCCAGGGGTAATCTTAGGATTGAGAGAGACCGTTTTTCTGGGCCAGAGGTGGAGGGGGGAGCGGAGAAAAAGTTCTCTCCTAATTCCAGATTTTGGGAGGGCCTAGACAGGCCTTGAGAGAGAGGAGGGAATTCTGAAAAAAAGACTTCATGGCTAACGAACCCATCTCTTGGGAGTAGGCATAGATGTGCTGGGAGGGTCCCTTGGTGTCCTGGTACAGGGGGGTCACAGTGATCTCGTAGAGCTGAAAGGGCCTGATGTTCTCTGTAGAGAGAAAATGGGGTGGGTGCTCTGGTTAGGGGCCAGCCTCTGATGATGGCTTGGGGGCTAACCTTAGACTTCAGGGATAACCTGAGCCTCGTTCTTCAGGGCTGGCCTCTGCAGTCTCTTCTTCAGATCATTTGGTGGGGGTAAGGGGTAACAAGTGGGAGAGAGAGCTAGAAAGCTGGCAGAGTCAGGGCTAGAAAGAGAGGCTCAGTTAGACTGCAGGAAAGACTTCCAGATTCGGAGGACGTGAGATGAGAATGGTGCAAGAACAAGGTAATATACATCTTTAGGGTGGTTCAGGCAGATAAAATGCTCCCCCTGCTCCCTGGCCCTGCCCATCTGCCCAGCCCCCAGGCCTGTCTCACCCTGCAGCAAGGTTCCTGCAATGCTTCCGTTGTGCTCCATCCTCCAGGTCATAGGACTGCCGTTGGGGCTGGGGGGACTGAGGCCCCACTCAATCACATAGCCCTGAGGTTGAGGACGGGGGGGCTCCCAGCCCACCCAGAGGCTATGAGGGTCTCGAGCGGTGGTGTGGAGTCTGCCCAGGGGTGGGCCTGGAGATAGAGTAGGAGATGATGTGAAGATGAAAAGAAAGGCCTAGAGCTAGAAACCTGGGTTCAAGTCTGGCCTTTGCAACTTACAAGCTGGGTGACCTTGGGTAAGACAACATCTGAGCCTCAGATTCCTCATCTGTAAGGTGGAAATGATGATAATAAAGTTGTTACCGTGGAGGGTCATGGTGCAGAGTAAGTGAGATGGTACATGAAACAGGCCTGCTGTGGTAATTAGTGATGAAAGCTCACCCTGTGTGGTTCTCTGTGTGTATTAATTCATTGAGTCTGCTAACAGTCCCACACTGGGGGCACTACTACTGCCCCCATCTTAGCAATAAGGAAATGGAGACAGAGGTTAAGTGACTGGTCTCGGGTCACATGGCTGGGAAATGGGAATACTAGCTATTGTTATTGTTAATCTCACTTCTTGAAGACCCATGTTCAGGGGCATCTGGGGGTGAAAGTGACTGATCCCCTGAGAATGAACTCAGGGACTTTTAAAAAATTTTTTATATTATTTGGCTGTGCTAGGTCATAGTTAAAGCATAGGGGCTCTTTGATCTTTGTTGCAGCTTGCAGGATCTTTAATTCTGGCATGTGGGATCTAGTTCCCTGACCAGGGATCAAACCTGGGCCCCCTGCGTTGGGAGTGTGGAGTCTTAGCCACTGGACTGCCAGGGAAGCCCTAGGGACTATGTTCTAGCTGGAAAACTTTAGAACTTTCCCTCCCATTTCCTTGGCAGAATAGAGTGTGTGTGTAGGCACTGCCACCCGCTTAACTTGGTTCTGGTTAATGATAATAATAGTCGCTAACACATATGGAACAGTTACTTTGTGTAGGCACATGTCTAAACTCATGTAATCTTCACAGCAATGCTTTGAGTTAGACACTGTACCATTCCCATTTGCTAGATGAGTAAACTGAGGCCAGGGAGGGTAAGCAACTTGCCCAGATCTCATTGCTAACAAGTAACAGGATTAGATTTGAACCCAGGCAGTCTAGCCTCTGAATTTACATACTTAACCACCATACTCTACTAGCTGTGGGCCCTTTCTACCTCTGCTTTCCAAGAAGACCACGCGGGTGGGATGCGAGGTCCCAGCTGTGTTATAGGCCTTAAGGATCACCTCCCGGGCTTCTGAAGGCAGTTGGAAGGTACAGTTCAGCTCCGTGGTGTCACAGAGGATTGGCTCTGCCCCAGCCTGGTCTGAGGGTCTCCAGGAAACCAGGTAACCTTGGATCTGCCTGCTGTCTTCTTCCAGGGCTATTGGCTGTTAGTGGGCATAGGAGGAAAAAGACGAGGGGATGCGCAGCTCATCTTGAGTGGGGGAGAGCTTCTAGATGGAGCGTCCGTGTCCCCGGAACTAAGCCACCCAGACTGGGAGTCAGTCCTCCTCCCTCCCTCCCTTCTCCCCCTGTGCCAGGTCCTAGAAGGGAGGAAAGGATAAAGTAACTCAGTGTGAGCAGCAGGCGCCTAACAAGGTGAGTCCTGCATTGTAGTCTCTGCAGAAGGGCACTGCCCAGCAAAGTGTGTGCAGATCACGTACAGATGCATCCAAGCCTGCCAGGCCTGCTGGAGTCCCAAGCCCCAGCTTGCAAGGGTCTGTTTGAATCTGAAGAGGTGGAGGGATGGCCTTCAGAGGGGGTTACCTTCCAGAACAGCTGCACGGCCACCGTCTGGGGGTCCAGCTGCCTCTGTCGCCACCACGTGTCCAGTCTGACGATGGGGGCTGTGGAGGGAGTGGGAGGGGAGGGTCAGGGAGGGCCCCGGAGGCCAGCCTGGGTCCTGATGGCTGCTCCTAGCCCCTCACCACCTGCTCACCCCGTTGTGCAGTGGTCAGCTCCAGGCTGGGGCTCCATTCGCTCCAGTGGCCGGGCAGGCGCCAGCGGGTACAGCGCATTTGCAGGGTGTAGGCTGTGGATGGGAGGAGCCCGCAGAGTTCATACTGGGGGGTCCTGGCAGGCAGGCCGCTCACCTGGTGGAAGACAGGCATGACTGTCGGCCTGGACCTCTGTGCCCTTCAGGGCCAGCTCAGCTTACCCTCCCCTCAGCCACCCCCATCCCAGGCCCCTCAGGTTGCCCTCTGCCTCACCAGGTCCCAGCCGGCTTCTCCAAGCCGAGGCTGGTGGCGCAGCTCACACTTCTGTTCTATGTACAGGCTTGGCTTCCAGGTCTCCCAGCGCAGCCTCAGGCAGCCTGGCTGGGGTGGGGCCACCGCAGGGCTGGGCTCCAGGGCCCACAGTGTGGGGGGCTCCAGTTTCACTGCAAGGAGAGGAGTTATCGGACACTTTCTCTGCTTCATCCTCCAGGGCTCTGTCCTGGCTTCCCCTTGTCTCCCTGTCTGTGGTTCCATTTCTTCTCTGGGTCTCCAATCGTGGGATCTCTATATCTTTCCATCTCTCTCTGTGTCCCTTCATCTCTGCGTCATCCTGTTTCTGCAGGTTTGTCTCTGTCCATGAGCCTGCTTCTCTCTCTCTTTCCTACTCTTGCCCCATGGGCCTTTGCACTGGTTGTTCCCTCGGTCTGGAGCACTTACCTTCCGAATATACAGTGTCTTGCTCCCTCATTTCCTGCAAGGATCTTCTCAAATGTTGTCTTCTCAGTGAGGCCTTCCCTGACTGCCTTCTCCCCAGCTGTCCCTACCCCATCCCCGGCTTAATTTCCTCATCACACATACCATTACCTGACATTTTATTATTCTTTGCCCACCAGAATGTAAGTGGGCAAAATTTCGGGGGCACGATTTTTGCTGTGTTATTTACTGCTATATTCCCAGCCCCTAGAACGGTGCCTAGCGCAGAGTGGGCGCTTCAGGAAATTTGCTGGAAGAATGAATGAGTGTGTCTCCTTGCTTGTGTTTCTCCCACATCCCTGTCTATGTCTCCATAGCTCTGTCTTCAATTGAATCCCACTTTGTTTTTCTCCCTTCTCTTCCTCCAGGTCTTTCAGCATCTTATTGTCTGTTGCTGGGTCTGTGTTTCCCTCCCTGTGCGTCTCTGAGTCTGCTCATGGTGGGGACCTCTTTCCTCCCCCACACCCAGCGTCACCCACCAACGTCCATGGGAGCAAGGCAGAGCTTCGGGGAAATGCTGGTCCCCAGCGCGTTCCTGGCCTGCACCCAGATGCTCATGTTCTGGTACAGCTGCAGGTGTTTGCGGGGGATGGCGCAGTGGCTCTGCCCGTCCTCCGGCACGCAGTCAGGGATGGAATCCTTCTGCGTCTGGCATTTGTCCTGGCTCCTGCCAATGGGCCAGGCTTGGATGTAAAGCGGGGGCAGAAAGCCAAGCTCCCTTCTCCTCCCCATCTCTGCCTTGGCTCTCCACCCCACAGTCCTACCTGTGGTCTGTCCCAGAACCCAAAGTAATGGGGCTGGCATAAGGACCCTTACTCACTTGAAGCTCTTCAGGGTGAAGCTTGTGGACAGGTGGGTGTCAGGGCCTGGCTCCCACTGGCAGATGAGGCTGTTGGTTGTGAGGTTCATGAGGCAGGATAGGTTGTGGGGTGCAGTGGGAGGGTCTGTGGGTAGGGTGGAGAGAATGAGGGCTTCAGGTAAGACCATTCAGAAAGCTCCCACTGGGATCAGTTGGGCATTTCCTTGCCCTGGGTCTCCATGGCAAGTGGGTTGCCAACCCATCTGCCATGCCTTTGTCTCCATGCAGGGTGACCCCAGAAGGGCAGCCCTGGGGTAAGCTAAGTTATCCACACGTACACGGACAAGTAAACAGAGCCTCCAACCCTCTCAACTCCGCCCTTTTTGATAGTAAAAGTGTAGTGTCTGGGTTTTCATCCTGGTTCTGCCACTCATCAGTGGTGTGATCTTGAAGTTACCTAATGGCTCTGTGCCTCAGTTTCCTCATCTGTAAAATGGGGGTAATGGTAATATACCTACCACTTAGGGTTATTGTGAGGGCTGAGTGGCTTACTAGGCATACAGTGCTCAGAGCAGTGCCTGGCATATATGCTGCTGCTGCTAAGTCGCTTCAGTGGTGTCTGACTCTGTGCAACCCCATAGATGGCAGCCCAACAGGCTGCCCCATCCCTGGGATTCTCCAGGCAAGAACACTGGAGTGGGATGCCATTTCCTTCTCCAACTGGCATATGTGAGTGCTCTGTAAATCTTAACTTTCACAATTATTGATTCTTAAACAAGAACCTTGGTCTCTTTTTCATTATGCATTGGCTCAGCACAAATCCATCCTTCTCAGTTTGAGCAGAAGGCTGAGACTGGGGTAGGGGTAGAATCTAGGAGCATGCCCACCTTGTTGAGAATGTCCTCCCTGGAGACACCTTCCTGTGGCTGGGGAGTTGGGCTTACTCGGCAGCCATATGGAGTAGTGTTTACTGGTTTTTGAGCCACACTGCTTGATAAAAATCTAGATTCCATCCTTATTAATTTGGGATCTCTAGCATGCAACCTTGCTAATGGTAAGGAACCCATCTGCAAATGCAGGAGACATAAGAGACATGGGTTCGATCTCTGGGTCAGGAAGATCCCCTGGAGAAGGAAATGGCAACCCATTCCAGTATTCTTGCCTGGAAAATCCCACGGACAGAGCAGACTACAGTTCATAGGGTCACAAAGAGTTGGACACAACTGAGCAACTAACGCACACACAGCATGCCACTTACCCTCCCTGAGCCTCAGTTTCCTCATCTGTGAAATGGGGCTATGTAATACTACCCACTGGTAGGAAAGATGTGATATCATGCTTATAAAGTACTCATTGAGCAAGAGCTCAAGAAAGAATAGCTCTTATTAGTATTGGCAGGAGGGCATTGGGGGCAGAGTGGGGGGATGGCCGCAGGGACTCACAGCCCGCCTGCAGCTCAGCCTGGTCCAGGATCTGGAGGCTGTTGCCCCAGTGCAGGCAGCAGGAGAGCAGGACCCGAGAGTGGCTGACATGGGGCAAGGTGATGGTGGACTGCAGGGTCCCATTCGGCAGGTGCCGCTGCCTCTCCCTGGGATGAAGCTCCGGTTCCAGTTTCCATACAATCCGCCATTCGGTGCCCAGGTGGCTGCAGTTCTGGGTGATGATGCAGGTGGCCGTGACTTGATCTCCCAGGCGGACGGTGGGGGCTGAGAGGAGGATATGCCCACACTGCTCCAGGCCTGGGGTGGAAGAGAATGGGCCGTAAGTGACTCCTCTGTCTGGCAGAGCTGGCCTCCTAGACTCAGTACCTTTACCTTCCTGCTTTACCCTCCAAGATTCGGGGGGGGTGGGGCAGGTGCTGGAATGGCAAGGATGTGTGCAGAGATTGGGAGAGGCTCTCGAGTTGAGATGGAGATAGTGTTGTGGGGGTAAATGTTTATCAACCTGCTATACCGAGAGAAACGGGTCCTGGCTTGTAGCCTGGGTTGCTTTCCCTGGTGTAAATATTCCCACCGGGGCTGATTTCAAGCTACCAGGCTGACATTACTGAATGTGAACTTGGGAAAAGAGGTACACAATCAGTGCTTGCAAGCCAACGCCAGCACGCCACCAGATGGAGACCAGTCCCCTCCCCAACAATGGCGAAACAATGGTTAGAGTGATAAGAAGCCCGCGGCCACAGCAATCTTTCCAGAATTCATATCTGATTGTTACCCTATCATGACCACAGCACTTCAATGGCACATTATTCTTCTGAAAGGCAGTGCGCTGTGATGGATAAGAGCGTGGATGTTGGAACTAGACTGCCTAGGTTTAGAACCTGGTTCTACTGCTTAGTAATTTTGTGACCTTGATGTTACCCAGATTTTCTGTGCCCTGGTTTTCTCATCTGTGGCATGAAGATAAAAAAGTCCTTAACTTAGTGATGTTGGGAGGATTAGATGTGAGAATATGCGTAAGGCACTCAGAACAGTCCCTGGCATGTAAGTATTTGCTGCTATGATTAGGTTAAAGACTCAGATCCTTCTCACAGCCCAAGACTTAGATCCTTCTCACAACCCCTGTGGCCTGGCCCCTGCCTAAACCTCCTGGTTCCAGCCTAGACCACTGCCTCTCAGCTCCAGTCCCTCTAGCCTACATGCTATTCTCTGAAAATGCCACGTTCCCTCCGTCTCCCGATCTTCATACCTGCTGATCCTTTCAGAGGTGCTCCTTTTCCTTTCTGCCACCCCTCTTTCACCTGGTTGACATTCAGGCATCTTGTGAGGAACCAGACCGGGTTCTGACCAGTCAGACCATGCCAGGGCCCCTGAACTTTCCCAAAGCTCATATCTTTCGTAATTATAGAGTCATGTGATGATTTGCTACTCTGTACCCCCAGCTAGACCATAGGTTCTGCAAGGCCAGAATCCCTGGCTGTTTTGCTCACTGCTGCATTCCCAGAGCCGAGCACCATGCAGGCCCTTGGTGAATATGTGTGGAGTAAGAACAAGCACTGGACTCTGCCCACAGTGCCTTCTCTCCTCTCCCAGCTGTTCTGCAGCCCATTTTGCTGATGGGGATGCTGAAGCCCCAAGAGGAGGAGCAATTTGTTCAGGGTCACAGAGCAAGTTTATAGGGCTCCTATCACATCACAGACTCAGAATTTCAGACCAGGACTCTTGCAACTGTTTACTTCAAAACACCATGTAATACCAAGTCCTCTACCACAGGGCTAGGATGATCTGTTTTTGTATGGCTTGCCAGCTGAGAACACTTTTTATATTTCTAGAGGGTGAAAAACCAAACCAAACAACAAATAAGCAAGAACATGCCACAGAGACTGTATGTGGCCTGCAAAGCTGAAAATGACGTCAAAGTTTGCTGACCCCTGTTGGGCCTTGGCTTGCATACCCCTAGAGATGGGAGGCTCTGCACCTCTCAAGATAGTCTCCATAGTCTGGAGAGCTGTGCCTGGGATTCATTTTTTTTTAAAAATTATTATTATTTTTTTGGCAGCACCATGTGGCATGTTGGATCTTAGTTCCATGACCAGGAATTGAACTTGTGCCCCCTGCAGTGCAAGTACGGAGTCCTAACCACTGGGGACTCCGACAGGGAAGCCAGGGAAGTCCTGGAGATTTCTTGCTTAAGGATTAAAGCTGCCTTTTCACGGCTTCCACCCTGATCCCTCTACAGCCCACGAAGGCTGCACAGGACTCAGACACAACCCAGTAGAGATTTGCAGACAAGACCCGGGTCTTTTGCACCTTCCCCACGCTGGCTAGCCCAGGTCCTCTCACCTTTCCTCAGAGGTGGTGGTTTGCTGGCAGAGGTCTGTGTGTGGGAGCCCAGCTACCCTGCATCTGTGGCCCAGTCGATTCTCTGGTAACCCCAGGAGCACTGTGACAATGCAGGGAAATGACCCCCTCCTCTACCCCCAGCATCTCTCCCTGTGATCCCCCCACCCCATGGCACCCTCATCCCTGACCACACTCACTTCTGGGGAGCAGCAGGATGATCAGAGCAGCTCCCACCAGGCTCCAGGCTCCCAGCCCCACCATTGTGCTGGCTTGGTCCTCACCTGGAGACAGAGAGGGTGGTGAAGGTCATGGGCTTTGGAGTCAGAGCTGAGCTTAGTCTTTGCTCTGCTACGGTGTGGCTTCAGCCAGGTTACTTGACCTCTCTGAACCTGGTTGCTCTGCAAAATGAAGGTAACAAAAACCTATACTGCATAGGGTCTGGGGAGGAAGACCCAAAATGATGCAAGTCAAGGGCATCGCACGGTACCTGGCACATAGGAAATGACTCTTAAATGACTGTTATTATTATATGTGCCTTTAAGGAGAGAGCAGGGAAGGGAGCCACAGGGAACAGCATTCTTCCCGTTCCCTTCTATTTTAGCCAGTCTCCCAGCCTGCTAAAAGCAAAGCCTGAGATGAAGGCTTGGCTGCAGGTAGTTTATTTGGGGGAAGACTCCAGGAACAGAGTAAGGGAGAGGGGAGAATGAAACGGGTAAGAAGGAAAGCCAACACAAGGGTACATCATTAAAATGGGTATAGCTGGGGCTCAATCCTGCTGGAATCTTGCAAGGAGCCACGCTGAACATGCCTCAGAACTTGGCTGGCAGACAGGATGGGAACATTGTCCACCGGTTCCTGCCCCTTGTTGGTCAAGGGCTGTTCCTTGGGGTATTAACTCCCTGGCACGCATCACATTGCACATGTCTGAATACTGGGCAGGTCCTCCAAGGTAAGCCATGCTCAAAGAGTCAGAAACGCTCACTGCCTGGCAGAAAGGGACAACCCCACGGAACAGCTGAGGACAGGGTGCACCTTGAAAAGCTGGCTTCCACAGCAATGGCTAAAGGGAAGGGTGGGTTGAGAGGATACCCCAATTCTGGGCACAGACCTCTGGAGGCCTTCTGGGACCAGATATCCTGTGGTCATGGCGACAGTGCCCAGATGGAGGGAGCATTAGTACATTAGTCTCAGGAAGTAAGCAAAGGTTTCTATTGCTGGAGTGGCTTCCAGCCTTTCCACTCTGCTCCCACTGGAGTCTTGGGGCCAGACACCTGGTCCTCCGGCACTAACTGACGTCTGGGTGGCAGATCAGTGGGAATCGCTGACCAGCTTTTGCATGTACCTACATGAACACGTACATGTAGGTGGCGTCCCAACCGATCCCCTGTGCTCAGAAAAGATTAAGCTTCTTTCGCTCCAAGACAGAGGAGTGAATAACTGCAGATACCCAAAGCTGTTTCTGCCTGCAGGGGTCTTACTTAAATCCCTGGTCCCTCATTATATGTTGCAGTATCAGGATACCAGGTGGATGCTAGCCCCTAAGTCATCTTTTTGCAAATCAGGAAAAAAGCATCCCTTTCTCTGGACAAATGCAGCTCCACACAAGGACCTAGCAACTAGAGAACAGGCTGGATTTCAGCCTCTACTTTCTGGGCAGCTTTGTGCAGTGAGAAACCCGCACAATTGTTCAGAGGACCCCAGTCTACCAATTAGTGGTTGGCAACCTTGTTCCTACAGCATCCGGTTTGACTATCCACCAATGCACACTTGTTGGGGAAGAGTTCGTCTCCTTGGCTCAGATTTCAGGACACTAGTGCCTGTTCCTATGTATTTTTGATCATTTCCTAGCCCTCCTGCCTGGTGAGGCACCACTTATCCCTCTCCACGGGCTCCCAGTAGGCAACCCAAACCCAAATCCCAAGGGCCCAGGCATCTTCTCCCTGGGTTGCCAGGGGTTGGCACAGGGTATCAGTCCCTGGTCACCCATGGCAACCTTGGATATTCCCCACCCCAGCCGAGTGGGATCTGGGACCAGGTGGAACATGGCATCACTTTCTGGGGGCCCAGCTTTGAGTCATCTGAACCCCAGGTCCACCACTTACCAGCTTGGCGACCTTGGACAGATTATTCCACCTTTCTGAGCCTCGGTTACCCCATCTGTGAAGGAAGGATAACAATAGCTCCTGCCTCTCCGGGTCGGGGTGAGGATGAAATGAGATGGTCCGTGATAAGGGCACTTAGCACAGATCTTGCGTAGAGGAAGCGCTCCATAACCATGTTACTTTCATGCGCCGTAAAGCAGGACACCCCCTCATGGAACCAGCATGGTTTAGTACCTCTCTCGCCTGCTTACCAGCTGTGTGGTCTCTGCCTCCTAGGACTGCCACCTCGCTTTTGTCTGTGTCACATTTCATGTTTCAAAGCCCCGTTTCTGGGTTCCCTGCTCCTTGGCCTCCCAGTTTCCCCCTTTGCTTCCAGCCATCCCTGCTCCCTCTCTGGACTCTGGAGTCCCAGCATGCCATGTTGTCCCCTGGGGTCACTGCACCACCAACCCCTGCTCCCCACCACCCTTCTGCTTTCCTCTCCTTTCCATCCCATCACACTCAGCCTTCTCGCCTCCCCCTTCTCCAGTTCACGCCCCTGTCTCCCCTGTTCTTTCTACTCCCCTTCACGTGAAGATTCTTGGGAAGAGGGTTGGGGAGAGGAGGGGGCTGGGACAAAACAGGGAGAGGACTTCCTAGATGTGGTTCAGACAGAGAAAGACAGGTGGAAAAAGTAGGAAAGTGGGATGCACAGACCAAAATGCTGGAGAGAGATCTCAGAGAGAAAGACTGAGGGGGAGAGAGAAAGGAGCCTGAGGCAAGGGATGGTGATACTCAGAGACGGAGGCACTCGGAGGCTGAGAAGAAAGAGATACTCAGAGTTTAAGACTCAAGAGACAAAGGGACCCTTGAGAGACAAACAGAGAGGCATAGAGAGACTCTGAGACAGACAGACAGGAGCTCAGAGCCAAGCAAGCCAGAGAAGGGCTGAGGAGGAAAGAGAGAAATTTACATGGTGTGAAATTTACATGGAGACTGGAAGCAGTTAAGACACAGGCTGTCAGAGACTTGGAGGCAAATAATGAGTATAACTTTCCCTGAATCCAGCCCTTTCTTGAGCCCAGCTCAGTGTCCCAAAGAGATATTTGTCTGTCTGTGACTTCCCAAATGCAGCACCCACCCCCCGAAAAAGTAGGGGCACCTTGGGAAAAAAGACTCAGTGTCAAGGGCTCCTGGTTCCCAGGGGTAAATTCTTAAGGCTGGAGTGCTGGTCCAAGGTTACCAAGGGCCACGCGCCCTTGGCAGAGAGAAGGGACTGGACCTGAGACTCCAGGGTCCCATCATTCCCAGGCCCAGCCCTCCCAGGGGCTCCCCTACTCACGCTGGAGCCTGCGGCCGGCCGGGCACACGCCCGGCCTCCCCGTCTCTGCTCTCCTCTTCAAGGCAAGTTCCTGAAAACAGCCGCAGGCGGGCTTCTGTCCCCAACCCTGTCGTTAATGGCTCCGTCTCTGACAGGCGCAGGGGCTGCCGATTGCAACACCTGCCCAACTCCTTCCCTCCCTTGCATTGTTGACGCGGGCACGGGCAGCCCCTTCCTCCCAGGAAGGAGCCTGGGAGGGAAGCTGGTGAGGCCTGGGCAGCCTTCCTGCCTTGGGGGTCTTGAAGGGGCTGAGAGATGTGGCAATGTCGTCCCCCACCTCTGCCTCCGGATTTCCTGACTCAAAGCTTTGAGGCTGGCAGGGCCCAGGCTCCAACCCGCCTGGGTGCCATTCCCATGCCCCCATGCCCTGGGGGAGCATCACTTGGAGACAGACCCTGGCTCGAAGGCTTGCTTGGCCCTAAGCCTCTTTTCGGCACTGGCTTTGGGGCCCTGATCCTCCCAATATTCAAGGGGCGGCCTCCAAGGTTACGGGGAATTCTGGACCACGGTACCTTCCTCCCCGCTCCCTCTGCACGTCATGTTCCCCCTGCTGCCTGAAGGCCTTGCAGAAGCAGAAATACGGACTCTGGGCACAAGGCAGGGGTCACTCATGAGGCTCCGGTCTTCATAGGCTCACGAGACATTAATAATGTTCACTCTCAGTGATTCTGCCAAACTAAATGTTTTCATTGAGTGAAACAGACTACCTTTTATGTCTTTCATGGTCTGTATCCACGAAACCCTGCAGCTGTTTGCAAATGATTTTCTGTGCATTTTCTGAAGAGGGTTCAGACTGTTCACAGGTTCTTGGATTTATGACTCAATAAAGATTAGGCAAAAGTAGGAAGTCAAGAAACACCTGGAGTAACAGGCAAATTTGGCCTTGGAATGCGGAATGAAGCAGGGCAAAGACTAATAGAGTTTTGCCAAGAAAATGCACACTGGTCATAGCAAACACCCTCTTCCAACAACACAAGAGAAGACTCTACACATGGACATCACCAGATGGTCAACACCGAAATCAGATTGATTATATTCTTTGCAGCCAGGGATGAAGAAGCTCTATACAGTCAGCAAAAACAAGACCAGGAGCTGACTGTGGCTCAGATCATGAACTCCTTATTACCAAATTCAGACTCAAAGTGAAGAAAGTAGGGAAAACTGCTAGACCATTCAGGTATGGCCTAAATCAAATCCCTTATGATTATACAGTAGAAGTGAGAAATAGATTTAAGGGCCTAGATCTGATAGATAGAGTGCCTGATAAACTATGGAATGAGGTTCGTGACATTGTACAGGAGACAGGGATCAAGAGCATCCCCATGGAAAAGAAAGGCAAAAAAGCAAAATGGCTGTCTGGGGAGGCCTTACAAATAGCTATGAAAAGAAGAGAGGCAAAAAGCAAAGGAGAAAAGGAAAGATATAAGCATCTGAATTCAGAGTTCCATAGAATAGCAAGAAGAGATAAGAAAGCCTTCTTCAGCGATCAGTGCAAAGAAATAGAGAAAAAGAACAGAAGGGGAAAGACTAGAGATCTCTTCAAGAAAATCAGAGATACCAAGGGAACATTTCATGCAAAGATGGGCTCGATAAAGGACAGAAATGGTATGGACCTAACAGAAGCAGAAGATATTAAGAAGAGGTGGCAAGAATACACGGAAGAACTGTACAAAAAAGATCTTCATGACCCAGATAATCATGATGATGTGATCACTAATCTAGAGCCAGACATCCTGGAATGTGAAGTCAAGTGGACCTTGGAAAGCATCGCTACGAACAAAGCTAGTGGAGATGATGGAATTCCAGTTGAGCTGTTTCAAATCCTGAAAGATAATGCTGTGAAAGTGCTGCACTCAATATGCTCAAAACTCAGCAGTGGCCACAGGACTGGAAAAGGTCAGTTTTCATTCCAATTCCAAAGAAAGGCAATGCAAAAGAATGCTCAAACTACCACGCAATTGCACTCATCTCACATGCTATTAAAGTAATGCTCAAAATTCTCCAAGCCAGGCTTCAGTAATACGTGAACTGTGAACTCCCTGATGTTCAAGCTGGTTTTAGAAAAGGCAGAGGAACCAGAGATCAAACTGCCAACATCTGCTGGATCATGGAAAAAGCAAGAGAGTTCCAGAAAAACATCTATTTCTGCTTTATTGACTATGCCAAAGCCTTTGACTGTGTGGATCACAATCAACTGTGGAAAATTCTGAAAGAGATGGGAATACCAGACCACCTGACCTGCCTCTTGAGAAATCTGTATGCAGGTCAGGAAGCAGCAGTTAGAACTGGACATGGAACAACAGACTGGTCCCAAATAGGAAAAGGAGTACGTCAAGGCTGTATATTGTCACCCTGCTTATTTAACTTCTATGCAGAGTACATCATGAGAAATGCTGGACTGGAAGAAACACAAGCTGGAATCAAGATTGCTGGGAGAAATATCAATAACCTCAGATATTCAGATGACACCACTCTTATGGCAGAAAGTGAAGAGGAACTAAAAAGCCTGTTGATGAAAGTGAAAGAGGAGAGTGAAAAAGTTGGCCTAAAACTCAACATTCAGAAAACGAAGATCATGGCATCTGGTCCCATCACTTCAAGGGAAATAGATGGGGAAACAGTGGAAACAGTGTCAGACTTTATGTTTTTGGGCTCCAAAATCACTGCAGATGGTGACTGCAGCCATAAAATTAAAAGACGCTTACTCTTGGAAGAAAAGTTATGACCAACCTAGATAGTTTATTCAAAAGCAGAGACATTACTTTGCCGACTAAGGTCCGTCTAGTCAAGGCTATGGTTTTTCCTGTGGTCATGTATGGATGTGAGAGTTGGACTGTGAAGAAAGCTGAGCGCTGAAGAATTGATGCTTTTGAACTGTGGTGTTGGAGAAGACTCTTGAGAGTCCCTTGGACTGCAAGGAGATCCAACCAGTCCATTCTGAAGGAGCTCAGCCCTGGGATTTCTTTGGAAGGAATGATGCTGAAGCTGAAACTCCAATACTTTGGCCACCTCATGCGAAGAGTTGACTCATTGGAAAAGGCCCTGATGCTGGGAGGGATTGGGGGCTGGAGGAGAAGGGGATGACAGGATGAGATGGCTGGATGGCATCAGTGACTCAATGGACGTGAGTCTGAGTGGACTCCGGGAGTTGGAGATGGACAGGGAGGCCTGGCGTGCTGCGATTCACGGGGTCGCAAAGAGTCAAACATGACTGAGCGACTGAACTGAACTGAACTAACACACTAGTGAAGTGTCCACACCGTATGACGCATTTCAGGAAAAGTGAGCTTCTGAGTCTGTTGCGAGGGGGCAGACTTGGGTTTTGGTTCTGGTTCCAGTTTGAAATATCCATCTGTCGGCAGCTACCTCTCTGAGGTGCCCCATAGGATCCACATGCTCAGCAAATCCCATCGACTCTTCTTTCAAAATATTAGAACAAAAATCCTGAGTAGATAGGTATTCACTGTAAAGTTCAACTTGGCCATATGTTTGGATATTTCCCTGATGAAAAGTTGGAAAATATAAATATCACTTAAACCAATAGCAGCCAGCTCTAAGCCATCCTTTCTTTTACCTGGATCACTGCAATGGCCCCCCTTCCCCTCCCCCTTCCATTCATCCTTGTACTGACCCCTGCCCCCAACCATCTATTGCTCCTTCAGTGGCCAGTGTGATGCTGATCAAACAGAAGTCAGGTCATGTCATCCTCTGCCCCAGCTCCCAATGGCTCTCATCTCACTCAAGGTCAAAGCCTTTTCAACAACCTACAAAGCCCTTTTCAACTAGGGGTTCTCTCTGGCCCTTCTGTGACAATTCTTCCCCTTGCTGCTATGCTCCAGCCATTCTGTTGTACTTTTCAGGCTCCCTCCTGCCTCCGGGCCTTTGCACTTGCTGTTTCCTCTGCCTGGACTAATTTCCCCCAAATGACAATATGGGTCACTCCCTCCCCTCCATTTGAGCAGAAAGCGATTGCTCAAATGTCACTTTCTCATTGAGGCCCTTGCTGACCACGCTTTAAAAACTGCAACCACCCCTCACTCCCTAGCTCCCTTTCTCCTTTAATATTACCTCTTCATCGTCGCACACTGACTGTCCCTGCCACCTAGAATGGAAGTTCCATGAGAGCAAGGGTTTTAGTGTGTTTTGCTTAGAAACTTATCTCCAGGATCTTCAACCCGTCTGTCATGTGATGAGCCCTCGATACAGGTTTGTTGAATGAATGATTGAGTGGATGCACCTTCCCTCCACTTCACCAAGTGAAAGGGAAAGTGAATGCGCTCAGTCGTGTCCGACTCTTTGCGACCCCATGGACTATACAGTCCGTGGAATTCTCTAGGCCAGAATACTGGAGTGGGTAGCCTTTCCCTTCTTCAGGGGATCTTCCCAACCCAGGGATCAAACCCAGGTCTCCTGCACTGCAGGCAGATTCTTTACCAGCTGAACCACAAGGGAAGCCACTTCACCAAACCTGTCCTCAATCCCTGCATACCTCATCTTGTTAAATGACACCACCCCAAACCCCCCAACACACGGACCCGGGAGTCATTCTTCACACCCCTCCCTCACACCCTCACCTCCAGTTAGTTCCTAATGAAGGAGAGTGAGCTTTTTGTTTATCATTCAGAAAGCATGTTCCTCAAGCAAGCGCAGGGGCGTGATGGTGCCCTGATGGAGCTCTCAGGCTCATTAAGAGCTGTGAAATCCGTCTCTTCTCCCTGCCTTTGTTGCCTCTCCCCAGCCTTTACCTGGGTACCCTGCCGCCTCCCTGCCAGGCTGATCCCCTGTCACTTCTGGCTGCCTGAGTCTTGTCTGCCCTGAGCATCGCTCCAGGCTGGGTTGGGTGCACCCCACCCCTTGGTGATCTTATAATGCACCAGTGGCTGCTGGCACTATGCACTCCTTGAGGGCAGAAACCACTTCTCCTCTCTGCCTCCAGCCTCAGCCTCGGGCGTACAGAGAATTCTCAGCAGATCTACTGGGCTGTGGACTCCTGGTGAAGCTGTTTACCTCTCCAAGCCTCAGTTTCCTTATCTGCCACCCTTCCCAGGGGGTGCTGTGAGAGTTAAATGAGCTATGGGAGGTACAGAGCCTCGCACAATCATGTAGCAGGGTAACGATCACGTAGTAGGTGTTCAAGAAAATTGCTTCCTGTGGCGTTCAGCATGTCAGAGCAAGGTTTGACCGATCTCACCTGTGCTCCATTCTCCACTGAGAACCTGTACCAGGCAATGGAGCTGCAGCCACTGAAGTGAAAATTGGACTTAAAGAAGAACTCTCCTTAGGTAAGAAGCACTAGCATATAGAAAGGTTAAGAGCAGGGGCTGAGGAGTAGACTGCTTAGATTTCCCTCTTAAGGCTGTGTGACCCTGGGCAAGTTGTTTGACCTCTCTGAGCCTCGGTTTCATCATCTTTAAAATGGGGATGAGGTTAGTATTTACCACAGGGGATCCTTGAGCGAAATCAGGGAACTAATGTGTGTGAGGCTCACAGTAAATGCTCAACAGATGTTTACTCTGAGGAGCTGGAAAGCATGGGGCAGATGTGGGCTCACCCGTCCCTCACACATAGTGTCTGCTTTGAGGACACTTCCTCCTCCATCTATCCTGCCCCGCCCCCTCTTCCATCAGACCGGGTGGCCTCTGTGGGCTGGAAACCCCAGTCAGGGAACCTTGCTAAGTGGGGGGGGGAACCCCATTCTCCGCAGCCCTACTGAGGGTTGGGTGGTTTCTGTTTGTTATTGCCTGTGAGGTGTGGGGCTGTGGGGTTGGTCCAGGAGCTGCCTGTTGCTGAGGGGCCCGGGCGGAGGCCAGGTGGGCCACCCCTCATGAGGGTCTGGAAGGAGAGTCTCTGCTTGTCCGCCAGGGGCTGGTTTGTCTGGAAGACAGCAGCTGGCTAAGATTGTGCAAACAGGTCATTGTGCAAACACACCCCCGTGTGTGACCTCGATTGTGCAAACAGGTGTTTACTGGAGGGTGCTCAGCTTGGGCTGCCCGCTTACAAAAAGCGCCGGAGCTGTTGACTCAGAAGGAACCGGAATCTGGACACTCATTCTTTCTTGAACACACCCTGAACTTTCTGCCTCCCAGGCTTGGCTCGGGCCATCCTCTCTGCCTGGAGTGCCCTCCTCCCTCCTCGGTCTCCATCTCTACTTGTTGAAATTCTACCCATTTTGCAGAGCTCAGAAAAAATGTCAGTAAATCTTTCTCCATAAACTTTCTCCTCATTTGCATACTCAGGGCATTTGATATTTCTCTGAAATCACAGGTCACTTTTTTTACCTGATGGCCCTTTCTGGACTGTGAGCCCCCTGAGAACAAGAACCTTTCCTTATTGTCCTCTGAAAGGTTAGCATCTGAGGCCCAGAGAGGGAAGGTGACCAGCCCCATGTCACACAGCTAGTTCTCCACAGAGCTGTGCTCTAAATCAGGTCTCTGCACTTCCTGCCACACTCACTGCCTCTCTTTCAACCTCACCCCTCTTCTGACCCTGGATTTTGCCTCCTAACCCCAGGTTGTGATGTAACTCCAGCTGGAAGTTGAGGGATGGTGGGATTTGCACAGAGGAGGGAAGGGTATTCAGGGCTGGGGAATAGCAGGAGCAGAGGCGTGGAGGCTGGAATGGGAAGAGAGTGTGTGGGGGCCGTTAAAGAGGTAGGAAGAGGTTGCAAGGGCCTGGGAATGGGGGAGAAGGGGTAGGGGTAGGGCTGCATCCTAGACTCAGAGACGACATGAACACTGTGCGACCTTGGGTAGCACCTCAGTCCTGCTTCACAGGCCCCTGCCTCCCCCTAATACTCTGCAGATACCCCAGCTAGACATGCCCTCACCTGGCCTCTGCTACCTCTTCTCCTGAACACCTTCTCAGTCCTGGTGAGCGGCATCTGGATACCTGGACTCGGCCTGGACTCCTCCCTGCCCCTCACACCCCCATCCAGCCTGTGGCCCCTTCCTGTGGGTCCTGCCCCTTCTTCCCCTCCTCACCGCCATGGCAGGAGTCAGGCCACCATCATCGCTCTTCAGGATGACGGCAGTGACCTCCTCCTGGTCTCACTGCCTTCATGCCTGGAATAACGCTCTGCTCAGCTGGAGGGCTTCTTCCAAAACACAAGTCCCAGCACGCCACTGACCAGCCCAAATCCTCCATTGGCTCCACGCTGCCCGTGGGATAAAATTCCGAGTCACCCGCATGGCCTTTGAGGCCGTCATCCCCAGCCCCTAATCCTCCCCAGTGCTAGAGTCTCATCTCTCCACACTCCCTTTCCCAGCCTCCTCTTCCCCTTCCCAGGCCCGAGACTGCAGCCATGCTGTTTACCATCACTGTCCAATCATGTGCTGCTTTCCTTGTGGCTCCAGGACTTCTCCACACCATGCTCTTTGCCTGGGATGCTCATCCCTTTTATCTTTGTGTCTGAAGACAACCCTTTTATCCTTTAAAATTCATCTGCAGGGCCTCCCTGGTGGCTCAGTGGTAAAGAACCTGCCTGCCATTACAGGAGACACGGGTTCGATCCTGATCCGGGAAGATCTCACATGCCATGTAGCAACTAAGCCCGTGCGCCACAACTATGGAGCCTGTGCTGTAGAGCTGAGCCCTACAATCACTGAGCCCGCATGCCGCAACTACTGAAGCCTGTGTTCCCTAGAGCCCCAGGTCCACAACAAGGGAAGCCACTGCAATGAGAAGCCTGCACCACCACTGGCCCCTGCTTGCTGCAACTAGAGAAAAACCGTGCAGCAATGAAGACTCAGCACAGCCAAAAATAAATAGAAAAATTATATATATGCATGTATATATATATATAAATTCAGCTGAAATGTCACCTCCTCTGTGAAGTCTCCTTGGATTTCCCAGGCTAGGTTATATGCTGCTCATTTGGGTTCCCAGGTGCTCTGTGACAGCGGGGACTGGATCTGTGACCCCAGTATGCTGCATGGGCCTGGCAGGGAGGAGGTGTCTGAAAGAATGCTTAGCAGTTTGGATGTGGGACCTGGGTTGTCAGGCTCAAGAGATTCCCAGTGGCCATCAGTTTACCTGCCAAGAAATCTGGAAAAGTCCTCCTATGCAGTGGCCGCCCACACTGCACTCTCCTGCTTCCCTGGTGCTCAGATGAGCAGGGTTTTCTGCCTTTGATTGGTTCCCAAAATGAGAGGTAAATCAATTAGGATATAATCAATGCTGAATGCTGGAGGGCCAAATGCAGGGCCCCAACCTAAGTAGCTGAGAGGGCTGCCCAGACGCTCTCTTGGGGCCTGCTTCTAGGGAAGGAAGCAGAATTCTAGCTTTGGGTGGATAAAAAGAACACACCCCCGCCCCCAACCCCATCTCCTGCTTGTGGTCTGCTGGCCAGGAGGGCCTTATCTGTGCTTCCCCCGGCCTTGGCCTGCCATGGTGTGGCTGGTGGGGGATATGGTCCTGGAGATGGCGGTGGCGGGGCGGAATCGGAGGATGAGGTGAGATAAAGCTCAGATGCTTATCTTGGCTTGGAGGAAGAAGCCTCTCTGGTCTGTAGCCCTGTGGCTGGCAGATAGTCCCTAGGCCGGGCCAGCTTCTGCTCTGATCATGGATTCCCTTCAGTGAGGGAGCTGGATCCAGGCAGCTGGTTCAAATCCCCATGCACTGAGGTGGGCAGGTGGAAGGGAGAGAAAAGATAGGGGCATTTTCCCTAAAAATCCTGCCCGGAAGAGTAGCCAGGAGAAGTCAGATAACCTGGTTAAGACAAGAGCAGGGTGAAGGCAGGCCCATAACTTCCTAGATGAGAACCTGGAATCGACATTTTTTCTGCTGCTCTCTGGGGTGCCTGGCCTGGATCCTGAGAGGAAGAGGGATCATCAGGCTTTGCCAGTCTGTTCCCTTGGTCCTATGTCCTCTGTCCGTCTAGTCTGGAGCCAGGGGCCACAGATGGGGGCTTTTGCCCATAGGTGAGCCTTTGGGCTGGGGGTCCCCAGGAAGAAGCAGAGAGATGGCGGCTTTTCCTTCCCTCCCTCTGTGGTTACAGCTGTTCTAATGAGTGGTGTAGACTTCTGGGGCAAGGCCTGGCCTATCAGCTCTGTCACCTCTCTGACAGCCCAGGCTTCTCCCATGTTTGCTGGAATGTCCAGTTCATTCGCTTATTTATTCACCTCGCTCCCCCTCCCCTGCCTGCATATCCCTCCATCGCACTTTTCCCATTCATCCTCTCACTCACTGGTCCATCCACACATCCATCTATCCATCTGCTCACTCATCTATCCACGCATCCACGCCCCCTCATCCACGCATCCACCATCAATCCATCACACTGCCACCCGTGCACTCACCTGCCTGCCCACCCCCTCATCAATTCAGCAAATGTTTTCTGTGGGAGTAAACCTTCCACGCACTCAAGCTCTTCATGCAACCTCTGGCCGCCTCCCATCCCTCCCATCCTGCGTCCCTGTGGCCCTTATGAAAGGAGGCAGCTCCTCCCGAGTTCCAGGTATGACAGGAACGAGGTTGTATCCAGATGTGGCTCCTGGGTCCTCATCTGAAGCCGTTGCCCGTGGAGCTGTGTGGCCCTCAACCTTTCCCTGGTCTGCGTCTTCTGGCCTCACTCACTCTTGATTTGTGTCCCTGCCTCATGGTCTTCCTCTCCATTCCCATCCTGCCACCACCTGGAGGTACCTTACTGGCCACATGGATGGTGCCCCTACATCCGGGTTCTTCATTTCCTTGACCAGTCACCCCATGGCTTTTCCACTCTATCCACCAGTGCTGTGGTCACACTGTGGACCTCAGCATCACCCGGAACTACTCAACCTCTCAAACCTCACACTCCAACACCCATCTCTTTGCCCACATCCCTCCCTCCATCTAGCTCTCACCCCTCCTGCACAGCTCCTACACTCTCAGCTCAGAGAGTTCAGGCCTCGGCTTCCTCATCTGTCAGCCTCCTCCTCGCCTTTCTTCCTTTCCTTCTCCCTGGGGGGCCCAGTGACGACTCACTGATGACTCTCTGGCCGGAGACCTTCGGTACCTTTGCAGCCCTTTCCTCTCTCCTCCGTGGCTAGGAGAGCCTCATGGATCATGCTCTCACTGGCTGTCTCCCCCTCCCCAGCCCACCCTGTCCTGACGTGGGGCCTGTGAAGACCCCTCATGGAAGATGAGACAAGGGCCTGGTCCTGGCTCCAGTTTCTCCTGGGCTCTCAAGCTGTATTCTTGTCCTGTGTCCCCAAACTCTCCCTTCAATGCTTTTTGAGGCACTTGAAGGCCCTTTTCAAGAGTTCCCTCCCACCAATTCTCAATTGGCCAGTAAGAGAGTCTCACCTTGATTTTCTGACCCCCAGACATGCCTGTCCTGGCCTTTTTCCAAAATGAGGCATCTCTCCTATGGTCCAAAACCAACTTCTCCTTCCACCCTTCTGCCAAGTTCCTCCTATTTCTGCAGTGATCTTCACCACCATTTCTGCCTCTGCTTTTGTGCTAATAATAACACCATAACTTCCTCTACTGCGCGCGTCGCGGGTGCTGTGCTCTGCGTTAAACACTCTGCATTCTTTCATGCGTCTAACCTTTATGGCTGTTCTAGGGGGCAGGGTCTTTGGTCACCATTGCCCCATACCAAAGGTGGGAAGACTGAGAGAGCAGGCCAGTGGCAGAGCTGAGGCCTTGTTCTGAGCCCCGGAAACTTGACTCCAGATCCTGTGCGCATGCCCACTGTGCCTCTGCGATGCTGTTTCAGGCTTTCCTTGCTGCACGGCTCTGCCAGACGCACTGCACCGTGGTCCAGTTTCTCCCATTCCTTCAATGTAATTTCTCTTTGGTACTGCCCTATCTTTCTCCTCCCCCATGTCAGTTGCTCAGGTGTGTCCGACTCTTTGGGACCCTGTGGACTTGTAGCCCTCCAGGCTCCTCCGTCCATGGGGTTCTCCAGGCAAGAATACTGGAGTGGGTTGCCATGCCCTTCTCCACTTTCTCCTCCCACTCACATTCAAATGATGGTAAAGAGTTGTCAACATTTGCTATTTCCACTTCCATACCGCCCAGTCGAACCTGGCCTCCACTCCATCGCCCCATAGGAATGTCTCTCTCCAGATCACCCACAGCCTTCTGATCATCAGGTTCTTCCCATTTCTCTCCTGACTCAGCTCCGCTGCTGTATTTGCCCACATCAGCCTCCTATTCCTTTTGATTTAGTGGATTTTTTAAAGTAAACGTCTAATTGAAGAGTAACTATATAGGCACTTCCCTAGTGGTCCAGTGGTTAAGAATCTGCCTGCCAGTGCAGGGGACATGGGTTCCATCTCTGGTCCAGGAAGATCTTACCCGCCACAGGGCAACTAAGCCTGTGTGCCACAACTACTGAGGCCCGCATGCCCAGAGCTGTGCTCTGCAGCAAGAGAAGCCCCTGCAGTGAGGAGTTTGTGCACTGCAGCTAGAGAAGAGCCCCGGCTCGCAGCAACTAGAGAAAGCCCACATGTAGCAATGAAGACCTGCTGCTGCTGCTGCTAAGTCGCTTCAGTCGTGTCCGACTCTGTGCGACCCCATAGACGGCCTCCCACCAGGCTCCCCCATCCCTGGGATTCTCCAGGCAAGAACACTGACGTGGGTTGCCATGTCCTTCTCCAATGCATGAACGTGAAAAGTGAAAGTGAAGTTGCTCAGTCGTGTCTGACTCTTAGCAACCCCATGGACTGCAGCCCGCCAGGCTCCTTCATCCATGGGATTTTCCTGGCAAGAGTACTGGAGTGGGGTGCCATTACCTTCTCTGAATGAAGACCTAGCGTAGTCAATAATAAATAAATAGAATTAAGAAAAGAATAACATATGTACCATTGTAAAACTGTAATTGTAACTTTTATCCTTATTATAAATGTATAGAATTATATATGTTTGTGTTTTAAAGCTCTTAATTTTGAGGTCATTTCAGGTTTGCTGAAAAATTGCAGAAAGAGTACAGAAAACTTTTGTCTCTCCTTCACCCAAATCCTTAACAGTTTACCAGATTTGTAGTCTATCTATCTATCTATCTATCATGGGCAAAATTGTGTCCCCCAGAATTCATATCTTGAAGTTCCAACCTGCAGCAGAGAGTGACTATATTTGGAGATAGGAGCTTTAAAGAGATGATTAAGTTAATATGAGATCATTAATATCACATGTCACAGGCTGGAATGAAGATTGCTGGGAGAAATATAAACCTCAGATATGCAGATGATACCACTCTAATGGCAGAAAGTGAAGAGGAACTAAAGAGCCTCTTGATGAGGGTGAAAGAGGAGAATGAAAAAGCTGGCTTAAAACTCAACATTCAAAAAACTAGGATCATGACATCCAGTCCTATCACTTCATGGCAAATAGATGGGGAAGAATGGAAACAGTGACAGACTTCATTTTCTTGGGCTCCAAAATCACTGCAGATGCTGACTGCAGCCATGAAATGAAAAGACACTTGCTCCTTGGAAGGAAAGCTATGACAAACCTAGACAGTGTATTAAAAATCAGAGACATCACTTTACCGAACAAGGTCTGTGTAATCAAAGCTATGGTTTTTCCAGTAATCTTGTACGGATGTGATAGTTGGACCATAAAGAAGACTGAGTGCCAAAGAATTGATGCTTTTGAATTGTGGTTCTGGAGAAAACTTTTGAGAGTCCCTTGGACTGTGAGGAGATCAATCCTAAAGGAAATCAACCCTGAATATTCATATTGGAAGGACTGATAATGAAGCTGAAGCTCCAATACTTTGGCCATCTGATGTGAAGAGCTGAGTCATTGGAAAAGACCCTGATGCTGGGAAAGACTGAGGGAAGAAGGAGAAGAGGGCGGCAGAGGATGAGTTGGATAGATGACATCAATGGACATGAATTTGAGCAAACTCCAGGGAGATAGTGAGGGACAGGGAAGCCTGTTGTGCTGCATTTCATGGGGTCACAAAGAGTCGGAAATGGATTAGCTACTGAACAACAACAAATCCAATATGACTTGTGTCCTTAGAAGAAGAAGAAGAAGAGACACCTAGGGTGCTTGAGTACAGTTAAAAGACCATGTGAGGACTCTGGGAGAAGATGGCTGTCTGCAAGCCAAGGGGAGAGGCCTGAGAAGAAACCAGCCCTACAGGTACCTTGATCTTATACTCTCAGCTTCCAGAACTATGGGATAGTAGATTTCTATTGTTTAAGCCAGCTGATTGGTGGTATTTTGATACATACATGTGAGTGTGATATATACATATACATGCATATACATATGTGCATTTTTTCCTGAATCATTTGTGTGTAAATTGCATGTCATTCATTACTCATAAGTATGGCCACTGCGTATTTCCTAAAAACAAGGACATTCTCTTGCCTGCTCATAGAATGATGGTGAACATCAGGAAATTAACATCATTGCAATAATATTATCTAATCTATAGCTCTCATTCAGATTTCACCAATTGTGCCTAGATATATATTTTGAAATGTATTATATATGTATATATATATATAATATATACTAAAATGTATTATAGAATTTGATATGTAAGAATGCCTAAAAATTATATACTAATAAAATAATCATCTGCCAATCAGTCACACAACTAAGATCTAGAACAGGGGTCAACAAACTATGGCTGGCAGGCTAAATTCAGCCCACCGCCTGTTTTGATAGTTCAGTTCAGTTCAGTCGCTCAGTCGTGTCCGACTCTTTTGCGACCCCATGAACCGCAGCACGCCAGGCCTCTCTGTCCATCATCAACTCCCGGAGTTTACCCAAACCCATGTCCATTGAGTCGGTGATGCCAGCCAACCATCTCATCCTCTGTCATCCCCTTCTCTTTCTGCCCTCAATCTTTCCCAGCATCAGGGTCTTTTCAAATGAGTCAGCTCTTCACATCAGGTGGCCAAAGTATTGGAGTTTCAGCTTCAAAATCAGTCCTACCAATGAACGCCCAGGACTGATCTCCTTTAGGATGGACTGGTTGGATCTCCTTGCTGTCCAAGGGACTCTCAAGAGTTTTCTCCAACACCACAGTTCAAAAGCATCAATTCTTTGGCGCTCAGCTTTCTTTATAGTCCAACTCTCACATCCATACATGACCACTGGAAAAAACATAGCCTTGACTAGATGGACCTTTGTTGGCAAAATGATGTCTCTGCTTTTTAATATGCTGTCTAGGTTGGTCATAACTTTCCTTCCAAGGAGTAAGCGTCTTAATTTCAAGGCTGCAGTCACCATCTGCTGTGATTTTGGAGCCCTGTTTCCACTGTTTAATAAGGATTTGTTGGCTCACAGTCACATCTACTTATTTACATATTGTCTGTGGCCACCTCTGAGGTACAACAGCAGAGCTGAGTAGTTGTGACAGAGACCTATGTTCTGCAAAGCTGAAAAGTTCACCATCTGGCTTTTTACCAAAAGGTCTGCCAAACTCTGGTCTAGAACAGAAGTGTCCGATAGAACTTTGTGTGGTGATGGAAATGTTCTGTAGGTCTGTGCTGCCCAGTAGAGTAGCCACTGGCCACATGTGGCTATTTAGCCCTTGAAATTTGGCTGGTATGACTTGCAGAACTGAATTTTGAATTAAATTAAATTTTAATTCGTTTAAAAAACAAATCAAAATAGCCACATAATAATTACTGTATTAGAAAGCATAGGTCTAGGACATTATCCATGTATTTTCATCCGCATGAAAATCCCTTCCTATTCTGTTTAAAAATATAGTTATTCCTGGGACTTCCCTGGTGGTCCATTGGTTAAGACCCCATGCTTCCATTGCAGAGAGCATGTGTTCCATCTTTGCTCAGGAAACTAAGATCCCACATTCCGTGCGGGGTGGCTAAGAATCAAAACAAAACAAAACAAAACAAAAAACCTGTGGAAGAGCATAATAAAGTATTAAAAAATAAAAATGCAGTTATTACATCTGTATGTTTTAATAAACAATATATTGTTTCGTTTGATTGCTTTTGAACTTTGTAACAATGCTATTGTCTCTGTAACTTGATTTTCTTCTCTCAACATTGTATTTCTGCCATATTGCTATGGGTGACTGAAGCTTTTTCATGTTTATCTCTGAACAGTTTATTATGTAGCTATACCAAAATTAGTTTTATCCATTTCTTATTAGATGTGGAGGTAGTTTCCATTTTTTTTTTTGCTGCTAGGGATACTCTTATATATCTTTCTTGAGGCGTAAGTTCATGAGTTTCTTTAGATGAGTTGCTGCTGAGTAGGGTATTCAAACTTGCAATCGGCACCATCTTGTTTGCCAGTATGATTGTGCTAATTTACATTCCCACCAGCCAAGAGTAAAAATTTCTCTTGATCTAGATTCTTACCAACCCTTGGTGGTGTCAGACTTTTTCTTTTTTGTTTTTGCCAGCATGGTGTAAAATTGTAGCTCATGTTGTCTTAATTTGCATTTTACTGATTATTAATAAGATTGATCTTCTTTTCATACGTTGATCAGTCTTTCATATCACACTTCTGAGAAATGCCTGATCATGTCTTTTGCTCACGTTTTTAGCTGGGCTGCCAGTTGTGTACGCTGCAAACAATTTCCCCCAGTTGATGGCTTGTCTTTTCATTTTCTTTGTGATGTCTTGATGGATGAAAGTTCTTAATTTTAATCTAATTGAATGTATGAATATTTTCCACTATTGTTGGTGCTTTTTACCTTATTGAAGGGAACCTGTCCTATTTGGAGACCATAAAGATATTCTCTTGTATTTTCTTTCAGTTGAAAAGTTTTGCCTTTCAGATTTAAGGCTTTAATTCTCTTGGGATTTATCATTTATGATTTGAGAATAGAATGCAGTTTCTTTTTTTTTTTCTGTGTGGATATCCTGTTATTCACATATTGAGTAACTCTTCCTTTCCCCACTGATTGGCAGTGGTACTTCTGTCTATGAGTGAGTGAAAGTCCCTCAGTCTTGTCAGGTTCTTTGCGACCCCATGGACTTTATAGTCCATGGAATTTTCTAGGCCAGAATACTGGAGTGGATAGCCTTTCCCTTCTCCAGGGGTCTTCCCGACCCAGAAATCGAACCGGGGTCTCCTGCATTGCAGGTGGATTCTTTACCAACTGAGCTGTCAGGGAAGCCCACTTCTACCTATGTCATGTATCAATTTTCCATGTGTTTTGGGGTTGAGGCTTTCTATTCTCTTGGTCTTGTTCCATTGGTCTTTTTGACTAGTCCATCATGGAAAAAGCAAGAGAGTTCCAGAAAAACATCTATTTCTGCTTTATTGACTATGCCAAAGCCTTTGACTGTGTGGATCACAATCAACTGTGGAAAATTCTGTAAGAGATGGGAATACCAGACCACCTGACCTGCCACTTGAGAAACCTATATGCAGGTCAGGAAGCAACAGTTAGAACTGGACATGGAACAACAGACTGGTTCCAAATAGGAAAAGGAGTACGTCAAGGCTGTATATTGTCACCCTGCTTATTTAACTTACATGCAGAGTACATCATGAGAAACACAGGGCTGGATGAAGCACAAGCTGGAATCAAGATTGCCAGGAGAAATATCAATAACCTCAGATATGCAGATGACACCACCCTTATGGCAGAAAGTGAAGAGGAACTAAAAAGCCTGTTGATGAAAGTGAAAGAGGAGAGCGAAAAAGTTGGCTTAAAGCTCAACATTCAGAAAACGAAGATCATGGCATCTGGTCCCATCACTTCAAGGGAAATAGATGGGGAAACAGTGGAAATGGTGTCAGACTTTATTTTTGGGGGCTCCAAAATCACTGCAGATGGTGAACGCAGCCATGAATTAAAAGACATTTACTCCTTGGAAGGAAAGTTATGACCAACCTAGATAGCATATTCAAAAGCAGAGACATTACTTTGCCGACTAAGGTCCGTCTAGTCAAGGCTATGGTTTTTCCAGGGGTCATGGATGTGAAAGTTGGATTGTGAAGCAAGCTGAGCGCCGAAGAATTGATGGTTTTGAACTGTGGTGTTGGAGAAGACTCTTGAGAGTCCCTTGGACTGCAAGGAGATCCAACCAGCCCATTCTGAAGATCAGTCCTGGGTGTTCATTGGAAGGACTGATTTTGAAGCTGAAACTCCAATACTCTGGCCACCTCATGCGAAGAGTTGACTCATGGAAAAGACCCTGATTCTGGGAGGGATTGGGGGCAGGAGGAGAAGGGGACGACAGAGGACGAGATGGCTGGATGGCATCACTGACTCGATGGAGGTGAGTCTGAGTGAACTCCGGGAGTTGGTGATGGATAGGGAGGCCTGGTGTGCTGTGATTCATGGGGTCGCAAACAGTCGGACACAACTGAGTGACTGAACTGAACTGATGTCAATATCATATGTCAGTACTGGGCTTCCTTCACAGCTCAGTCAGTAAATCATCTGCCTGCAATGCAGGAGACCCGGGTTTGATTCCTGGGTTAGGAAGATCCCCTGGAGAAGGAAATAGCAACTCACTCCAGGATTCTTGCGTGGAGAATCCCATGGACAGAGGAGTCTGGCAGGCTACAGTCCATGGGGGTCGCAAGAGTTGGACACAACTTAGTGACTAAAACTACCATGTCAATGCCGTCCCATCCTAATTACTTTACCTTTTTGTAAGTCTTCGTTTTTGGTAGAGCAAGTACCCTCAACTCATTTTTCTCTGTCAGCAGTGTCTATTCTTGGGCTTTTGCACTTCTAAGGTATTTTAAGATTAGCTTGTCTAGATCTGCAAAAATTCTGCTGTAATTTTGATTGGAATTGCATTGATTTTACAGATTGATTTAAAAGGAATTGTTATCTTTAAATATTGAGCTTCCCTATCCATAACAAGTTTAAAAAGTTTTATTTACTGTCTTCAGGTTCTACAGTTCTTTCCATATAGGTCTTACAGATCTTTTGTTAGATTTGTTCCTGTTTCTGTATGCTTTTGTTGAAATTGTAAATGATACGTATTTTAAAATGATATCTTCCAAATGCAGTTGATTTCCCCCCTTCCCCACAGTAGGAAAAGATATCTTTCATTTTTTTTAATTTTAATTTTATTTTTAATTTAAATTTATTTATTTTAATTGGAGGCTAATTACTTTACAATATTGTATTGGTTTTGCCATACATCAACATGAATCCACCACGGATGTACACATATTCCCAATCCTGAACACCCCTCCCAGATATCTTTCTTTTTACCTCTTAAATATTGTTTAAAAATTTGGCAACTTTGTTAAGTCTCTTTTTATAACACTTTATTGTAGATTTTTTTATTTTCTAGGTAAACAAACAAGGCTTTAATAACCTAAATCTAGCATAACATAAAAATGTTAACATATTATGGCCAACTTGGTTTTATCCTAGAATTGCAAGGAGGTTTAACATTCAGTTCAGTTCAGTCGCTCAGTCATGTCCGACTCTGCGACCCCATGAATCGCAGCACGCCAGGCCTCCCTGTCCATCACCAACTCCCGGAGTTCACTCAGACTCACGTCCATCGAGTCAGTGATGCCATCCAGCCATCTCATCCTCTGTTGTCCCCTTCTTCTCCTGCCCCCAATCCCTCCCAGCATCAGAGTCTTTTCCAATGAGTCAACTCTTGGCATGAGGTGGCCAAAGTATTGGAGTTTCAGCTTCAAAATCAAGTCCTTCCAAAGAAATCCCAGGGTTGATCTCCTTCAGAATGGGCTGGTTGGATCTCCTTGCAGTCCAAGGCACTCTCAAGAGTCTTCTCCAACACCACAGTTCAAAAGCATCAATTCTTCGGCTCTCAGCTTTCTTCACAGTCCAACTCTCACATCCATACATGACCCCTGGAAAAACCATAGCCTTGACTAGATGGACCTTTGTTGGCAAAGTAATGTCTCTTTTTAAACTATCTAGGTTGGTCATAACTTTTCTTCCAAGGAGTAAGCGTCTTTTAATTTCATGGCTACAGTCACCATCTGCAGTGATTTTGGAGCCCCCCAAAATAAAGTCTGACACTGTTTCCACTGTTTCCCCATCTATTTCCCATGAAGTGATGGGACCAGGTGAAAGTGAAGTCGCTCAGTTGTGTCCGACTCTTTGTGACCTGTGGACTGTAGCCCACCAGGCTCTTCCGTCCATGGGATTCTCCAGGCAAGAATACTGGAGTGGTTTGCCATTTCCTTCTCCAGGGGGTCTTCCCGACCCAGGGATCGAACCCAGGTCTCCCACATTGCAGGCAGACACTTTAACCTCTGAGCCACCAGGGAAGCATGTTGGGACCAGATGCCAGGTTATTCATCACATTAGAAAATTGATAAAAAATTACATTATGTTTTCAATAATTGGAGTAGGAAGCATTGGATATGATTTAACAGTTATTCATGATTTTTTTAAAACTCTTAAACTAGGGCTATAAAGGAGAGTTCTCCTTTTTTTCCAGTTTTATTAAAAACTAATTGATGTACATCACTGTGTAAGTTTAAGGCATACAGTATGACAGTTTAATTTATACATATTATGAAATGATTACCACAATATGTTCAGGTAATATTTATCTTCCCATATAGATATAATACAAAGAAAAGAAAGAAAAAAGGAGAAAAGTTATCTTCTTGTCATGAGAACTTAGCATTTACTCTCTTAACTTTCTTATCTATTTACTATACATACAGTAAAGAGACAGATCTCTGTATTTAGAGAGATTTATAGTATTAAGCCTCCTTGCAGTTCTAGGATAAACCCAAGTTGGCCCTAGATATTAGCATTTGTATGCCTGCTAGATTTAGGCTGTTAGAGCCTTGTTTGTGATTTTTCGCGTCAGTGCTCTGGAGTGAATCCCTTCCTCATGCTCTTAGTTTTGGGTTTTGGACTCAAGGTTCTACTGTCCCTTGGGAATGAGCTTGAAAGTGCTGTGTCTTCTGTAAATTTGTATGCGTTGGAATGGTCTGTTCCTTGATGGTTTTTCATGGTGTTCACATTCTCTCTGCAATCTGTACAGAAAGGTTAATCTGTAACATTTTCCAGCACAAAATGTTGGTGGCTTCTCTCTTTTACCTGTTGTTGTTTTCCGTCACTAAGTCTTGTCTGACTCTTTGTGGCCCCATGGACTATAGCACGCCAGGCTCCTCCTCCTTCACCGTCTCCTGGAGTTTGCTCAGATTCATATCGATTGAGTCAGCAGTTTGTCTTTTTGTTAGTATTTTCAAGAAACCAATTTTCAGTTGTTGATTTTTTTTTTTTGGCTTTGCTTTGCATTAATTTAATTTTCCTTGCTTTGAATCAGTTAATTTCTCTTCTTAGCTTTATTATAACTGTTTTGGGGGGGTTTTGGTTTCTTTGAATTTATTCTATGGTTCTATTTATAACTTCTTAATTTGGTTGTTTAACTCATTAATTGTCTGGCTTTTCATCTTTGCTAACAGAAACTTTCAAGGTTCTCTATTAGAACTAGAACTCTATTAGAACTATTTACTAGAATTATTACTTTGGTTCTGTCCCACAATTTTGATAGGCACTATTTTCACTATTGCTCTGTTCTAAAGTGCTTAAAATTTTCCATTATGGTTTCTTCTTTGACTTATAAATTGCTTGGAAGAAAACTTAAAAATTTCCAAATATATGCAGGTTAAATTTTTTTCTGTTTTATACTGAGTTTTAATTTAAAGGCATTGCCTTTAAATGATTTGTGTGATGGTGATCTTTTGGAACTGAGACTTGCTTTATAATCTAGTACATGACCAATTTAAATCATTTAAAAATATTCATTTATTTGGCTCTGCCGGGTCTTTGTTGTGGCATGCAGAATCTCTTTAGTTGCAGCATCTTTAATTGGAGCATTTGAACTCTTAGTTGCAGCATGTGGGATCTAGTTCCCTGATTAAACCTGGGCGCTCTGCTTTGGGAACGTAATCTTAGCCACTGGACCACCAGGGAAGTCCCTAGAATAATTTTTAAAAATGTGTGCTTGAGAAGTGTGCTGTGCTTAGTTGCTCAATCGTGTCCGATTCTTTGCAACTCTGTGAACTGTAGCCCTCCAGGCTCCTCTGTCCGTGGGGATTCTCCAGGCTAGAATACCGGAGTGGGTTGCCAGGCCCTCCTCCAGGGGATCTTCCCATTCCAGGAATCAAACCCAGGTCTCCCACATTGCAGGTGGATTATTACCATGTGAGCCTCCAGGGAAGCTCTTGAGAAGTGTAGTTGGATGCATTAAACCCAACTTGTTATATTGTTCACAACCTCTTTGAATTACCAATAATATATGTTTGACTTCCCAAAAATGGGGAGATGAGTATTCAAATCTACCTCCATGATAGTTAAAAACAGATAGGTTTTTCTGTTTTCCCCTGAAGTTCTATCAATTTTTGCTTTCTATTTTTTGAGGCTATTTTTATTAGGTTTAAAATTGCTGTGTTTTCCAGGAAAAGTGAGTTTTTAATCTTTATGTACTGACCTTTTCCATCCCTAACAATGTTTTCCATCTTAAGTTTGTTTTTTTCTTCTGATTTTAGTGCAGCTATCCTGGCTTTCTTTTGCTTCATGTTTGTATGGTCTTTCAACCCACCTCCTTATGCTTTAGCTGTGTCACTTTAAACAACAAAGAGTCAGATTAAAGCCCAGTCTAACACTGTGTCTTTTAAATTGTACATTTAATCCTTTAAAGTTTATTATGATTATTGATATCTTTTGACTTTTGTTTTCTTATTATTTCCCCTATGCTTTCTCCCCTTCCTTTCTTGCTTCTCCCCGCTTTGGATTTACTGAGTTTGCTTATTTTCTTTTTCTGTCTTTTGCTACCTTCTTTATTGATTTGGGGTTTATACATTCTACAGTATTTCTAGTGGTTGCTCTTTTTAAAAAAGCATGTGGGATTTTAGTTCCCCAAACAGGGACTCAAGCCACACCCCCTGCATTGGAAGCAGGAGTCTTAACCGCTAGATCGCTAGGGAAGTCCCTAGTGGTTGCTTTTTAAATTCTATTTCACGTACTTAATGAAGTCTAGGATTGTTAATATTTCTAAACCCTTTCCCAAACCTTGCAAACAGCTTTGAACCCTTCAACTTTGACCTCCTACAGGTTTACGTATATTTCTGTGCAGTATTTTGGTTCTTTTCTTTCTGTTCCCATGTGTTGTTATTATTTTATACAACATTTGTGTAGACTTACCCCTTACATGTTTATCCATTTCTTTGTCCACCATTCTTTCGTGTACACCAGACCTTCCTTCTGGGATAATTTCTCTTTTTCTTATATCACACCCTCCAGAGGTCCCTTTAGTGAAAACTTGTAGATGGCAAACTCTTTCCGCTTATCTGCAAACACATACACACACACACAAACTCCATTTCATCCTCAGCCTTGAAAGATAATTTTTCACAATTCTAGGTTATTTTCTTTCAGTGCTTTGAAGTATTTCCTGTCTTCTGGTTTTCACGGTTGCTGTTGAAGTGTGTTGTCTAATTAGCCTTCCTTTGTAGGTGGTATTAATATGTCTTTCTACATAGCTGCTTTTAAGATCTTTGTTTTTGGTGTTAATGCAGTTTCAACACACTGTGACTAGATGTGGATTTCTTTTTACTGAGCTCGTTAGATATATGTTGTGCTCTCCATATCTGTGGACTCATGCCTTTCATGAGGTTTGGAAAATTCTCAGCCATTGTCAAATATTGCTTCACTTCCCCTTCTCTCTCTGAGACTTTCATTCAATCCATCATAACTTTTCAGTTTCTTTCAGATTTTCCATGTGCATGTCTTTGTGCTGAAATCTGTGTAATTTCTTCAGGTCTACCTTCTAGCTCACTCAGTCACGTCTAATATACTGTTAACTCGTTCGTTGCCTTTTCAGTTTTGACAGTTGTCATTTTCATTTCTGAAAGTTCCATTTTTGTTCTTTTCCAGGTCCCACTAGTCATTTAAAAAGTGTCTCTTCTTAATTACTCTTCTGGTGTCATCTTTAATTCCTTAAAAATGTTACTCTGTTATTTCATATACTATAACGATTATAATTTCTTAGGGATCCAAACATATTGTTTTTTTTTTTTCTGTTCTCTCTCACCTCCTTGAGTATTTGATTTTTTAAAAATTGTGGGCTTATATGTATATTCTTTGGGAATGCCCAAGTTGAGGATGCTGTCCTCCAGAGAGGGTTTTTACTTTTATCTGGGTTCATGGGACCCCACTGATCTGGGGTTACTTTACCCTCTGCTGAACTTTCTGAGTTAATGTTAAGGTGATGGCCCCCGTGTTGACGCCATTCTAGTCTTGGTCTCCTGACAGTAGAATTTGCTTGTTTTCTTATAGCTCCCTTTGCATACACATGGGAAAAACTCAGTTTTTTCCTTTTTCTCTGCAGATGGTGCTGGCAGTCCCTTGTTCCAGCATGCCTAGCAGTGCTTACTTTAAAAAAAATTTTTTTACTGAAGTATAGTTGATTTACGATGTCATGTTAATTTCAGTGTACAGCGCAGTGATGCAGTTACACAGCCTAGCAATGCTTTTAAAAGGCACTTTCTTTCAAGGAGCAGGTTATTCGTAGTATGAGTGTCCAGTATCCATAGTGTTGCTGAAAGAAGTTTTCCCTACTCTCTGTGTGGCCTGTCTGTTCTTCCTGTTTCCAGGTTACTAAACTGTCCTCCATATTGACGCTAGAGAGTAGTTCCCAAAGCACAAATGTGATGAAGTCACCTCCCTGGTTAAAACCTTCCAGCAATCCCCACTGCCCCCAGGATAAAGATCAAGCTCCTCAAGTCTTTCCAGTCTCACCTTCATGGCTTCTAGCCTTAAACTGTACGGTCTAGTAACTTCTTTGTGATTCTATCCTTTCCCTGAGTCCCTTTCCATGTTATTTGCCTATATCCTTTCCTAAGAGCCCAAGCTCTTTGTACTGCTTGAAATTCCCTTTCAACTGTCTCCCCTCCACTATTTTTTCCACCTGGATACATCTTCAGTTCAGTTCAGTTGCTCAGTCCTGTCCGACTCTTTGCGACCCCATGAATCACAGCACACCAGGCCTCCCTGTCCATCTCCAACTCCCGGAGTTCACTCAGACTCACCTCCATCGAGTCAGTGATGCCATCCAGCCATCTCATCCTCGGTCGTCCCCTTCTCCTCCTGCCCCCAATCCCTCCCAGCATCAAAGTCTTTTCCAATGAGTCAACTCTTCGCATGAGGCGGCTTTAGCATCATGCGAAGTTTCAGCTTTAGCATCATTCCTTCCAAAGAAATCCCAGGGTTGATCTCCTTCAGAATGGGCTGGTTGGATCTCCTTGCAGTCCAAGGCACTCTCAAGAGTCTTCTCCAACACCACAGTTCAAAAGCATCAATTCTTCGGCACTCAGCCTTCTTCACAGTCCAACTCTCACATCCATACATGACCACAGGAAAAACCATAGCCTTGACTAGACGGACCTTAGTCGGCAAAGTAATGTCTCTGCTTTTGAATATGCTATCTAGGTTGGTCATAACTTTTCTTCCAAGGAGTAAGCGTCTTTTAATTTCACGGCTGCAGTCACCATCTGCAGTGATTTTGGAGCCCCCCAAAATAAAGTCTGACACTGTTTCCACTGTTTCCCCATCTATTTCCCATGGAGTGATGGGACCGGATGCCATGATCTTCGTTTTCTGAATGTTGAGCTTTAAGCCAACTTTTTCACTCTCCTCTTTCACTTTCATCAAGAGGCTTTTTAGTTCCTCTTCACTTTCTGCCATAAGAGTGGTGTCATACTCATCCAATAAGACTCACCTCATGTGCTTCCTTTTCCCAGAAGCCTTCCCTGGCCCTCTTGCATGTTGGAGGACTCTTCTGTCCTCCAGGGAAGACTCTGCTGTCTTCCCAAAGTTCCTGGGCTTGCCTCACTCTTAGCACTCATCAAATCATGTTGAAAGCTACTGTTTACATATTTCCTTCTCCGCTGGACTGGGGGTTGCTTCTTGAGGTCAGGCATGGCTTCTCACTGTTTGAATATTTGCACTGCTTGGCACAGGTCCTGGCTTGGAGAAATTGTTCCATAAACATTTGTTGCATTGAACGGAGGTCCTTTTCCCATCCTGAAATTTCTTGTGCCTTAAATTACTTAAAAAAATATTTGTTTATTTATTTATCTGTGCTGGGTCTTAGTTGTGGCATTTGGGATCTTTAGTTGTGGCATGTGGGATCCAGTTCCCTGATCAGGGATTGAACCCGGGTCCCCTGCATTGGGAGTGTCGAGTTTTAGCCACCGGACCACCAGGGATGTCCCTGAAATTACTTGTTGATAATGAGCGTTTGTGTATGTGAAGACATCATTTGATATTGTTGATGTGGGACTCCCCACCAGGGCTTAGAATAAGAAAGTTCTTGAACAAGATGAGGTCTTTTGAAAATGCAGGGGCTGCTGGGTCTTTGGCCTCCTTGTTGGGCATATACCATTGTGTGCGGTGCAGTACTGTGGGGCTCTGTTTCTGTCTGGTCCTGTGCTAAGGCTGACAATAATAAAACTTATGGCATAGGTTTGTTAGAAATATTAAACGAGATCCTATATGCAAAGCACTCATCTCAGTGCTTGACGCACGTGTGTGTGCATGCGCGCTAAGTTGCTTCAGTCGTGTTTGACTCTGCGACACTATGGACTGTAGCCCACGAGGCTCCTCTCTCCACGGGGTTCTTCAGGCAAGAATACTGGAGTGGGTTGCCATGCCCTTCTCCAGGGGTTCTTCTGGATCCAGGATTGAACTCTTGTCTCTTTCATCTCCTGCATTGGCAGGCGGGTTCTTTACTACTAGCGCCACCTGGGAAGCCCACTTGACACATAGTAGATACTAAAAAAAAGTTCTTTTTTCCATTAATGATAAATTCTTTGAGGTCAGGAACCCTGTGTGATTTATTTCATTGGTTCTCGCTCACCCAGTGCAAAACCTGGCACAGAAAGAACACAATAAATATCTGATAAATGAATGTGTTCCTGAAGCCTCAGCTTTCAGAACAGAACTACCTTCTTGGGTCATCTCTGGTTTCCATAGCCTGTGGCTCTGCCCCACCCCTACCCCAGAGTACTTTGGGACCTTTCAGAAAATCAATACGGCTTTCAGTTCTCAAAAGACAAAGCTTGTGTTCTCCCTCTCTTGCCATGTAGGAATTTGCACATGGCTTGTCCATGGTTGCAGATCCTGAATTGCAATTCTTTGCTGATCTTAAATAAACCCACCTTTGTTGAAGAAATATCTGGCAGTTTGAAAAAAAAAAAGAAAGAAAAACGAAACACAGCAATAACTGAGACACACAGGGGAAAATTCTAGCTTTTTCAGAGCTCTGAGTTGAAGTGTTAATTGCTCAGTCATGTTTGACTCATGACCTCATGGACTGTAGCCCACCAGGCTCCTCTGTCCATGGAATTCTCCAGGCTAGAATACTGGAGCGAGTCGCCATTCCCTTCTCCAGGGGATCTTCCCAACCCAGGGATCAAACCTGGGTCTCCTGCATTGCAGGCAGATTCTTTGCTGTCTGAGCCACCAGGGAAGCTCTGGCCTACAGGCAGTCGACATACTGGGGACCATGTTTGTTGTTTCCAAAATCGCATCCTGCCCTCTCTGTTCACACTGAGGGTCCTCCATCTGCTCTTGCCATCGAATCATTTAGAAGATTGCTTTTTTTTTTATTATGTCACACCATGCCCCAGACATGAAGCCTCATATGCGAAACCTCTTTCAGAATTAGTTCCTGGAAATAGTTGTCCTTGTGGAGGAACTGATCTGTTTCCTCCTTTCTGATAATAAGAGTGTCAAAACTTCATGTTTTGTGTTTTGCCCTGGCTTCCAGGAAGCTCAAAGTCAGATTTCAGGATCAATCACAGCACCTATGACAACTCTCAAGATGGCTTCCCCCCCGCCCCTGAGCAATATGAATCTGTCGAATGAATTAATCTTCCCTGTTATACAGCCATCCCATGTCCTTTTGGGGAAAAGGTGAAGCACGCATGAGTTTCAAAACTATGTCAGCAGCAGTGGCAGCAACAAGAGGATGTGCGGGAACAGGGGAAGAAGTGACCATCAATCCAGCCGAGGTGGGTGCTGGTGAGGAGCGGGGCTTCTGGAGCCAGACTGCCTCCGCATGAACCTTAGCTCTCCTTATCACCCAGTCAGGACTCTGATGCAAATTACAACTTTTTTCCTGAATTTCCTCAGTTGTGAATAGGGCTCTTCATTGTATCTACTGTAAAAGATCACCATGAGGATTAATGAACCCAGCTCCTACAAACTCCATTGCATGGGGTCTGCCCCAGAGTAAATGTTCAGTATATGTGAGTTTGAAGATTGCACTGAGTTTTGAAGATGGCACTGAGCCTGGGTGGCTGGAAAACAAGACCAGAGCCTCACTGAGAGAAGGATTTGGTTTAAAGGGACTCAGGATGTTTAGTCACCTGACACTTTGTCCCTCAAGGTCTCACCAAGCCTGGGAAGGTTTCAGTGAGGTCGCTTTAATAGTCACGACCTGTCCTTGGCCGGCTTCTAGTCCCATCTGGTCACCGGGATTTCCTGCAGTTCTCCTCCGGTTATTTCTGGAAGCCTCCAGGGGGGTTTGCTTGGTATTTCTGGAAGCCTTCAGGGGGGTTTGCTTGGTGTTCGTGAAAGAACCGACTGACTTGAGATACCTTGTGGCCTCCGTCATGTCCTCTAGCTCCTGCCTCCTGGATGTCCACCATCTGTGAGGTCACCCAAGGCTGCCTCACCGTGTGCCAGCTGCCAGGGCCCTCCGAGGGGCACCTATACCTGCTGAGACATGGGTGCTCCCTTTGGACACTCCCCAAAGCCTGAGTAGCACCAGCATTCCTGCAGACTTCAAGGCATCAAAGTTATATTGAGCTCCTTGAAGAAGAAACAAGTCCAGCCCTCCCCCTGGGTCTGGGTCACACTTTGGGTGGTGAAGTCAGCCTGCTTTGACCCCGCAAATCACAGAAATCCTGGGGACAATTGCTTCATTGGTAACCCTTACACCTGTTCTCAGCTTCAATGTGAGTCCTGGGGACAGACCTAGGGACTGGCAAGCTCAGTGTGGTGCCCCTGAGGTTCCTTCTCCCCTGCAGCCAAGAGGGAGGACTGAAGGGAAGGAAGTGGGAGACACAGGGGAGAGGAGGAGGGGTCCATGACCCTTGGATGGGACCCAAGGAAAGGTCTCTGAAGCAGACAGAGCAGGTGCAGCTGTGGTGCGGAAAACGAGGGAGCGCTGCCCAAAGAGGGCAGGGGGAGAGAGAATTTGGAGGGACAGAATGTGGGCAGGTCATCTCACTTGATGGATAAAGCCTTTGTCTGGGGCTATGCAAGTGTCGGGGGACCCCAACTCTTCAGCTAATGAACCAGGGGACCCACGACTAGTTGCAGCCCTCTCCGGGCCTCAGTATTACATCGTAAAATAAATGCATAGAATTCTGAGGACAAGCATAGGAGGATCAAGACAAGGGCTGTTTCCAGGCATGGAGGAGAAGAAGAGGACTCCTAGGTCAGGGGGCTGACCTCTGGGGTCAGGGAGGATGGGAGAGAAAGAGGAAGAGAGAAGTCAGGACTTCCTGCTGGATGGGGTGGAGGGAGTGCTCTGCACTGGGAGTGAGCTGCACCCTCTGGCTGGGTCTCTCTCTCCAGGCGCCCCTATGGATGGAAGCTCTACCCAGAGTCACGCCCTTCATCTCTTCCTGGGTTTGGTCTTCGGTGGTGTCTCCAACAGCTTGTTCGGTGGTGTTGCTGAGCTACGTGGAGGTGAAAGCGGATGGGATGGATCCGGGGAAGCAGGTCTGGGGAAAGCAAGGTGCTCATTGCTGCCGAGGGCAACCACTGGGCAGTCTAACTGGGCCAGGCATGCAGTCACAGGAGGAGCAGCCTCAGGGACAGCAGGCTGAGCCCTGAGTGTCTAGGGGGTTGGGAAGAGGGGAGGCAGCAGAGCAGAGGTGCTTTCTCCAGGAAGCCACCCAGTGGAGGAGATTCCAGAGGTGGGAGAGGACCTGGGGGCGTGGAATGAAGGTGAATGGTCCACGCCTGATGCAGAGGGACAGAGAATCTATGGGTGATGGGGACGGCTGTTCTGTTTCGAGGGTGCTTTGGGGTGAGGCCCCAGTACAACGCTCCTCCCTTCCCCCCATGTGTGTGGCCCAGAGCAGGTCCCCTGGCAAACCTGGCTGAGTTTGGAGGATAGGGACCCCCAGGAGTTGGTTTATTGCAAGGATTACTGGCAGTGATGGAGCTGGGGTAGTTGAAGGCTAATCGAGAAGATGGGGCCCCGTCTTTCTGCTTGTGCTTCAACTGTCCCTGGTCCCACCATACGGCTAATATCCCTGCAGCACTGGGACAGCCAGAGGCATTAATACCAGGCCCCAAACTTTCTAATGGCTCCCATGGTCTGATGGATGGATGGGTCCAGGAAAGCCAGCACCAGCCGGTCCTGTCTGTGACTGGCCTCTTGGGGACTGATAAATCCAGCTCAAGGTCAGCTGTCCCTTTGGGCCAAACCCAGGTACTTAGGCCTCAGAATTTTTCCAACAGGTGACATAGGGAACAAAACAATCAGAGGGGTTATTGCTAGGTCAGAGGTTGGGTGCTATGGGGTTGGCCAAAAGGGGAGAAGAAAAAGAGCTGGTGTCACAGTGGCCCTGGGCAGAGAGGCCACTGTGAGCCACTGCCCTGCAGAAAGGGGGTGAGGAGGAATCTGGGGAAAGGAGGTGGAACAAGAGGGGAACTTCAGCCCTGGGACTTGTCCAGAGAAATATGGAAGCAGGGAGAGCACAAAGAGCTGCCACCCTTCCGGTTGGAATTTTCCATAATATAATGCTTTTTGGAAAGATGAAGGGCACAGTCATTTGGCTACAGTCACTATGGTGGGTGAGAGAGCTGCTGTTGGGTCTCTGCTGGGGATGCTATCGGGCAGGATCAGAGATTGCAGCAAGATCTGCATGTTCATGGCAGTTTACATGGGTCCAGGCCTCTCATCTGGCTCAGATGTCCTAGCAGCCCAAGTCCGGGGCCAGTGATGCATCCAGGGGAAATCCCCCATAACCATCCTGCCGAGTGGCTGCCAATACCCTTAGGGTTTTAAGAGCCCCAGGGAGTACCACAGGGTGTCCTCTAGGGAAGCCAAGGAGCTTAAGAAGCAGAGAGGTGACAAATTGGGTTACACTCAGGAGAGGTCTAGAAGATGGATGGGTGAGGTCTTAAAACATGGAAGGGTGATGGGTCCACTCACATGATGAGCAGCCTGAGACTGAGGTCAGTTCTATGTCCAGCAAGTTCTGGGCCTTCAAACATGTCAAAGCAGATTCAGGAATGAGGATACTTTTTATCGTGGCACTTGTCTATAGGCCACTGAAGTGACTTCCTGGGTAAATGGGACTCTTGAAGGAGTGGAGGTTTCAGAGGTGATGAGGAACTGCAACTTTTCACCATGTGATGCCCTGGTCCTTATCTGCACCTTCCAGCTTCAGGGAGGAAGGAGCAGTGGACTGATCAGGCCCCTGGATGAGAGTGAGAGTCAAAGGGAAGAACAGGGCACCTGACTGGAAGGAGCGAGACCCTCCCCATGGCTTCTCTATGTTGTTCTGGGGACTGGGGTAGACAAACTCACTAATGAGAAACTGCCAAGGGCAGTGGGAACCAGCGGGAAAGACCTGGTTGCCCCTAAATACTGCCCTTGGCTCTTCTGAGCCCTGCAGGACGGCTTTGACTCCCTGGTGAGGGGCAGAACTCTAGCTGGGCTTATTTTTTCCCGGTCCAAGATGGCAGAGGATGTCAAGAACCAATGGCAAACCTGATTTCTGATGGAAGAGCCCACAGGAGAAACTCATCAGGGAACATTTCAGGCCTGCAGCCTCAGAAGTTTGTGAGTCAAAAACCTCTTGGTTGGAGTTGATCAGCTTCCTACAGCACCCGGGCTTGTCCTTCTGGATGAGGATCACTTGGCACTCTGGTGGCCTCAGTGGTGTGAGGGAGGCATCCATCAGCATGTGGGTTCCCTGTGGAACTGAACTGGGAGATTTATGAAGGCTGCTGACTGCAAGAAATGCTCCTCCGCTTGGAATACCCAAGTCCAGGGCACCCAGTTCCATCTACATGACAACTGAGAAAGTATATTTATTTGTTTGGGGGCTTAAACAAGAGAGACGTTTCTTTCTCTGTCATATAGAGGTCCAGGGCTGGTGAGGGGCTTGGGGATGTTTATGGAACAAGCTTCTTGCGTGTTATTGCTCCTTACCCTCTGAGAGTAGCTCTCATCCTCGTGATTGCAGATGGCAGATCCATGTTTTAGGACACAGATTGGAGGATGGGGTGATGGGCTGCAAAAGGCAAGCTCCAGCTTTCTTTCAAGTAAAGTCCCAGAAGCTGCCGCACCACACGGCAGAACCAAGTGAGGTTGGGCTATGTGGGGTTTATTTGGGGGAAAGGGACCTCTGTCCACAGCAGGTGGTGGTTAATGGAACCTGGATACATATGTGGAGATATCTTGACTTGAGCAACAGGACAGGGGACCCAATCGATAGCATTTTAAAAGACAATTTATTTGTTTTTGGCTGTGCTCTTTGTTGCGGCACGTGGGCTTTCTCTAGTTGTGGCGAGTGGGGGCTGTTCATTGTGGTCGTTTCTCTTGTTGGGGAGCACGGGGTCTAGGCACTGGGGCTCAATTGCTCTGCAGCATGTGGGATCTTCCTGGACCAGGGATGGAACCCGTGTCCCTTGCATGGTGGATTGTTTTCTATTCTATTTTCTATTGGAGTGTAGCTGATTAACAATGCTGTGATAGTTTTAGGTGGACAGCAAACAGACTCAGCCATACATAAAGATGTATCCATTCTCCCCTAAACTCCTCTCTGGTTAGCAGGTGGATTCTTAACCACTGGACCACCAAAGAAGTCCCTGATAGCATTTAAAACATTTTTTAGCTCTTTATTTAGCATACATAGTATCAAGCTGGTTACCAAAATAATAATTGAGTTACTGTAACACTTCATTACTGAAAAGTCACTCTTGACAGCCTCGAATCTATTGTGATTTGTAATAGGTTGAATTTTTTTCTTTTCTGTTATGGTTTGCTACAGAATATTGAATATAGTTCCCTGTGCTATACAATAGGACCTTGTTGCTTATCCATTCATTTTTAATTTCATACTGGAGGTTCAGGTGAACAGTGAAGGAATTCAGCCATATATATATATACATGTATCCATTCCCCTCACACTGGCAAGCAGATTCTTAACCGCTGGACCACCAGGGAAGCATTTTGCATTCATGATGGCATTTTGGGTTCATGTCATGTTAATATATGGCTTGCTTTGTTCCAGTCACTATTCTAAGCGCTTTATTTGTACTAACGCATTTAGTCTTTATCAGAATCGACGAGGCAGGTACTAGCAACGTCGCTGTTTTAGAGATGAACAAGAGAGGTAAAGTAGCCCACGTGGAGTTGCCCAGAAAGTGGCTGAATGAGGATGAGCACCCAGGCAGCCTAGCTTTGAAACGAAATGTGTGCTCTCAGCTCCTGGGCTGGTTTGTCTGTCGCTGCCCCGGGGCCGCTGCTCTCGGCTTCCTCTTCTGTTGTCCTTCACTGGGGGGTGGGGTGGCTTAGCAGGGCCACCAGCCTTGGGAGTGAGTAGGCTAAGGGATGGAACAAGTTGACCGTGGGTACCATTTGCTGCATCGTAAGCAAGGCAAGCCCTGGGTGATGCTGGACTGTCCTCAGCACGCAGTGTCTCAGCCCAACCTGGGGCTGGAAGCATAAAGCAGACCAGGAAGCTGCCCCTTACCTCATGGCAAGCGAGGAGACTTGGGGTTTTGCCAGTGTTCACGGGCAGGCTGGGGCAAACCCCAGAAAAAGCGACGGCTTGTCCTGAGGACGAGAAGTTTCCCCAGTGCAGCTCAAGGTGGTTGTGGACCATCATGGCAGGCAATAGGGGCACCTGTAGATTGAACGCGAGGATTGTGACCCACCTTCCAGGAAACAGGAGGTGAGGATAAGCCAGCAAGAGTCAGGTTGTGCAGTGAGGGCAGCGACTTCTCAGGCAGGGCATTGGATTCTGCTCTGCTTTGAGAGTTACTCACCGAGGGGTTTGGGGGAAATGGGGGAACTTGAGTCCTTCCACACAGGGGAGGACCTGGGGTCATGCAGATGCTGTCTTAGGTGGCCCAGGCCATGGGGATAAGAGAAAAGCATGGGCTGGAGAGATTTCAAGGAGGGAGGATCATGAGGACTTGGACACTGATTGGATGTGACCCGGGACGCATGACATGGGACACATTTTCTTTCCAGTGGGAGAAAGAGATGACAATGATCCCAAGTGTGACTCTGGCAGCCACACCCTAAGAGGGCTTTCTGGGGGCAAGTCCCCACATTGCAGACCATGCTCTGGTTCAGAGAAGGCTTCCGGGCAGAGGCAAGGGGTGAGCAGACTCTGCTGGAGGTCAGGGGTGCCCTGGAGCCTGCCTCCTGCCCTCTTCCAGGCTGTCGGAACTCTGGAGTCAAGGGGCACGTAGGTGAGCCCAGAGGAGCCCCACACCAGGTAGAGGGCATGGAGGAGTCCTTGGAGCTCTGGCCCCCCCCTCTGATAAGGGCAAGGCTTCCCACTCAAGTCTGAGCCTGAGGACAGAGGCCTCAGCAGGCCATAGACCTGTCCATCGGGCTGGTCCTGGAAGCTCTCCAGGGTCCCCAGACACTTTGATTGGGCTCCTCAATCACAGAGACAAGACCTGCTGGTCTGATGACTGTGTTTACTTCCTGGCCTAAGGGTATGCTGGTCAATTCCTTCCTCTCCTGCTCAAACTCTGGGCTGATTGACATCAGTGCCTCCTCTTCCTGCCCAACTTCTGATTTCACTGCCATTCCTGTGAAAGAGGAATTACCAGCAGGTCTCAAAACAGCACGGCTTCCTCCTGGACATGAGAAAGCAGAAATCAGAAGTGGCACCGTTGGGCTGTGAGCCCTAAGCTCGGGATACAGACCTGGGTGCCCCCTGCTTGTGCCATTTCACAGAGAGGGAAACAGAGACCCAGAGAAGGGTAACATTTACAGTCACTGGACAGAGCTGGGAATAACCCTGTCCACCTGCCTGGCCCTTGGAATCTCACCACGTTAATGAGAGTCTGGATGGGGTTCCCCTCACTTACAGAACCCCCCGAACCCCCCGGCTGCACCCCACACTCCCCAGGCTTTTTCTCACCTGCAGACCTTGGCTTATGGGTCCCTGTCCAGCCTGCCTCCCAACCCCTCCCCACTGCAGCTTCTGCTTTTACCGTCTTCACACCAGCTAGACTATGGCCCCCCGAGTCGGGAACTGGATTTCCTCTTCTCTGAGACCCAGGTCCTCAGCAAAGCCTTGCAGACTTGAGTTGAACATGTTCCTTTCCCGGTGCAGGGTCCATACACTGGGGCTTGGCGGGAAAGCTGCCTCCGCTGTAACCCCCAACTTGGAGTCCTGTGCCCTTGTCACCACTGGAAGATCTGGGTGGTCCCTGAGCCAGGAAGAAGAACCCGGGGTCCAGTTCAGGGTCAAAGCTGGTGCCCCTGAGGGCTGGAGAAGCTCATCTTCTCTCTCCCTGGTCGGTCTCTTATGTATTTCCCATAATGGCCAGCAGGGGGCACAATGCCCCCAGCTCTGCCCACCTCAAGTCTTGCTCTGCAAATTCTGCTCTGTCCTTGCTGGGGGCAGGGTCACAGCTCAGGAAGATCCCATGAATCCTGCCAAGGTCCCTTTGTGGCTCTCTTCCTGCCTCTGCTGAGGGTTTCTGGTGGAGTGGGACGTCTCTCAGGGCTGGCAGAACCAGGCCTTGAGAAGTTTGATCACAAGTTCATGGCAAGCCCTTTGCTCCTTGCTGTCCTGACAGGCCTCTCACTGCCCAGGCTGTCTGTTCTCTGTGGGCCTGGGTGTTTCATTCCCCATCTATTTCCATGTGCCATGCACTGCGTGGGGGTGCAGCCACATATCAACTCACATATTCATCACACAACTGTGTGAAGTAGCTACCCCTTGCACAGATGAGAATATCAAGGTCAGGACAGGATACTCAGCTAGCACGCGGGCCTGTAATCTGGTGTCTGTCTGACCCACAGCAGTGTTCTTGCAATGGACTGTAGCCATGTCCTGGAGGAATTACTGATCTTAGGCGAAGGGCTCCAAATGTGGGAACCTTCTTTCATCCTCCTCCACCCTAATCCCGGGGGACTTTGTCCATCCATGTGAGATCCTAAGATGAGCGAGAAGGGACAGCCTCGAGGAGCAGCGTGGGCCTGCCTGGTCAGCGTGTCTTATCCTGACCACCCCATGCCTGCTGCAGGTGCAAAGGTTGGGGGTCAGGTGAGGAAGCAGCTGTGGGAACCACAAGGCAGAAAGGGTGCTCTCCCAGCCCTCTGCTCCCTCACCTGCTTCTCCTCGCCCGTCCCTCTCCCTCTGCCCTACTGCACTCCTGTTCTCAGCTCTCTGGATGCCTCGCCCTCCTGACTCTCTGCCCCTTTGTTCTCCCTTTTCCTCTGTCTCTGCTGCTCTGTCAGCTCGTCCTTCTCTCTTTCTGTGTCTCTGTCTCTCTCCGGCAGAATCAGAGTTAAGTGACAAGAGAAAAATGATCCCCTCCTGCCAGGGTTATTAAAATCATGTTCTACAATTGAGCCGCCAGAAGAGCCCCGGTTAATGACGGATGGTGAGGCCACAGCTTCCCCGCAGCTGGGAGTGAGGCGATAGGCTGGCTGCGGGATTACCACCAATTACTCTGGGGCGGAGAGGGAGCAGCTCTGCTTCTCTCCTTCACATCACCTCCTTCCTGCTCCGGGGAGATAAAGTCTCACCCTTGGCAGGAAGGATGGAGCTGGGGGTGGGAGGTGGGGGAGGTAGAGAAGGGGCCAAATCCCCAGAAGCCAGCATGCCTTACATCTATTATTTCAGTTTACCCAGGGCCTCCACCTCTCCTCACAGCAGCCTTGGAGGCAGGCAAATTTCTGAGACCTGTGGAGATCAGGGCTCAGAGAAGTTAGGTAACTTATCCAAGGTCACACAGCCAATAAGTGACATAGCTGGTCTCTGAACTCTCAACTCCAGTGTCTTTTATTCATTACCCAACCTCGTCACCATGAACAGAACTTTGGAGAAGACTCTGTTTGGAGGAAAATGACAAACCTTGGTCAATCAGCCTTTGATTCTATTGGCATCACAGTAAGAGTAAACAAGTATATTGCAGCAAAGTGGATTCAAGTTAGACACTGGGAAGGACTTCCCAAAGAAGTGAGCATTAATAGAGACTCTGTGGTTTTGCCCTCTTTGATGTTCTTTCAGAACAAGAGGGACCATCTTGGCAGTCTTTTCTAAACTAGACAAGGTGCTGGAGTTACGGAAATCTGGCCAGTGGAGGTCGAGGGTACTGAGTGGGATGTGCCAGAGCTGGAGAGACGTGACAGGGCAAATTGCAGAAGAGATAAGGAGGCCATTTGTTAGACCCAACCCTGGAGCCCAGAGTGTGTGGGTGGGAGAAGCCAGGGCCCTTTGGGCTGCAGATGCTGCCGTGTGGGTGGGGTCACAGCTCCTGAAAATCTTCTGTGTGCAGCTCATTAATTTTCCCAGCCTCTCTTTGGGTAGACAACGGAGAAATTATTGTCCCCATTTTGCAGATGAGGAAAATGAGTCTTGAAGAGGGAAGTGGGGTAGTTAAGGTCACATCCTAGTGAGGAGGCCACCAGGGGCTGCAGTGGCCTCTGGCTGCAAGCCACCCTCCCGCCCAGTCCCTCATTCTGCTCCAGCCTGGCCACTCGTTCCCCAGAGAACCCCAGAGGTGGGGGGTGGGGGCTGATGCTGGCACTGCAATCTGTGTAGATTGAATGGCTATCTCTTTCCCATCTGGATTCTATTATTTTTCAGTTTATCCCGGTCAAAAAGTGCAAGATGAACGTCTGGAGGAAAAAAAATATAATCTTTGAGAAAATTGAAAATATATATCATTGTTTGGGGCTAGGGGCTCTGAGGCCCTGGTGTCTGAGTCTCCTTGGCCGACTGCTCAGGCCTGGCTCAGCCCATCTTGGCAAATGAGGGCACCCCATGGCACCCCCAGGGGATCTTCCTCCCGCCTCTGGGGTCCATCCGGGACCTGGTCTCCTGGGTGTGTATGTGGGGGGTCCTCTGGGGGAGGGGAAAAGAGGTGGAGCCACAGCCCCTCTACTTTCTTCCCTGGGACATGGACCTGTTCTGGATATTTCCGGGATCACAGATTATTCTCTGTAGGAGAAAGACCCACTTCAGTATTAATAGCTGAGGTATATTGAGCCTTTCTTATGTACCAGGTACTCTTCCAAGCACTTTTCATGTATAATAAGTCCTCTACATACGGACCTTCAAGTTGCGAACTTTCAAAGATACAAACATCCATGTTCATGTGTGAGTCTCTCCGATTGCTGACGACCCTTCAGCGCTACCGTCTCCCACCTCTCCCCGCTCCAGTAACTCTTCTTGCCTGCTCCCTCGATGCCAGCCCCTGTGTGCCAGCTGCTGTACTGCACTATTGTACTTTTCAAGATACTGTATTGGAAGATTAAGCATTTCCTTTGTGTGTGTGTGTTTTAATGTATTATTTGGGTAAAAAGTACTAGAAACCTATTACAGTACTGTATAGCTGTTTGTGTTAGATGGGTACCTAGTCTCAATTTGTTGGACTTATGAACAAACTGGACTTACTACCATGCTCTCAGAGCTTGTTCACATGTTGGGGGTTTACTGTACTTTAAGGACTCTACATTTACTTCATTCCTCACACAGACCCATCTGATAGATGAGGAAGAACAGGCCCAGAGAGCTGAAGAAACTTGTCCGTGTGCACATACCTAGGAAACGGCAAGACACTCAGATCTACTTCTCAAGCACTCGGCTACGAAGCCTCCTTTCAGTGGAAAGAGAAAGGGGAGAAAGGCGAGGGAGGGAGATCGAGGACACGATAGGTACGTGAGTGATGATGACGTTGGTCTGCGTGTCTAGCCGTGGCTGGGTGTGTTCCTCGCGTACCTGGCTGCATCTGTTCCCTCGTCGGTCCCTCCACCGCCCAGCTACCCACTTACATCCCTCTCTCCTGCCGCCTCCCCCCTCCCCCACCCATCTATTATCTATTTATCCATCCATCCATCCACCATCCATCCACCTATTGTCTATATATTCAACTACTGGGTAACCTGCCATCCGTCCATTCATTATCTATCTATCATCTAGGACCTGTTCTGAAGTGTGGGGTCACATGTATGTTGGGATGCTCCCCAGGATGTCTGCGTACACTCGTGCACATCTGAATGTGTCTGATAGATGTCAGTATACATTCAGGTGTCCAGACATGTAATCCACTCCACTCCCTCACTGGAGGCCCTTCCCCCACACCTGCAAAGCCACCTGAGGGAGTGGAGAGAGGCCTGGCACGCCTGCCCTGGGCCCTGGCTCCCCTTCCAGCCCCAGCGGAGACTTAATTAAATCCCTTTCCCAACAAGTGTGGTAATTAGTGCTAATGGTTGGCAGCTGAAGAGGTTCCTGCTGTGTGTGTGTGTGTGTGCGTGTGTGTGTGGCGGGGGTTGGGAATGGTGGGGTACGTGTGTGTGGAGCAGGGCCTTCTCAGCTCTGGAAACTCCTGGGGAGAGGACGTGGGCTTATAGCTCCTGCTCTTCCCCTTCTCCATGTCTCCTGATCTGGGGGTTCCAGAAGGCTGGTGTGTGGTGTGCCCGTCTGCCTAGGAAGGGCCTGGTTGTGGTGCCCTTGGCCTCAGTTCTCTGGGCCTCTGGGGGTCTGAGGGTGTGCTTCTGTGTGTGTGTGTGTGGGTGCTCATGTGCTCACGGGCCTGTGTACACCAAGGCCACTAACCTGTGTGCTTTGCGGTGTGGGTGTAAGAGACCATATATGAGAGCAACGGTGACGTGAACGGCGCACCTGGGGTTGTGCAACGGGGTGGTCCCAATTCATGGAGCCTGAGTCCGTGTGTCCATGTCATGTGCCTGATTGTGTGTTTTTGGATGTCCTTTGTGTGTGCTCAGGACATGTGTGTGTGTGTGTGTGTGTGTGTGTTTGTGTGTGCATGTAACGAAGAGTGAAGAGCAGCAGGGCAACCCACTTCCAGGCCTGACTGACACCCCTTGCAAATAAATGTGACAATGAAATATAGCCCTGGAATTGCTTTGGATGCTCCGTCAAGCAGGCGACGCGGAATAGGTGAAGTTGCAAAGTGTTCCCTGGGGAGCTGCAGCGGCTGAGTGACAGCCTGTCCCTGCTCGGGCCTCCCCATCCGGCCCTCCCCCAGCAGCTCCGGGCTGATGCTGCTGTCCTGGCCCACAGGCGGGGGCACTGGGGCCCCGTCTCCATGGCTGTTTGGAGAGTGAACGGCAGAGTTGATCTGCCAGGGCTTCCTTGCTTCGTGTTTGTCTCACCACTCTCCTCAGATTGGACAGCCCCAGAAAAGGGCTCCATGTTCATGCAAAGTATGTCTAGTCCCTCATGCTGTGCCCTCAGACTGGGCTCCCTGAGGACAGGCCATGTCTCCCCCCTCAGATTCTGGCCCGTGAGGACAAGCCATGTCTCCTCTCTCAGATTCTGCTCCTGAGGACAGACCAAGTGTCTCCCCTCAGACTGGGCTCCCTGAAGACAGACCATGTCTCCTCCTCAGACTTTGCTCTCTGAGGACAGACCATGTCTCCCTGCTCAGACTGGGCTCACTGAGGACAGGCCATGTCTCCCCCCATCAAACTCTGCTCCCTGAGGACAGGCCATGTCTCCTCTCTCAGATTCTGCTCCCTGAGGACAGGCCATGTCTTCCCCTCAGACTGGTCTTCTTGAGGTGGGCTACATCTCCCTCCTCAGGCTGAAGTCCCAGAGGGCACAGTTCTTCCCCCGTTCCTTGAAGGTGGGGACATTTCCTCTGAGACTGGAAGACCCTTCAAGAGAGTGTCAATATCCCTAGGCTTGCCCCAGGCCCCTCCAGCTCGCATGCTGTGAGCACGCATCTGGTTGAAGGTGCGCCGCTCTGCATGAACCCTTGGAAGCTGAAGAGCGAAGTTTCACCTAGGTTTCCAAGACCTGGGTCAAATCCCACATGTGGTGACTGACTAGCTGTGACCTCAGGTGGGTTCCCCTTCCTCTGCATCCCTCAGGGAAGATGGAGGGAGTAACAGCTCGCGCAAAGCCGGGGTGTTGCTTTGGCCCTGGCCAGTGGGCTGTAGGAGATGCTTTTTTTTAAATCACAAAGAGGCCTTCTGCTCACCATACCCTGTGCCCTCCTGGACGGCACCTGTTTTCTAATCCTTTAGCCTAAAGGGGGACTTTGTTAAAATTCACCCCCTTCACCAGTAGCCGTGGGTATCTGGGTATGGGGAGGACCAGTGAGACAGGCGTGGGAAGCGCTTGCTCAGTGCCCGGCCCTGGGTGAGCACCCGCGGGGGCAGTGCCACCTCTGATGGGTGGCCATGAGGGTCAGGGTGTGTCTGGGTCTGAAAGCTCTGTGGGGGACACTTTGGTCTCTTCATTTCACCTCTTTATTTTGGGGTGACCATCTGTCCTTAGAACCAGAGGTCGTGTGTGTTTGTGTGTGTGTGTGTGTGTGTGTGTGTGTGTGAGAGAGAGAGAGAGAGAGAGAGAGAGAGAAAGAGAGAGGTAGAGAGAGAGAGAGAGACGAAGGGAGGAAGTGCTGGAAATAGAAGAAGGGACTTGGTAGTGAGGGGACATGAGAGTTTGGCTGAGGGCACCAAGGGGTCGACTGAAGGCCAGTTTGGAAGGTTAAAAGTTGGGCTAAGAGCCTCCAGGATGAGGAGCAAAGGTCACGGCTGCAGATGGTCTCTCCTGCCGGGGCCAGGATGCTTGGCTGAGATGGAGATGATACAAGGAGACTTGGACGTTATGGTCCCTTCAAGGCCTACAAAGCCTGTGCAGAAGCCCCTTTCCCCTCAAGCTGGGTCCTCTCCACTGCCTGCAGGGACACCACTGGGGTTACTGCCCTTCCTGGGAACACGCCTGCCTCTTCCTCTCTCTGTGCACAAGGGATCCCAGGCTGAGAGTAGAGGCTACGCGCAGGGAAAGGCTCTTGCCCCCCTGTCCAGTGTCTCCCGCAGCAAGTCCTAGGGAGGGCAGTGGCCAGGTAAGGCCCTCTCTGCCCCTGACCTGTCTCTGGGGAGTGGGGCGCCTGCTGTTCAGAGGGAAGACCACAAACCCCAGGAGGGCCTGAACTGCGGCTTCTTCCCCGGGGGCATTCTTAGCTCCTGGCACATGATAGCTGCTTAGTATTCATTTCACAAGCGTGTTTGGACACCAAGATCCACTCTCCTGCAGGCGTAGCTTCAGTGCTGCTCATGGAGTGAGGAAAGCTGACTGAGCCTGCTTGGCTGGTGGAATGTTCTGGGTGTTTTGTCGACAGGCAGCGTGTTCCACAGGGTGAGGGGCAGCAAGGTCCTGGGTCCAGGGTGAGGGGCAGCCTCACCCAGAGAGAAGGGTTTCCCACAGGCTTTGTAAGTCCCAAAGGGACCATAATGTCCATGTCTTCTCCTACCAATGTCATCTCCATCTCAACCAGACATCTGGGCCCCGGCAGGAGAGACGATTTGCAGCCGTGACTTTTGCTCTTCATCTTGGAGGCTCTTAGCCCAACTTTTAACATTTCAAACTGGCCTTCAATTGACCCCTTGGTGCCCTCAGCCAAACTTGGAAATTCCCGAATTCTAGACTATGCAGCCCAGTCAGACAGAAAGGGACATTTCTACCTTTCCTGACCGTGACCCGGTTTACGGGTGGCAGTAATTAGACCCAGGTTGGAGGCCTCTGGGTTTAATAGCGGTGTGGATTCTGGCCAATTTAGTCAGGAAGAAAAAGAACAAAGGAATCCGTGATGCAAATGTTTGATCATTTAACACCGCTCTGGCTTTCCCTGGGAGGAGAATGGGGGAAGGAGCCGGGTTTGGAAGTGTCTGCCCACGCCTAGGTTCTACTAATTTCATTTTAATATCAGACCATTGTATAAGGAATAATTACATCCCTCCACAGATCTCTCCATGAGAGACAGGAGGTGTGCATGGGCAGGCAGAGTGCGGAGGGTTAGAAGCGCAAGGCTCGGCTCATCTGCTAACAGCAGGGCAGCCCCGTATAAGTTCCTGAGCAACTCTGTGCCTCAGCTTCCTCATCTGTAAGAAAAGAATGACACTTTCTTTGCAGGGTGTTGTGAGTATGAAATGGAATTATGCACGCTAAGTGCTAAGTGCTAAGTATGCTAAGCCTGCTGTGGAGTAAAACAGTAACTATTAGTATATTGTTACGGGACTTCCCTGGTGGCTCAGCGGTAAAGAATCCGCCCGCCGATGCAGGAGATCAGGAAGATCCCCTGGAGGAGGAAACAGTCCATTTCAATATTCTTGCCTGGAGATCCCATAGACAGAGGAACCAGGCAGGCTACAGTCCATGGGGTTGCAGAGAATCAGACATGACTGAGCACATGTGTGCACGCTCACACACACACACACACACGCACACGCACACATACACACACTGTATTGTTGCACTCAGGTGTTTGCATATGTGTGTGTATGTATGTGAGACCAATACCCCTCTGTGTATGTGTGTGTGTGTGTGATGGACACTGTATGTGTGTGCTGTGAGGGACACGAGTGTCCTCACTCATAACCTGTGCATGAGTGTCTTTGTGGTGTGCACCCACGCGTGTGTCCATGTGTGATGGCCCCCGGCCCTGTTGAGGTCTGTGTTTTAAGAGCCGATTGGAGGACAAAAGCGCTTGACTGGGAGCTGGGTTCTGTGAGTTTGGTTGCTGTTTCCACCATATGCTTGTTAGGGGTGACCTTGAGCAGGCCGTTGTACCTGTTTCCTTATCTGTGAAACTGTGCTGAAATGATCATGGTAATCACGGTCAGTGTTTAACGAGTGCTCACCTTGTGCTGGGATAATGAAGCTGGCCCTGGGCCCTCCCAGGATGGCATTAGACTCCAGGGTGGTGCCGAAGTGTCTCCCCAGCCGAGGTGTTCTGGGCACTCAGGAGGGGAGGTCGCTGGGGACGTGTGTGCATGAGTGAGTGTGTGTGCACAGCAGTGTCTTCCTCCGAGTCTGTTTCCAGGCTGGGCTGAATGAATACACACCCGTGCACAGACACCTCCATGCGCCTGAGTGTACACACACCGCCCACATGGCCACACCTGTGGTCTCACACATGCACACCCAGGTTACACTTACCCACACCCCCCATGCAGATGTATATGCACCCTCCCACTCCCACGCTGGCCCTGTTTCATCCGCACACTCACATCTGTGCACTAGCTCAGGTACTCCTGGCCCCGTAATTGACAGAGGCTAAACCACGTGCCATCCCTGGGTGCCCGTCCATCTCTATCAGATTTGTCAGTTTCCCAGGGCCGCTGCTCTAACAACATACCGCAGACTGGGTGGTTTCACAGAAGTTAATTTTCCCAGCTGTGGAGGCTAGAATTTTGAGATCAAGGTGTTGAAAGGGGTGGTTTCCTCTGAGGCCTCTCTGTTTGGCTTGCAGGTGGCCGTCTTCTCCCTGCGTCCTCACGTGGTCTTGTCTCTGTGTGTGTCTATGTCCTAGTCACCCATCTTACAAGGACACCAACCATACACACATCAGATGAGGGCCCACCCTGAAGACCTCACTTAACCTCCATTACCTCTTTGATTACTTGCTCTCCAGGACCTCCCTGCCTGTCCAGTAGTTGGGGCACTGCACTTCCACTGCAGGGCTTATGAGTCCGATCCCTGGTAGGGGAACTAAGATCCTGCATGCCTCATGGTACAGCCAAAAAATAGAAAACAAACAAACAAAAAACCCTCTCTCCAAAAACAGTCATGTTTGAGGTACTGGGAATGAAAATGGCAGCACAGGAGTTTTGGGGGACACAGTTCAGCTTGTAACCCTGGGAGAAACTCTCCAGCACAATGTTCTCTATAGAAAACACCTTGAACCAACTCTGCTTCAGTTTCCTCATCTGTAAGACAGGGATAATAACTGTACTTCCCCTATAGAGTTGTTGTGAAAACCAACCGGTTAATCTACAGAAGCTCTTAGGGTAGTTCCTGGCACACAGTAAGTGCTCAATAAATATTGGCTGTTTTGTGGTCGTTTCTTAGTATTAATATATATTACTGAGTTTTACATCTGCTCATTATCAGTGATTCTGTGCCTGTAATGAGTAGTAGTAAGTCCAGGCAGCCAGGGGCTGTGAGCTTGGCCCAGATCTCCAAGGTGGGCTTCCTGCTCTGTACTGATGGCTGAGGAGATTGTGTCTACACTTGTCAGATTTTCTTGCATACCTTCAGTGATGGGGAGCTCATTTCCTCCCAGAGCAACCTTGATAGGAAGTTCTTTCTGAGTGCTGCCCTGAGTAGTAGCGTATCATTCTGCCCATGCCTCTTCCTTCTGCCCTCTATGGCTAGTCAGAAAGCCCACTTCCATTTCTAAATGGTTTTCCCGGGGAACAGCAAGCCTCCAATATTTCTTTTGTTAGCTGAACTGTGGTGCATTCAGGTCCTCAGCCTATACAAGCGAGGCAGACTTTTAAAGAAAATGTTAATAGCTTTATTATTTTTCTTGATTTAAAAATGTAACACATGGTCGTTAGAAAAATTCAGACAATACAGAAAAATACAAAGAAGAACGTAAAACCACCCATCACCCCAGCAACCAAAGATAACCGGTGTTAACATCCTTTAATTTAATTTTTGAATAGGCAATACATTCACAGGGTTCAAAATTTTAAAAATTATAAAAGAGTATTATTCAGGGGAAAATTTCCCTCCCACGCTCCTGTCCTCTAACCTTAGTTCTCCTCCTTGCAGACTGAAAAATAGTTATTAATTTCTTATGGAAGTTTCTGGGGACATTTTAAGGTATAGAAGGCTATTTTAAGATCTTTTAAGATAATATCAGGCTATTTTAAAGGATATTTTAAGCTCTTTGAAGATACACACACATATGCGCTTTTCCCTCCCCAACCTCATTTTAAAAAAAATTTTATTGGAGAGTGGTTGATTTATTTTTATCTGTTTGTTTGCACTGGGGTTTTGTTGCTGTGCTCAGGCTTGCTTGACTTGTGGTGAGCGGGGGCTACTCTCTAGGTGCAGGGTGCGGGCTCCTCATTGCGGTGGGCTTCTCTTGCTATGGGGCATGGGCTACAGGTGTGCTGCGTCAGTAGTCATGGCACACGGACTCAGTTGCTCCTGCAGACCAGGGATCGCAGGTGAATTCTCAACTACTGGACCACCAGGGAAGTCTCCCACCCTCATTTCTATTTACCTGCTTTGTTCGCTAAACAGCACACAGTGGAACCCTTTACCAATCCATTTTCTTTTTTTTTACCAATCCATTTTCAAAGAGCAGATATTTTACCTTTTTCCTGTTATATTTTGTTTTCTTGGCCCGAATGCACTGTTTTGGACTTTAAGGGTCGGCTGACATTGTTCTGTTGGCGCTTCCAGCTTTATGACATCTTGTCATCTTCAGATGTATTTGCAATGATCCTCTCCAATGACATGGCCTCCGAACCATTTAATCAACACTCAGCACAGCTTCAATCAACATACAACAATATTTTTACCCAACCCACATATTACAGAAATCAATGCGGCTCTCCCAGGAGAGGATTGCATGTGTTTCTGAAAGATCTAAAGTGTCTTCTCTTGGAACTGCTATTCGATGTGGATGTTTGCAGGACATAAGTTTTTTAAGCAAATTGTTGGCTCCTGGTGACTTCTCTTTTCTTCCTAAAATGTTCACAAATGACTAACTACAAACCACAGTGAGCAGTCTACCTGCCGGGTTTGGTTATGGACTCTACATACCTTAGGTCATTTGCTCCTCCAAATAACCTTATAAGGAAGGTACTATTACCACCTCCAGCTTATACCTAAGGAAGCAGTCTCAGAGAGGTGAAGTAATTTGCCTGAGGCCACACAGTTTGTAGGGGCAGAACCGTGCTTAAAGTCCGGGTCTGTTTACTTCCGGGGCCGCTCTTGGCTTCCCCACTTTCCTGCCACTGTTATCACGTCTGCTGAATAATGTGCTGAGGGATTTTGCCAAGGATTGGCACCAATCGTATGCCCCTGCACCACTGCTACCCTGTTGGGCCTACTTGGCACAGTGGTCCAGGCTCCTTCGTGGGGTCTCTTTTTCACCAGCTCCAGAGAATTTACCCATGCTTCTCCACCCTTGTAAATTTCCTTAATGCAGCTTTGTGGAGTGGGAATTCATAGGAACTGCAGCAGCAGATGTGAGCCAACCACAGACAACCAAGGTTGTCCATGTGGTTGTCCTTGTGAGGACTTGGGTACAGTGTTACAAAGAGTAATGACTAAAGGCAGAGAGATTAAGGGTAAAGATTGAGGGTGAGACCACTAGGATTTCAGCCAGGTTCCATGCCTTCCTGCTGTGTTACTTTGGACAAGTTACTTAACCTCTCTGGACCTCAGTCTTCACATCTGTAAAGTGGGGAGAATAACTGAGCCCATGTGTGGAACACTCAGTACATTTACCATTCCTCATTAATGTGGCCATTCCAACCTCATTTGTTAGACTTCAGTTCCCTGGATCCTCCTCTCTCGCCTCAGTTTCCTCCATTAGTCCTCCTCAGATGGAGCAGTTCAGGTCCTTGGCTGGGCAGGGCAGTGCCGTGGCTAGACGGATCAACAGTTTTGGTACCCATCCTTGCGGCTTCCAGTGTAGGGTTTGATGGAGCAGCCAGGTCCAGAGAGGGGGAACCGGGGCCTGGCTCTGTCCTGTCTCCCACTCTGCCCACTCCTTTCCATCAGCCTCTGAGGAAACACTGGTTCCCTGGTCCCTCCTGGAGGAGGGTAGCTCCAGATACACCCCTCCCTCACCCTGTGACAGCTCAGTGCTTCTGTGTTTCTGGGCCTCTCCTAAGGAGACACTGGCTTTATGCCCTGTGTCTTTAGGTAGATCAGGGGCTCTCCTGGGAAGGGACCACGTGTCCTCCTTCAGACCAGTGCCCACCTGCCCCCACCTTAGCTACATCTCCTCCTTCAACCTGGGGCCTCCAATAATGGGTATCTTTCCCCTCCGCTGCAGCAGGGGTGAGGCTGCTCTGTTCCGACTGTTGTCCTGTCCCTCTCAGAATAGGGGTGCCCAGCGAGTTGTGCCTCTCCAGACCAGGGCTCTCTGCAGATGTGAGTAGGGTCTCCCCATCAGGAAGCTCCCTGGGGGTCAGAAATGTGTCCCTCCCTTTACCTTGGGGATGCTCAGAGTAGAGCCTGTCTCTTCCCTGTCAGTCTGGGGCTCTCCAGGGACAAGGGTTGTGATTTCCTGCTCAGATTGGGGCTCCCCTGGGTCAAGTTGTATCTCCTCCCCTCCAGCTGGGTCTCTGCTGGATGGGTCTGACTCTTCCTTCAGACTAGGGCACTTGGGCTGGGCACTGTAGCCCATGCTGCTGCCCCGGCCTCTCCCGCCCTAGCCAGGAGTTCAGTGCCAGGCAAGTAATTGAATTCCTGCACGTTAACAAGTCAATCATGGAGTCTTAATGAGTCCTGAGTAATCTCAGACATGCGTGTTAATTAAATAGCTGTCCTGGTTCTAATCCGCTGGAAGTTAATCATTGGGGAATTAGGAAGTGTCAGCCAGGGAACTTCATTAAGGCAGCGAGGGTGGGGTGTGGCCGAGGGAGGGAAGGAGCCAGGGATCCAGGGGCAGGAGCGCCTTGCCCTGAGCTCTAGGACTGCAGGGGAGTGGGCATCAGAGGAGTAGGGGTGCAGGGATCCCGCCTCCTTCTCGGGGCACCAGGGTCAGGAGCCTCCCCAACCTCAGTCCTCGATGCCCCACTTCGGTCTGAGCCCTCCTTTACCCCTCAGCTCCCAGCCAGGCTTGCCCACCCTGGCCTGCCTCAGTCTCCTGTCTAGGAAGGCTCAGGAGGAGGCAACATCATACACACAGTACACATAATCGGGAGAGTGGAGGAGGGCTCTGTAAACAGAGGTTCTCTAGATCCTGCTGGGGTTTGCCCCCTCCCACCCTGTCTCCAATACCCTGCACCCTCCGTAGTCCCCCTTGGAGGCAGAACTTCTCTGGAGAGCATCACCTGCTCACCCCTCAGACTTCCAGTGGGTCTGGCCAATGGAAGGATTCTGTTGGGTGGCGGCCTGTTGGTTCCTTTAGTCCTACGTGCACCCCTGCAGATAGCCCAGTCATTAATCCTTCTCTTGGAGTCATTTGAATGAGCAGTCTCCTCCCTGCCAGAGCCCTGACTGAGGTTTTGAATAACCACTTGGGGCTGAGAATGTGGCTCCATCAAATGATTTGATCTCTATGGTGGTTAAATAAAGCCACACTACACATTCTTTGCCAATCCTCCTACTGAGACTTGGAGTATGTTTTCTCTCTCTCCCTTTGAATTTAAGCTGGCACCTGACAGCTTTTACCAATATCAGAAGTGAGACTGTCTAACTTCCAAGGCCATGTAAAAAGGTCTGAAAATTCCACTTTTGTTGCTTATAATACTCTCTCTTGGAAACAGGCTACCATGGACAGCCTGACATCCTGAGACCGCCATATTGTGAGGAAGCCCAAGCAAGCCACACGGGGTGGGGTGGTGGTGGTGATAGTGGTGGTGGTGGTGGTGATGGTAATGGTGATGGTGGTGGTGATGGTGTGATGGTGGTGGTGGTGGTGATGGTGGTGGTGGTGGTGGTGGTGGTGGTCGTGGTGGTGGTGATGGTGGGGTGGTGGTGGTGATGGTAGTGGTGGTAATGGTGGTGATGGTGGTGGCGGTAATGGTGGTGATGGTGGTGGTGGTGGTGGTGGTGGTAGTGGTGGGGTGCTGGTGTTGGTGGTGGTGGGGTGTTGTTGTTGTTGGTGGTGGGGTGGTGGTGGTGGTGATGGTGGGGTGGTGGTGGTGATGGTAATGGTGATGGTGGTGGTGGTGGTGATGGTGATGGTGTTGGTGGTGGTGGTGGTGGTGGTGGTGGTGGTCGTGGTGGTGGTGATGGAGGTGGTGATGGTGGTGTTGGTGGTAGTGGTGGGGTGTTGTTGTTGGTGGTGGTGGTGATGGTGGGGTGGTGGTGGTGATGGTAGTGGTGGTAATGGTGGTGATGGTGGTGGCAGTGGTGATGGTGGTGGTGGTGGTGATGGTGGTGGTGAGATGGTGGTGGTGGTGGTGGTGATGGTGGGGTTATAGTTGTGGTGATGGTGGTGATGGTGGTGATGGTGGTGGGGTGGTGGTGGGTGGTGGTGGTGGTGATGGTGGTGGTGGTGGTGAGATTATGGTGGTGGTGGTGGTGATGGTGGTGGTGGTGATGGTGGTGATGGTGGTGATGGTGGTGGTGGGTGGTTGGTGGGGTGGTGGTGGGTGGTGGTGGTGGTGGGAGAGAGACCATGTGGAGCAGCACAGAGGCCCCGGACCTCTGAGTGAGATCTTGGACTTTCCAGCCTGATCCATTTGCCAGCTGAATGCAGCCAGTACCGGACTCCGGCTGAATCTGCACAGAGCAGAGAAACCACCCAGATGACTCCTGTCCCAATTCTCGCCCACAGAATGACAGAAATAGTAAATTTTTATTGTTTTACATGACTAAGGTTTGGGTGTAGTTTGTTCTGTAACAGTAGATAACTGAGGGGTCACCAAACGTACTTGTTTCTTAAGTCTGTCATCCTTTTCCGAGGATACTTGTTGGGTTTAGGGCCCACTAATCCAGGATGATTTCGTCTTGAGATCCTCACCTCAATTATATCTGCTGCTGCTGCTGCTGCTGCTGCTGCTGCTGCTGCTGCTGTCGCTTCAGTCATGTCTGACTGTGCGACCCCATAGACTGCAGCCCACCAGGCTCCCACATCCCTGGGATTCTCCAGGCAAGAACACTGGAGTGGGTTGCCATTTCCTTCTCATCTGCAAAGACCCTTATTTTAAGTAGGGTCACATCTTGAGGACTTAGGCAGACATGTCCTTTGGGGGCCCGCAATTCAACCCACCATGCAGGATAACGTGGCCCATGGGGACTTCTGTGAGTCCTACACTGGCGGTCCCACCTAGAACACGGCGATCACAGCCGATGCTGATTCTCAGGCCACCGCCAATCTGTATCATTGCTCTCTGCATCTTTTCCCTCTCGACTGGAGATAGAAGCAGGGTGCCTCCTCTGGCTGTATCCAAGCCACAGACACACGTGCTGACCCAAGCACAGGGCACCTCACTCAACAGTCACCAAAGATCCCCTTTCTCCATCACCTCTGCTTTGTGTATCTAGTTCCCAGAGGAGAGCATGAGGTTTCATGTAGAAAGCTCTCTGCAATCCACATACCCAGAGATTGTAGCTTTCCCTGATGGCTGGGTCACTCCGTAATAGCGAATGGAGGTCTGACTGAGACGCGATCACATCTTCTCTCAGTCCTCACAGTCCAGCACTTTGATAATCCACCCTGGAGTCAGCTAGGGCTTTGCAGGATTAACTTCTCTCTCTTCCAGGCTCCCAGAGGGCTCCGTGGGAACATCTTTTGCTGTGTATTTTATTCTCTGCCCTTTTACCATAAACTTTAGAGTCCCATCGCTGGCCTGGAGCTAGGAAGACGAGATGATGGCTGGCTCGCTTCAGCTGGGGATTCTTTAGTTGAGTTCTTGTACCTTCATGTTGGAGGACCCTCGCTCATTCCAGCCAGATGGCAGAGGCGGCCATTGCACCGGCCCAGCTCTCCATCTCGAAAGCTTCTAAAGGAAAGCCCTTGTTCTGTGGTTCACCCAACGCCCTCCCATCCCCAGGCCTGGTCTACATCTTGGCTGTTTGGGTTTGGTTTGTCCTGGTTGACAGGCCATCAGCACTGTCCTTGGGTCTCTGTCACACCCGTGGGCTCTCCTCTCAGGAGGCCTCAGCACCCTTTATGGGTCTAGACAGGGTCTGGGTCAATGCCAGGGGCAGTGTGCAGGGGGCTTGGTTCTGCTGGTGGGGCTGAGGAAGGGGGGCCCTGGCCTGTGGATTCTAGAATCCATATCCTCTTGGGATGGGGGAGTTGTACTTGTGGCCCTCCGTGTGGATGCCTGTTCCAAGCTCAAGGCTTGCTGTTGACAGAGCGCGCGCACGCACGCACACACACACACAGACACAGGACATTCCTTTAGCCCCAGGGACAGCAGCTCATCTCCAGCTGCGCCTCCGGTCTGTGCTCCCATCTCCCCTCCCTCCTGGCTGCATTTCTTCTGCCCTGTTTGCTCGTTTGTAGATCGGACATCTGTGAGCCAGACAGACTGAGCGGCTTCTACTTTGTGGTGGAGGAGGGACAGGCCGGCAGAGCACCACTGCCTTCTGGGGCCTGGTGGGACATAGCTTCCAGCTCTGTGTTCAGGCCCCTCATTCATTTGTGCATCCCTCTGGGAGACCAGCTCAGCCCAGAGTGGGTCCCCAGTGAATGGATCTGCTGCCTGAGGGGCCGGGAAGTCTCACTTCTCTTTTAGAAAGAAACCTGCCTCTCCAGATGCGATCAAGAGCAGTGATGCCAGCATGGTCTCCTGCCAGATTCCCTGTTTGAATTCTGTCTCTCCCCAGCTGTGTGATTTCACACAAGTCTGCGCCTTGGTTTCCTCCTCTATATTCTAGAGAGAATAGCAGCACCCACTTCATAGGACTGGCAGTGTGAGCAGTGCCTGGCGGGTACGTTCTCAGTAAGCATCATTTATCACTCTTGAGGCTCAGGCATAGGTCTGACCATGTCCAGAACTGTCTTCTTTCCACCTGTTTTTTCCTTCTTTCCTTCCTCATACTAATATTTAATAATCATCATGCTGGACCTTTTCTCTGGTGTCAGCTGGATGTCCTGGGATGAAGGGAGCCAGGTCTCTGTCCTTACAGACCTGTGACAGACCGTGGGCAGTGGAGGAGTAAGTGATGTGCTGGGCCGGCAGGGCACAGAGGCAGCTGTCTACGGGGTAGAGCATCAGAAGGTCACTTCTGTCTGCGGCGTTTACAGAAAGCTCCACAGAGCAAGCAGATTTTGAACCTGACTTAAGGGATTTGTTTGATCAAGGTGGGAGGAGACATGACAGGTGACTCCAGGCAGACGGAACAGGAGGTGGGAGTGGTGGTGGGTGTTGGGGTCCGCTGGCCATGAGGACATGTACCAAGACATGGATGCCGGCGAGGTGGGTTGGGATCAGATCTGAAGGGCCTTCAGTAGCAGATTAAAGGTTTGGGCTTGTATGCCCTGCTCTCTAGGGAGCTTCTGGAGGCTTTGGAGCAGGCAGGTGATGGGGTTGCAGTGGAGAGCTGGAGAAGCCATATCTGGTGCTGCGGGAAGGGTGGAGGAGAGTTTGACCAAGGGTCTCAAGGCTGGAATACGGGTCCCAGGGGTGCCGCTTCAACAGTGTGTGAGGGCTGGGCTGGAGGCATTCTGCAGGTGGAAGGGAAGTGGGTGGGCGGGCTCTTGGGTGGGGGTTGGGCAGTGGTGCTTATGGCGGCTGTGGGAGAGTTGCTCTGTGGCCTGGGGCTCCCCAGGGCTGATAGGGGATGATTGCTGCTGGGCCCTGGAGGAACGCCTCCCCCTTCTTGCTTTGGGGGGTGCAGGTGCCCTTTGTCTGTGTCTCGTGTGAAGGGCCGCAGACCTGTGAGACTGAAGGGGTCAGGGAACCTGTGTAAATATGTGCAATACTCGTAGCTAACATTTCTCATGATGTGCTGGGTACAGTTCTAGGTGTTGCTGTACAGAGGAGCTCATTTAATCCTCACAGCACCCCAGGACGAGGGAACTGAGGGTCAGAGAGAGACAAGTCACTAGTCTGAGATCACGCAGCAGTGAGAGGCAGAGTCGGGCTGTGAACCCAGGCAGTCTGGCTCCTGAGGCTTTGCTTTTCACTAACAGACTCTTGTCTCAGGTGAAGTATGGCTGTGTGAGCTTTGCACGTGTGTGTGTGTAGCTCAAAGAGAACCGGGGGTGGGAAGGGGCAGGAACCTTTATTAAGGAGACACCCTCATCCTATCCCCAGACCCCCATGTCTGTTCTCTGTCCAGGTGTTGGGCAGGAGCAGATGGAAGGGAACGCCCTTCTCTCCCCCTCGCCCATCTACAGCTGCGGTGGGAGGTTGGGAGGAGACTGCTTAGATCAATGGGATGACCTTGGAGAAGGTCACGCAGCCTTGGCCCCCCGCTGAGCTTGGGTGCTTTCTAGGTGACTCCCCCCGGGCCGTTGGGCTCCCTCCCTGAGACCGCTGCTCACCCCCATCCTCTCTCTCCACCTCTTACCCCTCCACTTCCTCTTCTTTCTCCCCCACCTCAAATCCCCTAAATAAGACAAAGGGAAACTGGTGCATGGAGTTACCAACAACTTCCATCTTGCCTTGTGTCCGGATTGATTGAGGCTGCCTCTACTCTCAATACTGTTGATTCTCCATTGCAAGTAGCTTTTAATACCTGGAAGATAATTTTATTTTCCTTCCATCCTGAGGCTTACTTTAGGGGGGAATGGGATTAAGAGGGAGAACAGTATGGGGGTGTGGCTGGGATGGGAAGGAGAGAGATTAATTTCATGTAAACAATGATGTATTCATGTTTTCCCAAATTCCTGACTGTATCTCTGTTCGTATCTATGAGTTCAGCATCTGCCCTTCACCCTGCCTTTCCTTGCTCACCATCATTATCATCATCTTGGTCATCGGAAGTCCTTATGTGACCATGTGGACCTCTCTAATTTTATCTCCTGGCTTCTTGCTCACTTGCTCCAGCCACACATGCCTTTTTGCTGACACATTCTTGCCCCAGGGCCTTTGCACTTGCTTTCCTGTTGTCTGAACATTTCTCCCCTGATATCCACCTGCCTCCCTCTTTTACTCATTTAAGTCTCTCCTCAAATGTCACTTTACAGAGATATTTACTTTGGATAAAATAGCATTCCCCATCACCATCTCTTTGCCTTATCCTGCTTAATTTTTTTTCATAGTACTCATGACCGCCTGAAAAGAAATATTATTTTTTATTGATTTATTTGTTGCCTGTCTCCTTAAGAGAATATAAACTCCTATAAGGAAGGGGCTTTGTTTTGTCCACCTCTGTATCACCAGCGTCTACCAGGGGTTCTGCTGTGTGCTTGTTAATTGAAGGAATAGATATTGACTTATTAAGCACTAGGAGGTAGCTACTCTTAATTTAGAGGGAAACACAGGCACAGAGAAATTAAGTAACTTGCTGAAGTTCACGGAAGTGATCAGTGATTTAGCTGGTTTACAAACCCAGGCAATCTCAGTGCAGAACCCTCATTTTTACTGCCTTTGTCTCCTGATTTCCTGTTTGCATCTGACTTATGGGGCTGGGCTGACCCCAAGGTGCTTGCTGTTGCTGACAAGTCAGGAGCTGGCTGAATGGGCTGCAAAGGGCAGAATTTCCCATGGACCCCACTCCTGTGTCTCCCATAGCCTTTGCAGGAGGAGGGGACTTGGGGTCTACGCGGCTCGGGGTGAGGAACCCAGGACAAGCTGGAGATGGACTGCTTTGCAGGTGTGGGGGGAGTTGTCACCGGCTCACTCTCTGGCTCACTAGCCTGGCCCTGCCCCCCACCCCACTGATTACATGGGGATGAAACAATGTTTTCCTAAGAAAAGCCACACCATAGTGGTGGAATTGGGCCCAGGGCAAATCCCAAGGGGATTTCATTCAGATTTCTCCTGCAAGACTTTGCCCCTTCCCTTCTGTAGCAGATGTTGCTAGTGTTTATACAGGTCAGGTGTGCCTCTCTTTCCTGGACACACGGGTTTCCCAGGTGGCACTAGTGATGAAGAACCTGGCTGACAATGCAGGAGACATAAGAGACGCAGGTTTGATCCCTGGGTGGAGAAGATCCCTGGAGAAGGGCATGGCAACCCACTCCAGTATTGTTGTCTGAAGAATCCCATGGACAGAGGAGCCTGGCAGGCTACAGTCCATAGGGTTGCAAAGAGTCTGACACGACTGAGCGAGTCATTTCCTTCCTTTCAAATCACAAGGGGATTTAATTCACAGATGGTAAAGTATCTGCCTACAATGCAGGAGACCTGGGTTCGATCCCTGGGTCGGGAAGATCCCCTGGAGAAGGAAATGGCAACCCACTCCAGTACTCTTGCCTGGAAAATCCCATGGACAGAGGAGCATGGTAGGCTACAGTCCATGGGGTCACAGAGTCGGACACGACTGAGCGACTTCACTTTCTCTTGTCAAAGGGAACCTTCCACGACTTTTGCCCCTTCAGTCTGTAGCAGATGTTACTAGTGTTTACGGAGGTGAGGTTTGCCCCTCTTTCCTGGACACATGGAAAACAACCCTTTCCAGCCCCTCTGCAGCTGGACAAGGCACATGACAGTTCTTGCCAATGAAATATGATTGGAGGTGATATGTATCACTTCTGAGCCAAGGCACTGAAGAACCTGGATAATTACTGTTCCAATTCTGGAGCGATGGTGGAGGCCACGTATTTCAATTGGTGCAGCTACAAGATGGTGTGGGGGTGGGTCCTCTCTCTGTCATCCTGGGGCCCTGAATTTCACGGTGCAAGCAGAGACACGCCTTCTGCTGATCCTGACTGAGCCTGCAGTGTGGGCCACCAATAAATCTTAGTTGTGTTATGCCACAGAGATTTGGGGTTAATGTGTTACGCAGCCTGGCTTAGCTTTTCTTGACTAATGCACCATTTTTGATCTGTTTTGTACATCTTCAGTATTGTGGCCCATATCTCATTTGCCACCAGTGGGAATGTAAATTAATACAACTTTTCTGGAAGACAATTTGGCAGGGTGTATATATGAAAAGCCCTAAATAAGTGTATTGTCTTTGACTCAGAAATTTCACTTCTAGGAATTTATCCTAAGGAAATAATTGGACAAGTTCAGAAAGTTGTATGGATAAAGAGGATATTCATCACACAAAATGGTGAGAAATTGGATCAGCCTAAATATCCCACAACAGCAAATTGGCTAAATAAATTGTGATCCAGCTCTACAATAGAGCACTAGCTGCTGCCGGTGGCACGGATTTATTGACACAGAAAGAGAGCTACATTCTGTTACAGTGCCGGGGGATGCATAATGTGAGCCCATCTTTGCTAAAAAAAATATGTATATTTGCATGAAAAAAGTCTGTAGGATAGTCTTCAAGCACTTAGCAATGGAAATTTCTGGGTGTGGAATCTCAGGTGGTTTAATCTTTCTCGGTTTTATTTTGCCTCTCTATTTAAATTTTTTCTTCAGTGATTTTGTATTATGTATAATTAAAAATTAAAGGGAGGAAAAAAATGACCGTGTGATCTTGGATACATTAACCTCTAGGGCTCATGATTTCCTTATCTGTGAAGCAGGCACCAGGGTACCCCCCTCCTTGGGTTGTTGTGAAGATTCAGTCAGATCAAGTGTTACAAAGCACCTGGCACCTGCTAGGCGCTCAAAACCCATAGCTGCTGTTATCAGTTATCTGTGAGCTAAGGACCCTTACAGATTGGTTGGTTCATTAATTAATCCATCCATCTATCCACTCATTCAATAAGCATGCCCTGAAACCCACTGTGTGTGTGGCTACATGCTGGAAAAAGATAACCATGATAATAAGAATAGCAAATACTTACATGGCACTTAGTGGGGCCAGGCACCATTGCAAGCACTTTATGTTTATTAACTGGTTTAACCTACACAATAATCCTCTAAGGGGATGCCATTCTTAGCCCTGTTTTATAGATTATGGAACTAAGGCACAGACAGATCAAGTGACCTGCTTGAAGTCACCTAGCATAAAGCTAGGAGGCAGAGCCCGGCAGCTGGGCTCCAGAATCCGCACTCAGCCCACCGCTCCTCTGCTCGGTCCCCGCTTGCTCACAAGCCAGGCGCAACAGGGCCAAGGAGGCAGGGGCCCTGCTGGGAGAGAAGCAGCTGCTGGGCTGGAGATCCCGGCACTAGAGAAGGGATTAGCAGGATGAGGGGGTTCTATTGTGAAGCCGGTGGCTGAGCTGAGGGAGGTGGGCGTGACTGTTAGGGGAAGGGGCATTATTGGACCCTTGTGCTGTCCTGGCTCTCTGAACTCAGGCTCACAGGAAATCCAGGCTGCAGGTGGGTGGGGGCACCCACCTTCCTGATGAGCTAGGAGGGAGCAAGTAACCACAGTGATGGGCCAGGCACTGGGTGAAGCACTTTCATGTACGATCTTATTGAATCCTCCTCAAGCTCTGAAGTGGACACTTTTACAGAACAGGAAATCGAGGCTCATGGAGGTGAAGCCACTTGTCCAGGGTCAAGTAAATGGGAAACCTAGATTCGAATGAGGGTTCTGCGAGAGTCTTAACCACTCTGTTAAACATCCCCCGGGGCAGGGCTCCTGCATCTCCCACCTTCCCTTACAGGGGTTCTGGAGACACTGGGGAGCTGGGAGACTTCTCTCAGGCATGCCCTTGGCAGAGGTTGCTGCTCGGGTCTGCAAGGTGGGACACTGTCACATCAGGGCAGCCGCAGAGAGGGCCTGGAGACCCCTGGGATCGAATGGGAACCCAGGATGGGAGTTAGCGAGGGGAGGAGAACCGCGGGGAGGCTGGAAGGAAGAGGACTAAGGCTTCGCCATCTATCGCCCGTGCTTGGGCCCTGCTGTGTACCCGGAGCTGCGCGTGTTATCTCCTGACATCCTCACACCATGCTGGGGGGATGGGATTAGCCCCTCACTTTACAGAAGAGGAAACGGAGGCTGAGGGTAGCAATAGGACTTGCCCAGGAACCGACTGAGAGAAGGAGCTGATCCTTGAGCCCAGGTCTGTTGACTCTGAAGCCAGAATTCACTCTGCACCAGCAGCCTCCACTGGGAGCCCGCCGCCCCTGGGGGCAAGTTTGAAAGGACATTATACTGCTCCACCGGAGGGTGAGTGGGGATGGGGCTGAGTGGGGTGGGGGACAGTGGCCCCTGAGCAGTGTCTGGGGCATTGGGGTTCCTCTGGGGCAGGGAAACCCTGAACACTCCTGCTGCTGCTGCTGCTGCTGCTAAGTCGCTTCAGTCGTGTCCGACTCTGCGACCCCACAGCCAGCAGCCCACCAGGCTCCCCCGTCCCTGGGTTTCTCCAGGCAAGAACACTGGAGTGGGTTGCCATTGCCTTCTCCTAACACTCCTAGGTCTCCCCATAATTTGTCACCGCGTGACCCAGTCCTGAAACCTGCTGACCTCTCCATCCATCATCCTTGGGGGAAGGGGTTCATCCTTGGGGCTATGTTACTGCTTGAAACTTGTGAATATGTTACCCTACATAAAAAGGGGATTTTGCAGGTAGAATTAAGATAGGATTATTTTAGATTATCTAAGTAAGCCCAGTGTAATCATCAGGATCCTTAGAAAAGTCAGAGATGTGTTGACAGGAGAGAGAGGTTGCTGTTGACTTTGAAGATGGAGAAAGAGAGCGAGGGATGCCTGCTGGCTCCAGAAGCCATAGAAGGCACGGGTCTTCTTCCTCGAGCCTGCAGAACAATGCAGTCCTGCCGTCATCTCGATTTTAGTCTACTGAAACCCTTTTTGGCTTCTGACCTCCGGAATGGTAAGACAGCAAGTTTGTATTGTCTTAAGCCACCAAAAGTGAAGTGAAGTGAAGTCACTCATTCGTGTCCGACTCTTTGCAACCTCATGGACTGCAGTCTACCAGGCTCCGCTGTCCATGGGATTTTCCAGGCAAGAGTACTGGAGTGGGTGCTATTTCCTTCTTCAGGGGATCTTCCCGACCCAGGGATCAAACCCAGGTCTCCCGTGTTGCAGGCAGATGCTTTACCGTCTGGGCCACCAGGGAAGCCATAGAGGTTGTGGTAATTTGTTAAAGCAGCAATAAAACACTAATACTTTCAGTTAGTAAACATAGCCATACATTGCCTTATTTTTTAATGTTAAACCAACTTGTATTCCTGCGCTAAACCTCGTTTGGTTGTGATATATTAGTCATTTTAAGTATTGTTAGTTTGAATTTGCTAACATTTTGATTTATTTAAGAGATGTAGGGGCTCTTCAGGTGATCTGTTTCTTTTCAAGTGAGCTTTGGTAGTTTGTGTTTCAAGGAATTTCTCTGTTTCATCTGCGTTGTCAAATTTATCTGCAGAAAACTGTTCATAATATTTCCTTATTTCTTTTAATATTTGTAAAATCTGTAGGGATGTCATTTCTCTCATTTCTGATGTTGGTAATTTGTATCTTTTCTCTTTTTTTCTTATCAGTCTAGCTAGAAATTTACCAAATTTATTAAATTTTTTTTTAACCCATCTTTTGGGTTCATTGACTTTCTGTTTTTCTTCTGCTTTTTAACATTGATTTCTGCTCTAATCTTAATTATTTCCTTTCTATTGCTTGCTTTGGGCTTAATTTGCTCCTCTCCATTACTTTATTTTGTTTCTTCTAGAAACTGAGGTATAATTTATATATAATGTTGTATTAGTTTCAGTGGACATGAATTTGAGCAAACTCTGGGAGATAGTGGAGGACAGAGGAGCCGGGTGTGCTGCAGTCCACGGGATTGCAAAGAGTCAGACACGACCTGACGACTGTACAGCAATAAGTTTCAAGGGTACATCACAATGACTAGGTTTTTGCATATATTGCAAAATGGTCACCACAGTAAGTCTAGTTAACATCTGTCACCATATACAGTTATACGTTTTTTTGGATAACTTTTAAGATTTACTCTCTTAGTAACTTTCAAATACGTAACACAGTTTTATTAACTATAGTCACCATGCTGTACGTGGCATCCCCAGGCCTAGTTTATTTCATAGCTGGAATTATGAAATCATAGCTGGAAATTTGTACCTTTGGATTCTCCTCATTTACTTCTCCCTCTATCACTCAGTTTCTTAAGGTGGAAAGTCATTGATTTGAGACCTTTCTTCGTTTCTAATATCAGCATTTACTGCTATAAATTTTCTCCTACGTACTATTACAGTGGAGTACTACTAATTTGGTGTTTTTCTTTTGTGTTGTGTTTTCATTTTTATTCAGTTCGAAATACTTCATAATTTCCCTTTTGATTACTTTTTTGACTCAAAGGTTATTAAAAGTGTGTTATTTAGTTTCCAAATATTTGGTAATTTTCCTCATATCTTTCTTTTATTGATTGTAATTTAATTTCACTATGGTCAGCGAACATTCTTTGTATGACTTGAATCCTTTTAAATTTATACAGACTTGTTTTATGACTCTATCTTTTAAAATTTCCACGGGCACTTGAAACTAATGCATAATCTAATACTGTTGAGTGGAGTGTTCTATAAATGTCAATTAGGTCAAGTTGTTTATATGTTGTTCAAGTCTTCCATATCCTTAGTGATTTTCTGTCTACTCAGGTCTATCAAATGTTGAGAGAATGTGGAAATCTCCAACTATAATTGCAGATTGTCTGTTTCTCCTTGTAGTTCTATCCCTTTTTGCATCGTGTATTTTGAAGCCTTGTTATTAGAGGCATCAACGTTTTAGATTTTTTATGTCCTCTGTATGAATTGACCCCTTTATTGTTATGGATTGAACTCCTTTATCTCTGGTAATAGTTTTGATCTGATATTTACTTGGTCTGATGTTAACACAGCGACTCCAACTTTCTTTTGTGTATACAAAAATGGTGTACTTTTTTATATCCCTTTACTTTTAACATATTTATATCTTTATATTGAAGGTGTCTTTTTTGAGGCAGTGTTTAACTGGTTCTCGCTTTTTTGTCCAATTTAACAGTCTCTGTCTTTTAATAGGGGCGTTTGGGTCATTTACATGTAATGTGATTCCATGTTGTTAAGCTTAAGTCTGTCATCCTGCCATTTGTTTCGTATTTGTCCCATCAGTTCTTTGTCTCCTTTTTAATATTTTTCTTTCTTCTTTTGGAATTCTTTAATGATTCCAATTTATCTCGTTTATTAGCTAGAATGTTTATTTTATTCATTATTATTTTTGTCATTATTTTAGGGTTTATAGGATATAGCTTTAACTTACAACAGTCTGCTTTATTTACATAAAGTGTAAGACTCTTATAGTAGTGTGCGGCCCTTTCCCATCTCTCAGCCATTATTCTATTGTTGTCATACCTTTAACTTATTTAGAAACCACACAGTATACATTGTTATTATTTTTGTTTAAATAATCAATTATTTTAAAAAGTGGTTTAAATAATACTGAAACTTTTCCCTGGGTAGTTACCATTCCTGGTGTTTTTCCTGAATCCATATTTCTATGTGGTATCATTTTCTTCTGACTGAAGGGCTTCCTGTATTATTTCTTACAACGGAAGTCTGTTATTGATGAACTGTTTATGTCTGAAGTCTGTTATTGATGAACTTGTATGTCTGAAATAGTCTTTATTTTGAAAGATATTTTTTGCTGGACTTAGAGTCACATGCTAATCCCTACTTTTGAACACTGCAATCACACATATGTTAGGCTGCTTAAGGTTGTCTCCCAGGTCACTGATGCCACCCTAACATTTTTTTGTTTCTCTCTGTGTTTCCTTTTGAGTTCATTTGCTATTTTCTTCTGCAATGTCTAACTGCCATTAATCGCACTCACTGTATTTTTTACTTCAGATTGTGGTTTTCATGTTTATAAGTTTGATTTGGGTCTTTTTAATATATTAAGTGCCTCAACTTAGCAATGTAAATCTATGGACTATAGCTATAGTAATAGTTTTAATGTCACTGTCTAATAATTCTAATATCTGTGAGTTCTGGGTCAGTTTCTCTTCATTCGAATTTTCTCTTCATTCTTGGCATGCTTGTTTATCTTTGATTAGTTGCCAGACATTGTGATTTTAACTTTTTGGGGCATTTTTGTATCCCTTTGGGTACTCCAATTACACACACATTAGGTGTTTTTGTATTCCTGGTTGTGTATTCCTGTAAATGTTCTGAACTGTATTCTGGAATGCAATTTATTTGCAGGAAGTTTGATCTGTTTGGGTTTTGCTTCTAAGATTTGTTAGATGGGACCAGAGTAGGCTAAGGATAATTATCCTTCATTGTTGAGGGAAGATTCTTCTGAATGTTCTACCCAGTGCTGCATGAATTTTGAGGTTTTCTGGTCTTGGTGAGAACAGATGTTATTCCGGGTCCTGTATGAGTCCTGAATGCTATTCCCTTTAATACCTTTGAGTTGTTGTTGGCCTGACCTGTGTATTTTTCTTATACACACATGCTGATCAGTACTCTGGTGAATACCTATGGGGGACACTTTCGGCATCTCTAGGGTTCTCTCTCTAAGTAGGTCTCTCCTCTCAAGTACTCTGTCCTGCAAATTCTGGTTGTCTCGGTCCCCTTGGGTTCTCAGCTCTGTCTCCCCAAGTCCTAGGGCTTTCCAGACTCCACCTTCATTCCCATTATTTTATTTTCCTGCTGCAATCTGGAAACTTACCAAAACAGTAAGATAAGGTTATTTTAGGGCTTGCCTTGTTTGCTTCCTGTCTCTCATGGATACTGTATTTTGTTTTCTGATGTCTGGTATCTTGAAAACCATTGTTCCATGAATTTTGTATAATTTATTTTTGTTGTTTCAGGCAGAAGGATAAATTTGGCCTCTATTTCTTAATCTCGGATGGAAGCAGAAGTTTCTCCATGCTTTTCAACACCATCTGTATGCTGATGGCTCCCACATTCACCCCTGAACTTCAGAGTTTTAAATAGTCATCATTAGCACCTCAAACTCATCATGTCCAAAATGGCAGTCTTGATTCTCCTCTCACAAGTATCTCCTACCTGACTTCCTTATGCCAGCAAATAGTCACCCAGATGTTCAAGCAAAAAGCCTTGATCTCATCCTTTTTTCTTCTCTTTCCCTCACATCCTATATCAGTACCCCAGAAACTCATTTTGGCTTGACCTCCAAAACGTGTCTCATTTCTGAGACCCTCCCATTATCCCCACTACTGATTAAAGCCACTGGCATTACTCATCCGGAATCTTGCAGTAGCCTCCCAACTCCAAACTAACTGCTTTCATTTCTCATCTTCTACAGTCTGTTTTTCCTTCAGCAGCTAGTGAGCCCTTAAAGATGCCAGTCCCATCATGACTGTTCAAAACTCTCCAGTGTTTTTCTAACACGACTTAGGATGAAGCCCAAAGTCCTTCTCGCGGTTCTCAGGACCCTGTAGGATATGACCCCCACCACCTCTCTCACCCCATCTCCCCTCTCTTCCTCGCTCACTCCACTCTGCACTCTGACCACCTGTCTCCTCAGTTACTAGAACATGCCAAGGACCCCCCTCCTTTAGAGAATATTCTTTCCTTGCCTGGAATGCTTCCCCCTGGATATTTTGTCTCTTCATGGATATCAGCTCAGATATCCCCTCCTCATAGAGCCCTTCCATGAATATCTGATTCTGCTTCTCCTCTTATCTGCTTTATTTTCCGTCATAGACCTTATTCCCTCTTGACACCCTGAGTATCTGTGTTTATGGGCTGATCACCACTTTCCCTGAGTAGAATGCAGGCTTCCTGAGGTCAGGGGCTTCCTCCTGGTCGCTCTCAGGCTGTCTATGCTTAGAAGAGTGCCTGGCATAGGGCAGATGCTCGATGAAGCGGACTGAACGCATGAGTGCGCTTCTTGCCACTAGGTATAATCTTGCTGTGTGACTGTGGACAAGTCCTGTACCATCTCAGGGCATGACCTTTTCTTGTGGGCAGTGGCCCACTGAATGAATGTCACCCCCTCAAACCTCCTATTGAGCATGGTGCCAGATGAGCCCTGGGCTTTTCTCTTTCGGGTCTGGGCCAAGAAGGTGTTCTCCAGCCTAGGCTTTATGGCGCCAAGCTTTGGATTGCCGTGATTACCACCAGGGGGCGCTCGAGGCTTAGATTCTGGACCACGGACTCCAGCTCCTGCTTGGGTTGGTGAAAGTCGCTGTGATTGACTATCATTTAGGATCCCTGTATGTAGGTGTCGTAAACTGTGTGGGGAGCAGGAAGACATTTCCAGGGGCGCTGACTCCGGGGCTCAGGGTATGGAGTCAGCTCTTGCTGATCACTCTCTCATGGCTCTCCACCTAGAGACAGACCCCAGGAAATGATTCACCTGTGTCTTCCTGGGGAAGGGAAGAAAGAAGTAGGCTCCCTAGGATGGAAACTCGGTGTGGATGTTCAGTGGCTTCTCACATGTCCTGGACCCAGAAATCACCTTGTGGCTTTGGACAAGTCTGCCCTTTGGCATCACTGAGCAGGGTGACCCTATTATTCTTGGGATCCCTCCAAGGAGCCAGAAACTTGGCAAACCTGGCCCAGCCCTTGGCCTCCTCCAGGGCTGAGCCCTTTGCTGCCCATCCTCAGGTCAGGGAGGGAAGGCCCCAGTCTGGACTTCAGATTGTCCCCCAGGCTTCTGAGACTCCAGCAGGGTGATCCCAGGAAGAGTGGGGAGATGCCGTCTGAATAGAGAGGCTCCCACATATGTGAGCTCATTTCATTCTCTCAGTAAGTTGGAGTGTTTTGGCTGTGGATCCACAGATGGGTGGGGAAACTGAGGCCCGGAGGGTAGGAAGGACAGTTTGAGGTCACACGTCAGCATGTGGGGTGCTTGGTTCCGCCACACCCTCTGTTGTGGGTGTGCCCAGTGCCCCCTCGGGCCATACCCTTTCCAGAGAGTTCTCTCCTCCAGCTCAAACACAGCCTCTGCGCCTTCGCACTTGCTGTTCCTCTGCCTGGCATGTCTTGCCCTCTGATATTCACGGGCCTGGTTCCTTCCTGTCATTCAGGTGACAGGCCCGATGTCACCTCCTCAAAGAGGGCTTCCCTGACCACACCTGGTCCCTCTCTATCTCGCCAGCTTGTTTGATCTCTCCTAGAGCCCTTCTGACCTTCTGAAACTAACCAGTTTCCTGGTTTATGGTTTGCACTCTGTCTCCCCTGGCAGAATGAAGTGCCAGAGTAGGGACCCTGCTTGACTGGTTCTCACGTGGCGCACAGTGGGAGGTGCCCCATGGGCGTTGCTGGATGGATGACCAAGGAGGTGGAGAGTTGCCTGTCACCCACACAGGTCTCTGGACAGCGCTGCAGAGTCACGCTGACCCTTTCCTGGAGGTGCCAGGTTCTGGACGCTCTGGGGCTGATGTGCCAACGCCTCTCTGGGCTTCTTATTCCCCTATCTGTTTCCCCATGAGTGGGAACACTCCTCAGCCATGAAGTCATGGAGGGTTCGATTTAAGAAATGGGAGGAGGAGGAGGAGGAGGAGGAAGAGAGCGGACCTGTGATGGGGTCCAGCCCTTGGTTCTGGGGAGGGGAACCCCGGGATGGTGGAGGTGCTGGCTGTCTTTGCTTTTCCAAACTTAAGCTAGTGAGTGGGTGGGCTTCTGACCATGCCAACTGCTGTGTCACGGTGTGTGTTCCCACGTGTGTCCCCTGTCAGGATGCTGCGGAGGGTGTTTCCTCTACCCTGTGAGCGTGAAGGACCCCTGAGAGCCCTCCCAGTGCCACCTGTGCCGTCTTGCAGGACAGCCTAGTGACTGGGTGCAGAGCAGAAAATGTCGCAGGAGATCGAGTCTTGCTTTGGGTCAAGGAGATCTGAATTAGAGTTCTGACTCGGCCATTTCTGTGCCGTGTAGCTCTAGGTGAGTGACTCCCTGGCTCTGAGCTAGGGAGAAATGAAACCTGCTTTCAGTCACTCACCCTGGAACTCTACCCTCTAGGCCCAGCCTTTTGTGTCTGGGGTTCCTGGCCACCTTTCTTTCTTTTAGGTTGAATTATGGTGCATTTACAATACTGTGTTAGTTTCAGGTGTACAGCAAAGTGTTTATACTTTTATATATGTATATATGCTAAGTCGCTTCAGTCGTGTCCGACTCTGTGCGACCCCATAGACGGCAGCCCACCAGGCTCCCCTATCCCTGGGATTCTCCAGGCAAGAACACTGGAGTGGGTTGCCATTTCCTTCTCCAATGCAGGAAAGTGAAAAGTGAAAGTGAAGTCGCTCAGTCGTGTCCAGCTCTTCGTGACCCCATGGACTGTAGGCTACCAGGCTCCTCCGGCTGTGGGATTTTCCAGGCAAGAGTACTGGAGTGGGGTGCCATTTCCTTCTCCAAATGTATATATATATTAGGTTAATTCCCATTATAGGTTATACAAGGTATTGAATATTTTTCTCTGTGCTATACAGTAAATCCTGTTGCTTATATATAGTGGTGTATCTGTTAATATCAAACTCCTAATTTCTCCCTCCCTTTCTCCCTTCCCCCTTGGGTAACCATACATTTGTTTTCTAGAAGTCTATTTATGTTTTGTATATAGATTTATTTGTATTATTTTTTATGTTCCACATATAAGTGATATATATCTTTGTCTTTGACTTACTGTATTTGGTACAGTCCTGTGTTAATGTACTGTATTAATCTCCAGGTCCATCCATCTCACTGTAAATGGCATTATTTCATTCTTTTTATGGCTGAGTAATATTCCATTGTGTGTGTGTGTATATATATATATATATATATATATATATATATATATATATATGGCCATATTTCAATGCCCAGCATAAAGCGTACCTCCTCTGGGAAACCGCCCCATCCGCATCTGGGGACTCAGGTTCTTCTTGTCCTGGAGTCCCTCTGCTCTGCCTACTTCTATAGCATGGTGGCATTGTCTGTTTAGATGTCTGTCCCCCTCCTGATCCCCTTCTGGGAAGGCCTGGGGCTAGGTTCATTTCTGCATCACTCATGCCCAGTGTGGGGACAGGCAAACTAAAGATTTGGTGGCCACATTCTGGTACTATTTCATACCCATTTTAGACATAAACAAACTGAGGTTCAGAGAGGTCAAGTGACTTGCTTGACGTCACACAGCACACAAGTGACAAAGCTGGTGGTTGTGTGCTGGTCAGTACGAAAGCACCAGCTCTCTAAACAAAAGAAAAGCCTTAGTTTGTGGTACTTGCCAATTTCTATGGGTGTTGATACTCCCATGGAATTTCAAAATACCAGCATGCATCATTGAACTTGAAGGTGGGAAGAGATATGCGCAGCTGGCTCTTGAGAGCAGGTATGAGGCAGCTTCAGCACATCATGGGGCAAAGCTGAAATTCCAGCCTAGGCCTGTTTGATGCTGACCAATAGGCATTTTTATTCTAGAGTCCTAAAATCTGGTCCTACGTGAACAAAAAACAAAGCACATAAGGTGTATATCAAAGGAGAAAAAGAGTAAACACACATACAAAAGAATATGGATGTTTGGATGTATGTATTTGCTTGTGTATATGAATCTTGAAGGATTTGCCAGGAACTAACACTGCTTTTTCCCAGGGAGGGGGACTGGGTGATGGGAGACAGGATGGGAGAAGAATTTCCTCCAGGATCCTTTATACTCTTTGAATTTTGAGCCATGTGAGTATATCAACTATTAGAAAGATTCCTAATAAACAAACAAGAAATCCAGACCGGCAATCAACCACAAAAGCTGCTGGACCTGCAGCTCTTTGCCAGGCAGGTCTGTGGGCCTGGAGCTGGCCAGGGTGTACTAAGTGGCTTGGTTGGGGCTGCCCACTGGCTGCACTGTCTTTTGGCAGCCCTTGGCCTGTGCCACCAGGTTGATGGGGAAGGCCACTGTCTTCCCAGAGCGTGAGGGATGGGTGCACTTGTTTTAATTCTTGCCCACGCGGCTTGGTCACTGAGACCACGGCACTGCACTCTAAACTCAATTAGAAATTTAACAAACCTTATAAATCCTCCCCAGCCTGAGCCTTGTAAATCTCCAGAGCAGGGCAGGCTTAGCACTTATCCATCTCCGGCCTAATGACCTCCTCGGCCTGGCCTGGGAATGATTCAGGGCTGGCGACAGGTCTAATTAGTGAACACAAACTGCATCCCGGGCAAGATGAGGAGGAAGAGCTAGCCTGGTCCTAACCCTGGGGGTGTTAGGGACAGGAGACCCAGCCCTTGTCCCGTCTGGACCTTGGGGCTCTGACTCGTGGGGGAGGGGCAAGGAGGGCGTGGCGAGTGCCTGATTGATCTCCTTTGTTAACGCAGCCCAGTCGGTGGTGTGTCCCAGTGCATGTCATTGTTCGGGGAAGGCTGTTGCATGGTGTGCCCCCGGTAACACTGTTGCATCAAGAGCCATGTGGGACCCAGGAGCTGGCAAGACGCCACGTTTGTGGGCAGATCTGACGCTGGGCTGATAGCCTGTGTGGTGGGTAGGGGAGGTTTGGAGGCTAGATTTTGGCCTCCCAGTACCTAAGGGAATTATGTGAAATCAGAGGGGGTCCAGAGAGCCTCATTTTAAAGAGTGTACGTCTCAGGTTTAGTGAGAAGATGGGTTTTTCCAACCAAGCTGACTATTCTTGTGAAGTAGTGAGCTCCCCGTCAGTAGCTAGTCCAGGGTCCTCTGCCAGTAACGGAGCCCGAGCTGTGTGCTAGGCTCTTCACACATCATCTGATGCCGTCTTTGGGCTTCCATCCTACAGACAAGGAAACTGACATTCAAAGGGGTTATGAAACACGTGCCAGGTCACTCAGAAGCAGGACTTACTCTCTGGCCTGCTTGGCTTCAGAACCTGTGTTCCTTGGCTGTACCCCTCCCCCTCTCTGCTAAAGATATGCCCTTCAGGCTGCTCCTCACTCAAGGGACACTCTTGATGATTCTGGGCATAAATGATGAAAGGCCCCAGAGCCACGATCTCCTTGGCAACATGGGCTGCCTTTGATAGGCTGTTCCGCCATGTTCTTTGCTGGAGTGGGAGGATGTGGGTCCTCTCTCTCTGCTCTCCTTCCTTTCTCCTGCTCATTCTCTGGCCTTATTTTTCGGTCCTCTTCCAGTCTCCTCCGGTCTGTCTCTCTGGCCCTAATTCTCAGTGCCCGCAGAATTATCTGCCGGGAAATTGGGGGTGGGGTGGGTCTGAGACCTCCTATTTTACCCATCACCCCTAACTGCTCAGATGCAGGAGGCAGGGCTGACACTGTTACCTGGGGTGATAGATGCTGGCTTTCACCTCACCAGCCCTTCTGACCCCCCTCCCTGCCCCTGACCCCCTGAGCAGTCACCAGGAGGAGGCCTGGGTAATTGGTTTCATCTAAGTCTCATCCTCAGTGGCGCGAAAGAGAAAGTTATAAATATTTTTATCTATAACTCACGAGGAATAAAAATTTAATTACACTGAAAAATTTAAATTTCATAAGAAATAAATATTAATCTTGGAGAGTGACTTTTGCAGGAAGTTAACTTTCAGATGTCGTGAATCTGGAGGTGTCTGGGGTCTGGGAGGGAGGGGGAAGCCCCCAGTTTGGGCTCCTGATCTAGGGTGGGGAGTCTCCAATCCTGAGATTGAGGGCCCACGGACTCAGATGGCCACTCAGGCCAGAGCACCTCCTCAGTTCCCTTGCTCTCTTCAATGCTAATTGATTATCTATCACATCCAGACATTTTTCTGGAGCTGGGGTACCACGGGAAAGGAGACAGATGCTCCTCACGTGGAGAGTAAGGCGATGTGGAGACAGACATCAAATGAATAACCACCAAGACCACTGCCCTGTTAGAACCTGTCTACTGGGCACAAACCCTCCTGCCCCCCGCTTGGTTTTATTTTGTTATTATTGCCATTGTACTTAGAAAAATTCAAGTGTAATACACATACAGAATGGTGCACGAAACATAAGCATGCAGCTCAGTGAGTGATGGCAATGTCTAGGAAGGCACGCTGCCCAGGTCAAGGAATCCAATGTCAGTTCGCATGCTGGGCATTTGGAGGAGGGGAATGCCCTGCCTGGAGGACCTTGGTAGACTGCTCGATGGATGAGTCTTGCTACCTGACCAGGGAGAGAATTATTTGGGAGTAGGATAGCCTATTATTAGTAACAACATCTCAATACATACTGAACGTTTATCACATGGCAGGCCTCATTCTAAATACCTCATTTATGGGTATTCATATTCATTCAGCACTGACAAAACCCCACAAAGTAAGAGCTATTATCAACTCATTTTATTGATGGAAAAAGCAGAAACACAGAGAGGTTAAGTAAGGAATCCAAAGTCACACAGCTGTTGGGAGGGATAGCAAAGTTAGACCTGAGTTACCATCCCCCCGCCCTCGCTTACAGCCTGTAGGCTCTTTGGAGATGGGAGAGCCCAGTCTTGGCCCCAGGAGGCCTGGGTTTCAGTGTCTTCTGGAACCTCTGCAAACCCTTTGATGTTTCACACCTACTGTGTGGCCTCAGGCAAGTCTCTCCACCTCTCTGAACTTCAGGTTCCTCTTTTGAGAATCAGGGATAAAAATCCCCACTTTGAGCGGCCCAGGGTTTGAATGGGGTGGCAACAAGGGGGCAGAGGTAGATGCTGTGATCCTGATCACAGGGGTAAGTTCAGTTCAGTCTCTCAGTCGTGTCCGACTCTTCGAGACCCCATGAATCGCAGCACGCCAGGCCTCCCTGTCCATCACCAACTCCCGGAGTTCACTCAGACTCACGTCCATCGAGTCAGTGATGCCATCCAGCCATCTCATCCTCTGTCGTCCCCTTCTCCTCCTGCCCCCAATCCCTCCCAGCATCAGCATCTTTTCCAATGAGTCAACTCTTCGCATGAGGTGGCCAAAGTACTGGAGTTTCAGCTTTAGCATCATTCCTTCCAAAGAAATCCCAGGGCTGATCTCCCTCAGAATGGACTGGTTGGATCTCCTTGCAATCCGAGGGACTCTCAAGAGTCTTCTCCAACACCACAGTTCAAAAGCATCAATTCTTCGGCACTCAGCCTTCTTCACAGTCCAACTCTTACATCCATACATGACCACGGGAAAAACCATAGCCTTGACTAGATGGACCTTAGTCGGCAAAGTAATGTCTCTGCTTTTGACTATGCTATCTAGGTTGGTCACAACTTTTCTTCCAAGGAGTAAGCGTCTTTTAATTTCATGGCTGCAATCACCATCTGCAAAAGCTCACTCTAAATGCGAACCCCTCTGGGCTGCGTGCTGATGGGCTTACACTGGGTGTACCATGTGTCTCCTTCACTCCCTGCTGCAAGCTGCCTCCCTGTGAGGTAGGCCCTCTTGTCATTCCCATCGGATGGGTGAGCAGACTTAGGAGGGTGGGGTGGTCAGAGATACTGCCTATTAGGTGTGGTGGGGACAGCAGGGTGTGGCTCCGGGTAGGGCAGTGAGAGAAGGATTTGGTACCTGCATTCAGGAGGGGTCCCACAAGTGCAGCGGCGAGGAGGTGGATGTGTGCAGGCTGTCTGTGGGGGGGGCTGGGAGGGCGGGCTGGGTTCCAAGCTGCCCATCTCAACTGCTTCCCCATTCCACAGATGGGAAAGTTGAGCTTATTCTGAGCTGGGGCTACAGAGCCTGGGTCCGGGGCTGTGCTGCACTTGGGTAGAGGCAGGGGCAGTGGGGGTGGGAACTTGGACTTGAGCCTAGCAAGCAGAGCCCTTGGCTCTTGAGCCTGAGACCAAGGCTGAAGGGGGCAGCTGGACCTAAGTGCCAGTGTGGGGCCATGGGCTGGTGCCCAGGGGGCCTTGTCCTACAGTTGGTGGCGATGTGGCTGGCTAGGACTACCATCGTCCATGTTGGCAAGGAGAGCTCAGAGTTGGCTGGAACCTAGGAGTCTAATTTTCCATTTTATGAACCACTGAAGGGTGTGACAGAGAATAAGATGGTTTGAGAGCATCACTGACTCAATGGACATGAGTTTGAGCAAACTCTGGGAGTTGGTGATGGACAGGGAAGCCTGGCGTGCTGCAGTCCATGGGGTTGCAGAGTCAGACATGACTTAGCGACTGAAACAACAACAAAGGAGGTGGGTGACAGAGATGTACAGTTCTCCAGGGACCAGACAGATCCTGCGCCACACCCCCACTCCACTTAGTATTGGGAAATACCCTAAATTCCTATTTGCCTGGGCCAGGACCCTAATGGGGGGACTTCGAGCAACAGCTGGGAAATTCACCTTCTATAGCAAAAATGCTTCATCCTCCCCATCCTCCCCTCGGGCTCCTTCACACGTACACACAGTCTCACATGTTCAGCTGTGGACATGTATGCTGACACAGACACGTGTGCACACACAGATGCTTGTACAAGGCACCCACACAACCACAGGTAGATTCCTGGTGGTTTGTGCATCTCCGGAATCCACCCTCCTGGCAGTGTTCTGCTGATGGAATGCTGTAATATTTTTCTATTAAATGTTGCATTTGTTGTGCCTTTTAGTAGCTCCCCTCATTAAAAATGATATTATCCCCATAAATAAGCTGGCGCCGGAGAAGAGTGCCTGACTCCATTTCTCTTCCTAATTGAGACACTTAGCTTTGATTTGCACATCGGCACGTACCGAGCGGATTAATTTTCAATTAATGCTCCTGAGTGGGTGGCTGCAGGCGGTGTGGGCTCACAGCCCAGTGGCCTGGGAGCAGAGGCGGGTTGGGACCAGGAGGACCCAGGGAGAGTGTCTCTGTGTTTCCTGGCCGCCAGACAGAGAGCTCTGGGCACCGTGTGGGGCTCCATGGTTTTGTTCTTTGTGGGAAAGTGGATCCTGGGGGCCTCTCTAGTGGGAGGCACCTTTGTCCCATGCCAGGTGCTCTGGGCTGAATGTTTATGTCCCCCAAATTCCTATGTGGAAGCCCTAAGCCCCCAGGTGATGGGGTTGGCAGTGGGGCCTTTGGGAGTTAATTAAGCCAGGAGAATGGAGCCCTCATGATGGGATCAGTGTGTTTCTAAGAAAAGGTACACGAGAGCTTGCTCCCTCTCTGCTCTCCATCTTTGAGGATACAGGCTGCCATCTGCAAACCAGGGAGCAGGTCCTCACCAGTCACTGGATCTGTTGGCACTTTGATCTCAGACTTCCCAGCCTCCAGATCTATGAGAAATGATTGCTGGTTTAAGCCATCTAGTCTATGACACCAGGAAAGGGCCCCCAAACTTGGTCTGAGCCTGGGCTCTGCAACCAGACAGGTCTGGAGTGACAGTCCTGCTGGGCCCCTTCCTAGCAGGGTGCCCTTAGACCATTCATGTTTATCTTCTCAGGACTTAGTTTCCTCCTCTGTGAAGTGGGGCCAATAAGATGAAGGGCCTCAAAGGGCTGCTGTGGGGAACAGTGCCTGTGTTCAGGAACGTCAGTTTGCCCTTCTCCTTCTCTTCCTCCACGTCTGTACAGAAGTCTGGTTTCCCACCTGTACCTGCCCCTCTGTCTGTTCAGACCCTTTGCCTTAGACCTGTACCTGTGAACAGGAATCTCCCGGGACCACCTGGGGCTGTATGCCTTGGTACAGGATACAGCTGCTTGTATCCTGTACCAGTGGCCTCTCTACCTTTGGTGCCTGTGGGTCTTTAGTGGCTCAGGGTGCAGGATGTACTTGTTGGCACCCTGGGAAACCCTCCACTCCAAGTTTAATGGGCAGGATGTGGTCTCACCTGCTCAGCCCAGGATGTCTGTCTGTTCGGCCCACTTGGCAGCCTCTTCCTGGTCCTGCCCTCAGCCCCTGGATGGCAGTTCCCCTGGGCCTCTGCCTCCTATGGGTTTAGCCGGTATAAAACCACTTAGTATTGGGAAATACCACTTAGTATTGGGAAGCTGTATGGCGCAGTCTCTGCCTGTTGTCAAAGCCGCTCCAGTCTGGGAGCCAAAAATGGAAAAACCACATGAATGTTCATTAAAGTCTTTTGAAGAAGACTAAGGAAGATTCTATTCACGACAAACAGCCCTGCATCTTAAAACCCTAGTTTCTGTGCATGCTGTCTCTCTCATCATCACGATATATCTGTTTGACAGGCATGGCCGCTGTGATTCGACCCTTTCTCCCAAACCCTTCCCTAAACCCAGTCTGTGCTGACTCTGGTCCCGAGGTTGCAAAATGTGACCCAAGGGTGTATCTTTTTCATTAAGATAATATTAAGCCTGCACAATATTACACAAATATTTTTTTGCAATAGTGGGTAACATTAAAAAAAGTGGGGATTTCACAAGAAGATCTTCATTTCCAGCTTTACTGGAAAAATCAGCTCTGGCAGCACTGAATCCTGATGAAGTTGTCTGCTTTCCAGCTCTCCACCTGATCTGCCCCTCTCCCTGCTGACATCCACCTGGCTTTGTCCACATTTCAGCACATGACTCTTGTTCTTATCTTCCCATGCCCCTTTTGGGAAGTTCTCTCTGATAGCCAGTTCCTGGGGCCTCTCAGCTCTCCCTGTCACTGCTACCATGAACACTGAGGGACTGGCTAGGCAAAGACCCTTCTGGGCAGGTGAGCAGGCAGAAAGGGGGTGAGCATTCTTACACTTGTGTCTTTTCTCTTTGGCGCGTGCAAGGTCATCCCCTAAACCCAAGACCAGGGTAAGTCCTCCCAGACTCTTATCCTTGAGGGTGGGGACTCTTCCTTCTCACCCTGGCTTCAGGGCCTCTTCCCAGACCTGTTAAAATGCTCTCTTTTCAATGTAAACCATCCTGAGCACCGAAGCAGGAAAATTTTCCAGAATCAGCATCTTTTCTTTTCTTTTTTTGTTGGATACAGCAACACCTGCTTTCCAAACTGCAACTTCCTCCCCAGCAAAAGATCCCAATTCCTTCTAACACCACCTGCATCATGGGAGCTGTCCTGCTCATCCACAGAGCCTGGGCCCTGGTGTGGCTCGTACGATTCCAGGTCATTGACTTTTCAGGCGACTGCTGGGGACATGGGAGAGCTTTCTGGCTGAGCGGGCAGATTCAAGCTGGGAAATCTGGGTTCCAGTCCTGGTTCTGCTGAGCTCTGTGACCTGATCAACTTTTCCTATCTCCCCAAGACTCAGTTTCGTCTGTAGAGTAAGGATGATAATAAGAGCACCCATTTCCTAGGGGTGCTATGCCAATACACGAGAAAAAGCGTTTTTGCACCTTGATACTCAAGTTATGAGGAGGACATGGCAACCCACTCCAGGATTCTTGCCTGGAGAACCCCATGGACAGAGAAGCTTGGTGTCTACAGTCCACAGGGTTGCCAAAAGTCGCACATGACTGATGCGATTTGAACTCACAGCACAGCACTCGAGTAATGATTTTTGGATCTGGGTGCTTATTTGAAATGCAGAGTCTCAGGCCTCACCTAGACCCGCAAACCTGCATTTCAACAGGATGCCCAAGGGTTCCTTGTAAACAGTCAAGTTTGGGAAGCTCTGATTTAGCCCAAGTCTTGGCACAAGGGACACACTCACAGGACAGTGGTAGCTGCCCTAATCATTGTTAGTCTAATAAGAGTCCCGATATTAAGGCAGATTTTGGTGTGGAAGAGAAGGCTGGGGCTCAGCACTGGCTCTGTGTATTTATACTGCGGGCCCATGTCAGCCCTGTTCCCTGGCTCCCATCCCCTACCGGCAGAAACGGAGATTATAATGCTGTCTCCTGGCACTGATTGGAGAGTTAAATAGGATCAAGCAGTGGTGCTTCAGAGAGTCGTGGAAAGTGAGTCTGAGATACCAAAGCTCTAAAAGCATTTTTGCACAAGTTTTATTTGCTTTTCCTGCTATTGTTCCCATTTTAAACATGAGAAATGGAGGCACTTTGAGGCCAAGTGATTGGTCCAAGCTCACTGAGTCAATCAGCTATAGAACTGGGTCATATAGGCCATGAGCAGTGCAAGACCCCGCTGGGAGCTCCCAGATCCACCAGACCAGCCTGCGGGAGTCACGGGACCTTCCCCTCTGCCCCTCCCACAGCTGAAACCTTCCGGGTGCCTCTGGCTGTGCAGTGCTGTTGGCTGACTATTTCTTTTCCACGTGTTGGGGTTGGAGGTGGCTGCAGACCGTGGAGGGGATGGGGACAGAAACGATGGGGCAGCTCCGGGGTCTGACGGTTAATTAAAATGTCCTCACAGGTGATCAATCCATAGTCAGTGGCTTGAATCTGCAATGACTCAGCTCCTCTTGAGCTGAGCACATGGCCTTCCTGGGGATGGCGGGAGGCCAGGCTGTCCTCCTCTTGGTCCTTGGAAGCCGATGGCGAGGCTGTGCTGTCGATGTTGCCTCCAAAAATCTTCCTGTCTTGTTTCCATAATAGCTTCTGTCATCGCGCTTGACAGGCCAGCCATTAAGTCTTTGGCAAAATTGTAAGAATTATTAACATATGAGGTTTTATATTATTTGACAGCTGTCGGCTCCTTTGGAATCCACATCACCCCTGTCTCATCCCTTCCCTCCCTCTCTCCCCCTCGGCCTCACCCCTCCCACAGGAGGATGGGAAGGGCCCCTGGTCACTGGGGAGCCAGGAGGAAACAACTCCTGTCTAGCTTCACTCACAGCTGCTCCCACCCGTCTCTGGATGTTCCTGAGGCCCTGTGTCCTAACCTAGGTCCTTCCTCACCCACATGCCTGGCGTCGGTGCTTTTAGTGATGACTCCCAGCGCTCCATTTACCTCCCAGCTCGGCCTCAGATCCACATACCATCTCCCTGCTGCACTTCTCTTTTCTGATGCTCCAGAGTCTCTTTGGAGCATCCTGGCTCTTCCCACCCAGATGCTGTGCTTCATCACCCTTCTTGTCATCCAGGCCAGAAATCCAAGGGTCACCCTAATCTCCTCTCCCTCCCACACCTCCACAGTCTCGTCCCCAAGCTCTGTCCATCCTGCTTCCTAAAATCCTCAACTCTCCCCTCTCCTGCCCTAGGAGGCAAAGCTGTTGCTTTGCCCTAATCTGGGTCTCCACACTTGTATCTACACTGGCCGGTGCCCTGCCCAGATCCCCTTGGGCCCTCCCATGTAGGATGTGCCCATCTTCCAAAAGCATTTCCCTGGGGCTGCAGTGTGCTGCCTCCACCCAGGCAGGCAGGGATTGCCAGAGAAGTGACCTCCCTGCTTCTCAGGGCCCCTCTGGCCAATTGCCAGGGGAGTTGGTGTATAAAGCCGATGGCTGAGACCTGGTTTGCATGAGGCCCTGAGGTCCCCTGTGGAATGAAGCTCCATTTCCCCATCGTGGTACCTGGCTTGATAGGCTTTGTCTTCTTTGCTGCCTCCCCGTCCACCCCCCGCATTCCCCCAATTTTGGTGCCCACCCCAGATCCCAAGGGCCCTCCCAAGTGGTGCAGCCCTGACCTACTTCTGAAAGCCTGTGGCATTTTTCTGAAGCTGCAGCCTGCTTTCCGGGGACGGTCTTCCAAAGAAACTGCTTGCATTCAAACCTTGCTCAGAGTTGGGTGCTAGGGGAACCCAAACCAAGACCAGACTCTTGGTCTGTCTCTCCTGCACACCCAAGGGTGAGCCTTGGGGTATGCAGGCCCAGTTCTTACACTCCCTTCCCTGGAAGGCAGGAGGTGTCCTCAGTTCTTCACTTCCTGTTCCTTCAGTAAAGGGAGCCCTTCCCTTTACTGGCCTAGATCCAGAATATCTGAATGTACACAGTGTTTGGGGCTGCTATTTACACTTCAAAAGCAATCGCCACAGGCTTCAAATAGTATGCTTTTCTGGTACTTTCATTAGATAAGTTTTCCATTTACATAGCCATTAATAATACCACTATAGGGCCATGAATGTTAGCAAGAAACATGTTCCCAGATATCGAAATACATCACAAAGCTATCCCAAATAAAGCTAGTTTTGTTTAGCACAAGAATTAACAAATTACAGAGATGTCCAAAATAGGACTCTAATAAATGATAAAAGTGGCAGTTCTAATTAGTGTAGAAAGGATGGGTTAGTTATGAAATGGAGATGGATAATTAATCATTTGGGGGAAATGGACACCTACCTCATGCAAATTCCTGATGGATAAAAATGTTGATAGGAAAAATAAAACCATAAAAGAACTGGAAGAAACTAAGGTGGTGATCTCAGGATGAGGTGGACCTTCCCCAGGAAACAAGGAAAGAAACCAAAAATGAAACTGAGAGGTGAAAAAACAAAAATACAGAATCCCACCGCTGAAAAGCAGACCAATGGGAAAATATACCGGCAGTGTGTACTATAGAAGAAAAAAGAAGTTGAGTAAGGTTGAATTGAATCCATCTCCATTTTAGTTGGCTCCTGACACAGAATATTAAAAATTAGCAGAAGTTAAAGTAAGTCCTGAAAAGGCCAACATTCGGTCATCTGCTCGTGAACCTGCTGACCCTCATGATCAGGAAGTTCTTCCTGGTGTCCAACCTGCATCCATCTTGCTGCAACAAGAGCCTCTTCTATCCTTCTGTCCTTAGGGCCTCTCCTTGAAGTGACTTTAGGCACCTCGTGTGGCTCCAGGGCGTCCTGGCCAGGAGACCTCAGGGCCTTCCTTTACTGGGAGATGTAGTTCAGCCACAGGCACGGTCTGGGAGAGCTCAGGTTTCTTGGAGGGTTCATTGGCTCTTCAGCCTGTTCACATGTGTCCACAGCGGGTCCTCCTCTCACATTCTACCTCCCCATCCCCAACTTTGTCCTGAGCCCACTAGAATCCTTTCTGGGCCTTGTCCTGAACCCTGTTCTGAACCTTCTCTGGCCCTCCCCTTGACCATCTGACTCCCACTGACCCATGCCAGGCCCTGGCTGGAGCCCCCACGGCCACGTCCTGTTGGCCAAACTGGTGCTGTGAGCCTGGCCGGCTGTGTGCAGGGAACAGATGGGCTTCCCGTGGACGCTGCAGCGGCGCAGAAGCTAATCCACTTTTATCTCGTTATGGTGACAGCCACCCTGTTAAATGGAATGGACTATTGATTCGGGGCTCACTTCCAGCCCGAGGATTTTCCATCACAGGCCTGAGTAGAATAGGAGAAAAGCAACACTTATTAACTCGGGTGCCAGTCAGGGAGAGGCTGGAATGGGGGCAGGTGCTGGGCGGGATGTACTGCAGATGCCAGGGGCACTGGGCGTCCAGGCTCAGACCCAGGTCCTAGGGAGCCCCTCCTTATCCCTTCTCCCAAGGTGATGAGGGGGAGTGAGGGGCCAGAGATGGTGACACACACATATACTCACAATATCAACACGTGAACACACACACAACCCTGCCATCTGTACATTCAACACTGACAAATGTGCACACCCAAAGCTGAAACATGTGTACACATACATCCAACAATGAATTACGGCACACTCATGCATACATACTAACACTGACACACACATGTGCACGGTGCGGACACGTATAGACACCCACATGTGCACACAAGGTTGACGCTCACAGCATGCTGGCACATGACATCCCACTGCTGACACAGAGCCACACAAGTACACTGTCCTGCAGATACCCATTGCTGACACACACATGGACACACTGGGGACACATGTTTACACAAATACTCAATGCTGACACATGCACACTCATTACTGACACACATATCCTCCACACGCTGACCCAGTAATGCATAATCCTGACATACATATGTTCAGTGCTGACACACACAGACACACAACCCTGGTGTGCACACTCAGTGCTAGACACATGGGCTGACATCACTTGCCGACATGCTCCTGCTCATGGTGCGGACCACGAATGCACACACGAATACACCCTTACTGACCTACGTTCCACAGACACACCCAGTATGCACCAGCATCCACGTCCAAGTGACACATCTGTGCCACACTTATAGCCTGATATTGACAGACACAAGCACAGTGTGATGCTGGCACGGGGGGTTTGCATCCACTGCTGACACACAAGTTAATGATGCACGTGGATGTAAAATGTACACACATGTACACAATAGTCTCTCTCTCACACACACGCACACACACACTCATAAGCCTGCCGGCAGCTCCCTTGGTTCAGGCCCCTGGTCAGTGTGAAATGCCTCTGCTGTGTCCTTGTCAGGGGCTGGGGCTGGATAGAAGATGAGGCTCAGTGCTCAAGGGGTTTTGCCTCCAATCGTTGAGATGACACCCAGAGACGTAGTGTTAGCATACGCCCCTTGCCGTTCTCAGCACTTCACAGGGGTACACTTTTAAAATCTCCAGTACCCTGGTGAAAGTATTAGTTGCTTAGTTGTGTGTGACTCTTTTTGATCCCATGGACTATAGCCCTCCAGGCTCCTCTGTCTATGGGATTCTCCAGGCAAGAATATTGGAGTGGGTTGCCATGCCCTTCTCCAGGAGATCTTCTCAACCCAGGGATCAAACCTGGGTCTTCTGCACTGCAAGCAGATTCTTTACCCTCTGAGCCACCAGGGCAACCCCCAGACTCATACATTGAAGCCTTAATTCCCGGTGTGGTGGTATTTGGAGGTGTGGCCTTTGGGAGGTAATTAGGTTTAGATGAGGTCATGAGGGTGGGGCCCCCATGATGGGATTAGTGCCCTTATAGAAAAAGACATCGGAGCACTTGTTCTCTCTTTGTCCTCCCTCCTCTGCTTAGCATGCAGAAGAGGTCATGTTAGCATAGAGCAAAATAGCAGCAGTCTCAGCCAGGAAGAGGGTTCTCATGAGAGCCAAACCATGCTGGACTTGATTCTGGACTCTCAGCATCCAGCCCTGTGAGAAAATAAAGTTCTGTTTTGAAGTCCCACCCTCACTGCCAGTCTGTGGTATTTCTTTATGGCAGCCTGAGCTGACCAGGACTGGGACGGAAGGCTGCTGGAGGCGGCTGGTCTGAGACCAGCATGGAGACCTGGCTCTCACTGACCGACTGCAGCCCAGGACTTGTCTCATGTCTCTTTCTCCGTTGTAACGTGGGGGCCTGGGTTGGACTCTCTCCAAAGACCTGGCCCATGTGGACACCATGTGAGCCTGGAATCAAAGTCCTTCTCAGCTCCCTGGTGAGTCTCTGGAGGGGAGTAGTGGAAGGCAGACTGCAGGCCCTTGCCCCCACCTCACCCCATTTCTTAGAGCTGTGGCTTTGCAGTGGTGGGAGGTGGGGTCAATGGGTGGGGAGGATGTTCCCTGCTGTGACCCTCCCTGTTTGTGGACTGGGGGCATCAGGGTGACACCATGGTGAGGGCTTCCCAAGGCACTTCTGCAAAGTACGATGCAGGTCAGAACACTGAAGACAGTGGTTTCCATCCAGGGTCCCCCAGACCTGGGGACTCACTGACACCGCCCTGGGGCTCTCTTTTGTCCCCACCAGCCAAGGTGTCCTCCAGCTCACCTCAGCCCAGCTGCTTCCCCAACATCAGTCCAGCTGTCCCTCCACCTCAGGCCAGCTAGCTGTCCTCCAACTCAGTCCAGCTGCTTCCCCAACATCAGTCCAGCTGTCTCCCCGCCTGAGCCCAGCTGACCCCTCACCTCAGCCCAGCTGTTCCCCCACATCAGTCCAGCTGTCCCCTTTGAACAGCACAACTGTCCCCTCAGATCAGCCCAGCTCTTCCTCCAATCAGTCAACGACTCTCGCAGTATCACACACTACTCTAAGCTACTACTCTTTCCTTTAGTCCAGATGACCTTCCCGTATCAGCCCAGGTGCTCCACAGTGTGGACTCAGTTGCTCTCCCACATCTACTGCCCGTTACCCCATATACGTCCAGGTGCTCCCCATGTCACCCAGCTGTCATATGTATTGGACAAGCGGTTCTGCCCTCACATCAGGCCAAGCGTTTTGTCCCATCTGCTCAGCTGCCCCCCCCCCCTCAACATCTAGCTGGCTCTTCTTCCGCAGATCACCCCAGCTGTTCCCCTCTTATCTGTTCAGCACTTTCCCCCCAGCACATCAGCCCAACTGATTTTCCCTGTCCCCCCATCAGCTGGTTCTTCTCTCCTTGTATCACTTCGCTGGTTCTCTTTTCCGGGCACTTTCACAGGGAGTGGCAGGGCTATATTGGGTCCCCCCAGGACAGTCTCTCTGACGTTGCTAGATGGTTCCCCCTGCTCTGTTCCAGCTTCCCTCACCCACGTGGTAAGCAGGGGCATGGCCTGTGGCTGTCTAATCCTGGGCTCATACCCTGCTGTTCCCTGAGAGGCACAGGGTAGGGAGGAGGAGGCACCCAAGACTGGGAGAAGATGGAGAGAATTCAGGCATCCCCATCACCCTACTGACAGGAGGGACCTCAGAATCATCTCTGACCCTTCCCAGAGTCAGGGGCAGTGCCTGGCATTACCCTGTCCCCCAGAGAGGCAGGAGGAGGCTGAGGCATTCTACAGTCAGTCCAGCTCTGGATAGGAGAGACAAGCCTTCAGCATCCACTTCTGCGTAGAGACAGGAGCAACCCCTGGAATCATCTTCCCCACCTTAATCTGAACCCCAGAGAAGAAAAGACAGATCCTGATTAAATATGCAAATTCAAGCAGATGGCGGAGCATGGTGATGGACAGGCTGTCAGGAGAGCATGTCGCCATGCGATGTGTGTGCCTGTGTGTATGTGTGTCTGTGCCTGTGTGTATGTGTGATTAGTGGGGGGAAAAATACTGTGTGAAGGAGGGGGAGGAGCCTGAGGCGTGGCGCTGCTTCTGGCCAATGGGGCTAGACGGGCAGGGCAGGGTGAGGCGGGGTGAGCGGGACGCGGAGTCTGCCGGAGGGAAGAGGGTTACGTGCTGACCTCCCATAGTCGGCCAGCCCAGGACCTCCCCGTGACCAGCTCCCCAGGCCTCTCCAGGCCTCTCCAGGCCAGGATGCTAATTGTACCAGATCAGGGCTGGGACAGGAGGGGATTTGTTGGTGTAATCTGTACCTGTATCTCTGCTCTTGCCATCGGCCAAACAATAAAAGACACAATATTTACACAACTTACCGGGGGAAGCAATATTGGGTCATTGATTTTGTGTCCCTTGGATTTTCACGGGCTAAACCTTAATGGTTTTTAATCATAAAATATTAGCGCCGCAGGATACTTAGCACTGGCACCTCGCTGGTGAGGGATGGCTCCCCCGCCCCCCTCCACAGCTCCAAAGGGAGCGCCCCAAAGAGGAGGGGCCAGTATCCTGCTACACACACACACACACAGGCACACACACGCACATGCGCACACATACACCCAGGACAGCAGAGTCTCTGGGAGCCTGCCCTGGGATTGGCCCAGTCTTAGGCACATTTGGGGGAGCCCCTGGGTTGGGAAGATCCCCTGGAGGAGGGCATGCAACCCACTCCAGTAGTCTTGCTTAGAGAATCCCATGGACAGGAGCCTGGCGATCTACAGTCCACGGGGTCAAAAAGAGTTGGACACGACTGAGTGGCCAAGTGCTGCAGCTGGAAAAGAGGGCGCCCTACTATCAGTCCCCCCAGTTCTAGAAGCAGAGCAGAAGGATATCAACTCATCCTCATAAAAAGGAGGTTTGGCTTCACCAGGGATGTTTAGAATAAAAGTTTTTGTCCTCTTCTTTCCCTCTTCCAGGTACATCCTTCACCCTAGCTCAGTGTGGGGACTCCCGCCTACCGTCATATCTCTAGGTGGAGTGGTCCACAAGGATGGGGCCAGGTCACATTCATTTCTGTATGTTCAGCACTTGGCCCAGTGCCCAGAGCATCACTGGTTGAATGGATGGATGAGTGACTGTGCTAGACTCTGAAGGTAGGTTTCCTACCTACAGAGGCTTTTCACTCATTCATTCAACAAATAACTAATAATTACTGATCCCCTACTGTGTGCCTGAGCTCAGAGGTGAACTTGACCCAGGCCCTGCCCTCACCAGGGTAAGTGTGATCAGGAAGGCTTCAGGTGCTGGGGTTGGGAAGGGGATATAGAGAATGAAATGGAAAGGGCTTTTGAATAGGGAGTTTGAGAGGCCTGAATGAAGCTCAGCCTCCCAAGGGTACCACTTTGAAGAACCAAACTTGTGAGATGTTGAGATCTGAACACAACAGCTCCTCCTCATCCCAGGCAGGGAGGGCTTCCAGACGAGGCTTCCTTGGAGAATGAGGTCTGGCTGTGGTGTGTGCTATGCAGGAAGCCCACTGCCTGGGAGAGGCTGGTTTCTTCCGTGCAGAAGAGATGGGTGAGGGATGTTCTTGCTGTTGTTTATCTTTTCTGAAAGTGAACATGCTGCCCACCCCACCCTGCATCTCTGCTCCCTAGCGCCCACGGGGAAGTCGATAGCAATGGATTAAACAGTGAGGAGAAGGCAGAGAGCACAATTGGAAGAAAGATAAAGATAATTAAAACTAATTCCAACTGTTCCCAGAGAAATCAATTTCATAACTTCAGTGCATCCCTAAGTTTGCTCTCGAGGCTCTGCAGCGCCGAGCAGAGGGCGTGCACTGGAGAGTGCAGTGTGCAGACACAGGTCTGTGTGTACGAGGGCCCTTGCGCATGCGTGTGTGCGTGAACTATATGCACATGCGTGGTGCACGTTCATATCTATCTATATACACACACGTGCATGTTTTGTGTATGTGGGGGACACACACAAAAGTGTGTCTCCATGGGGCACTGGCTCTTGGCCTCACTTTTGACCCTGAGTGGAAAGGGCAAGAGAGTCAGGACAGCTAGGTGGGCTTAGGTCTCCTCTCTTGCACCAAGGCCTTCCTCTTGCCTACCTTAGGGGCCTCTTGGCTAGTCCACCTCCCCCTTATACATATGTGAAATCGAGGCTCAGAGAGTAGAGTCTTGCCATGGCTCCCACAGCAAGTGAGAAGCAGAACTGGGGCTAGAATCCCGGTCTCCTGGGCTTCCTCTGCCCCAGGGACACCACCGGTCACTTGTGTGAGGGCAGCCAGGGATGGAGAGAGGGGGATAGATCTGACCTTATATTGCTGGGAGCTCCCATGTGAACAGCCTCTAGTTCACTCACTCTTTTTTCTAAAAATAGTTTCATTTATGGGTTTTTGCCAGTGCTGGGTCTTTGTTGCTACATGGACTCTTCTCGAGTTGCGGTGAGTAGGGGCTGCTCTCTAGTTGCAGCACGCACGCAGGCTTCTCTTTGCAGTGGCTTCTCTTGTTTCGGATCATGGACTCTAGGGCGCTCAGGCTTCAGTAGTTACAGCACGGGGGCTCAGTAGTTGCGTTTCCCAGGCTCTGGATCACAGGCTCAATAGCTGTGGCTCATGGGCTTAGTTCCTCTGCGTCATGAGCGGTCTTCCTGGGTCAGGGATTGAACCCATGTCTCCTGCATTGGCGGGCAGATTCTTTACCATGGAGCCACCTGGGAAGCCCGCTCACTCATTCTTTAAACGTAGACTGAGCACCTACTATGTGTCAGGCCCCGTGGGTTCTCTTGGTCGGCCGAGGGCTGGGGATTGGTCGCAGGTGCCTCTGGGAGAGGCCGGGTCCTCCGAAGGAGAGGACCGTGGATGGTGGCAGCTTGGAAGCAGATCCCAGGGTGGGGGCACTCCTAAGACGCACCAGTTGCCAAAGGGTCCACCCTGGCCATGGTGGTTCATGCTTCAGGTGACTCCGAGGTGAGCAGGCCAGACCAGGGGTCTTGCACACCCCCTCACCCCCCCAGGATGAGCCTGCCCAGGGCGAGGGCAGGGTCTGTTATGTCTCTGGGTTGCCCAGGACCTGGCACTGACGGGCAGGCAGTAGGTGCTCCTCCATCACAGGGCCAGCCTGTTGGTGAATCTTTGAACCAGAAAAAAATAAAGCCAGGAAACTGCTCCCATCCAAGTGTGAGCATCAGTCGCTCTAAATGAATGGCTCCCTCTACCCGCCTGTGCTGTGTCCTCACTCTTAAACTGGAGCACTTTATCCATCTGGCAGCTGATGTGAATTTCAGAGGAGAATCTGTTGAAGAAGTGCCCGGTACCTACTTTTCTCTTCTTGTGGACCCTGGGTTTCCATGAATGGGGGGTTATGAAGTGAGCAAGAAGTCAGGCAGGAGATGCAAGAGACAAAGGTTTGATCTCTGGGTTGAGACGAGCCCCTGGAGAAGGAAATGGCAACCCACCCCAGTATTCTTGCCTGGAAAATTCTATGGACAGAGGAGCTTGGCAGACTATAGTCTATGGGGTCACAGAGTCAGACACTACTGAGCTATTGAATACACAAGAAGCCAGAAAATAGCTCGTGGTGATATGGCTGTTGGAAGCAGAGAGATGGATGAGATGACCTCTCCCAGCACCTCCAGGGTAAGGTGTATGAGTGTTCCCACACTTGGTCCATCCTTCCGTGGTGGGCTTGGGAACGAAGGACCCCTGGGGCTCCTGGACCAGGCACCAGTTTCTGCAGAACCCCACATCACCTCTTCATTTCAGTACAGTTCAGTTCAGTCGCTCAGTCGTGTCTGACTCTTTGCGACCCCATGAATCGCAGCACACCAGGCCTCCCTGTCCATCACCATCTCCCGGAGTTCACTCAGACTCACGCCCATCGAGTCAGTGATGCCATCCAGCCATCTCATCCTCTGTCGTCCCCTTCTCCTCCTGCCCCCAATCCCTCCCAGCATCAGAGTCTTTTCCAATGAGTCAACTCTTCGCATGAGGTGGCCAAAGTACTGGAGTTTCAGCTTTAGCATCATTCTTTCCAAAGAACACCCAGGGCTGATCTCCTTCAGAATGGACTGGTTAGATCTCCTTGCAGTCCAAGGGACTCTCAAGAGTCTTCTCCAACACCACAGTTCAAAAGCATCAATTCTTCACCTCTAGATGGAAGCATTGGCGAGCAGGAGCCAATTAGGAGGAGACAGGAGGGGGCTGGGCTAAGTCAGGGGGACTAAGGCTGCGAGCCTCTGTTCCCAGCTCAAGACCCCGCCCTTTCCCATTGAGAGCGGAGTAATAGGGATTGAGTGTGGTGTGGGAGGTGATCCTTTGGGAATTCCTGCATTAGGGAGGAAAACTTGCTCCTTCTCTTCTTGAAACAGCTCCTCTGGGAGCTAAAGATCTCCAGGGGTTAGGTCTGGGGGTCCAAGCAGGGCAGGAGGTGGCTGCAGCCTCTTTTCTCAGAGACCTTTCCACTGTCAGGAGTGGAGCCTCCAGGGATGCAGATGAGAGGAGGTCCCTGGCAGCAGGGCAGGGTCTACCCATGCAGGCCAGGTATGCAGAGCGGTGGCCCCCAGCATGAGATAGGCCACGGCTGAGCATCAAAACCCACCCTCCTCACTCAGCTCTACCTTTCTTGGCATCCGCTCCAGTCTCTTTTTCCCCAGGAAGCCAGAGAGGAGCAGATGGGAGTTGTCAGCAGCTCATTAGGGTTACAGATGGGGAGCTGGGGGTGGGGTGTGGGGTGGAGGAAGGGAGTTGGAGGGAGCAGAGTTCTTGCCAGGCACCCCTTGTGAAGCCTCAGGCAGGGCCCAGGGATGTCCCACCCCCAGGTGAGACTCAGGAGAAGTGCCAGCCTCGGAGGTGGGTGTGAGGGTGGGGGCCGAGGAGCGGCCTTCTGGAGGTAGCTCCCCACTCCTGTCTCCCTAGCACACCTCTGAGCTTCCCAGAGTTGGGGGCTGGGAGGCAGCCCCAGATCACAGGGGAGAAGGGGGATGAAGGGCCATCCTCGGTCCGTGGGTGCTCTGGGGAGAGTGCAGTGGGGCTCTGAGTTGCTTGCTGTGCCCCCCGGGGTGCTAGAGGAGCTGCTTTGAGATGGAGAACATTCAAGAACAGTCACTGAGCCCTGACTGCCCCCCCCACCAACCCCTGCCAGGTACCAGTGTCTTGGCAGCGAAGCAGTAAAGCAGCTGGGCAGTGCCCAGGCCCAGGACGCAGGGGGCCTGAGTATGGGCATCCATCTGATCGGCTGCTACTGATTCCTGGTGACTTAGAACAAGTCCAGCCTTAATGTCACCACCTGGTAAATAATAATAATAAAATAACTCCCTTCCATTGACCGTCTACATCGGACACAGTGCTTCATAAGTATTATTTTGCTTAATGTTCATTACCAGCCTATGGAGAAGGAGACGGCACCCCACTCCAGTGTTCTTGCCTGAAAAATCCCATGGACAGAGGAGCTTGGAGGGCTACAGTCCATGGGGTTGCGAAGAGTTGGACAGGACTTAGCGACTAAACCACCCTCACCAGCCCATGGAGACTTGGATGGGGTAAGTGACTTGACCAAGGAGCAAGAAATCAGACCCAGAGCTGTCTGAGTTCAATAGCAAGCCCTCCCAGGCCCTTGTTTTTGGTTGTCAGCTCTTTCTCTGATGGGTTGGGGGCTGCCACTCTGTCTCTGATGTCTCACAGGACGCTTAGGAGTGGGTGAATGTGCGGGTGTCATTGTAGGGTTTCTAGATTCAGCCAATAAACATACAGGATGCCTAGTTAAATTTGAATATAAAATAACAACTAAGATTTTAAGTATAAGTATATTCCATGCAATATTTGGAACATACCTATATTAATTAATTATTCGTTGTTTGTCTGGCAGCCCTAGTCAGAAGAATGCATTTTATTGTGCATTTATTACCAGGCATCAAGAGTCTGAATGGGAGGAGCAGAGGGGTGTAGGGGTCATGTCCAAGTTTCATTCATTCCTAGGGGATGCTTCTTTGGGCTCTGGTTCCTCATTTGTAAGATGGAGGAAGAACCCCATCCTCCTTCAAATTGGAGTATCCAATGGCCAGAAGGATGGAGGTGGCTTTTTAAAAAATATATATTTATTTATTTATTTGGTGGTGCCAGGTCTTAGTTGCAGCATGCAGGATCTTCGTTCTTTATTGTGGTTTGCGGGATCTTTGGTTGAGGCACGTGGGATCTAGTTCCTTGACCAGGGAACTCTGTGTTTGGAATGCAGAGTCTTAGCCATTGGACCACAGAGATGTGGGTGGCTTTGAAGAATCCAGAGCGCTTTGCCAGGATGAGGCTTGGTCTGGTTAGTAGTGGGTACCAGTCTGTCCCCAGCCACCTCCCCATCTCCTGGGCACCCACCAGTGAGCCTCCATGCCCACCCCACCTCCTGGTCTACAGAAGCCCACAACTTTTTCTCCATAAAATGTACAGCCTGATGTCCACTGAACACGGACCTTGCCCATCAGCGAGTCTTCCCTCCAATGGCCTGGTCTACGGGCTTCTGCTCCCAGAGTCTGAGTCACAGGCTTACAAAGTGTCACCTGCCTTTTTCCCCTTTTGTTCAATTGTCAGGTTTTAACAGCTTTATTGAGATGTAACTTGTACCCAAAGAACTACACGTATTTAATGTGTCACTTGCATTTGCTTCCCGATTCCCTTATGCCAATGACACTTGTTATTGAAGTTGGTGATTTAATGAAGGAACAAGTGAACCAAAATATTGTGAACACACAAAAAAGTTGTTGTTTTTGTAAAACTAAATTGAAGTCTTTAGAAAGATTCCATCAAGGTAATTGCTAAAGAAAAAAAAAAAACTACTGTCAAATAAAGTGTGGATAAGCGACTGTAAGATAAGGTGGGAAACAAAACTGTAAAAATCTAGAAGATTCGACACTCACATCACTTTACAAGTGTCTTTTAAGTTCAGGCTCCACTTTAGAGAAATTGAAATTGGAAATTGAGGCTGATGTGTCGTGGTTTAGTTTACCCAACGAAGATGGCTCAGCTCCCCAAAGCAGACCCATAGGCAAAGCAAAGTCTTTAGTCTGCACTAAAGGAAATTAAAAAGGCAAAAAGCTTATATGCTGTAAGTTGAAATAAAATGATGGGGTTGTGAAAGTGTGTGTTTTTAAAACGATTTCTCCAGAACCAATTTTTTTACATTAACTTAGTATCCCAAACTCATGGTATTAGTTTAACTAGAAGGCTTTCCTTGTGTGTGCTAAGTGACATATCTGAAGATTGTTCCCCACCCTCCTAAGTGTATCCATGTACACACACACCCACCCGTGCATACCACACAGTCCTGCACACATATAAATATACACAGATACATACTCTCCCCCTAAATCATGAACAGATGCTCTGATGTATGAGTACGCAACTCTTACTCTCGCAGGCTCCAGTGGGCACAGGGTGCTCATACATACTTACTCATAGTCACCCCGCACCCAGTCAGGAACTTACATACACATACATCATATACATATGCTGAGCACACGCATGCACACACACACAAGATTAACCTTTTTTCCCCCCTCCTGCAAGAACAGAGAAGGCAAAAAGCAGAGGTGGTTTTTTAATCAGAAATTCATACTTTGGTGCTTTCCTCTCCCTGGCCCAGTCGGCGGTTGGGGAGGAGGACGGAGGGAGGAGGAGGGAGGATGGGGAGGGGCCTGGAGACCTCCTCCAGGCTAGATTAATCTAGCTGGTACCGGCTGGGGAGGCGGGCGGCGGCGCAGGTGAGCTGGGTTCCAGCTGCATTACTGAGTGCCCTGTTCTGCTTTTATCTAAGATGTAGCCGGGACTGCCTGAGGAGATGGCCCTTCTGGCGCTCTAGGAAGGAGGTGGGGGTAGCAACTCCCCAAAAGAAAAGGGGCGGTGGGCTCTGTGGAGATCCAGGGCAGGCTTAACCTATTCTGTCCCGCCTCCTGGTTGCCAGACTCAGGGAGACCCACTGTGGATTCTCTGGTCTCTGTGTGCTCACTCACTCACGTCTGACTCTTTGAAGCCCCAGAACTGTTGCCCATCAGGCTTCTCTGCCCAGGGAATTTTCCAGGCAAGAATACTGGAGTGGGTTGTCATTTCCTACTCCAGGGGTTCTTCGGACCCAGGGATCAAGCCCACATCTTTTGCGTTTCTTGCACTGGAAGCAGATTCTTTCCCACTAGTGCTGCCTGGGTTTCCCGAAACTGGACTCAGTGGTGCCACCTCAGCTCTCCGGCATCTGAATCTCTAGGAGTCAGGTCGAGGAACCTGCAGTTTAAAAGTTCTCCAGGTGATTCTGATAAGCAGCAAGTTTTGGAGCCCCTGACAAGGGACTGAGGGAGAAAGGCTTCCCTCTGGGCTCCCTGGAGACTTGCTATCTCCTGGGTGCCTTCAGGACCCTGTGCCATCTTGGCTAGAAGTGGGGAGATTTCTAAGGCCAGCGCACAGAGTCCTGGAATTTTTACAGTTGTCAGAAGTGTCACACACATGATTTCATATGCTGGCATCATGGCCTCCCTTTTCCTCCCACCCCTGTACCGCCCCTCCCCCTCCCTCTCCCCATTGGTGACCTCTACTCGTTCTGTATATTTGGAAGTCTGCTTCTTTTTTCTTTGTTCACTGGTTTGTTGCATTTTTCTAGATTACACGTATAAATTATGTCATACCGTATTTGCCTCTCTCTTTCTGACTTGCTTCACTTAGTGCAATGCCCTCCAGTCCATCTATGTTGCTACAAATGGCAAAATTTCATTCTTTTTTATGACTGAGTAATAGTCCAATATTTTATGCCTAATATACAGTGCATCTTCTTTATCACTTCATCTGTTGATGAAGTCTTAGCTTGCTTCCATACCTTGGAAATTGTAAATAGTGCTGCTATGAATACTGAGGTGCATGTATCTTTTTCAATTAGTGGGTTTTTTTTTTCTTCATATATTGGGTCCTCTATTTCTATAAAAGAGGAGACAGAGAACCAGAGATGAAAGGACTTGCCCAAGGCCATTCAGCTAGTCCTTGAAGTTGGTGGTTTTTGAACCTGGGCCATCAGGTTTCAAAGCTCATGTTTTGTGTATCAGTCAGCAGGGGCTGTAACAAACAATCCCCAAGTTTCAGTGGCTGAAAAGAACAAAGACTTATATCCTACTTCTGCTACATGTCCAACAAGGGGTGCACAGAACCTCCATTTATCACAGTCACTCTGTTCATCTGAGTCACCTGGTTGACGGAGCAGCCGCCATCTTGGATTTTGCCGGTTGCTGGGCAGAGGGAAAGGGGGCTTTGGAGGGTGTGTTGCATTTAAATGCTCTGGCCCACACCACTAACCCAAGTGGCCAGGACTAGTCGTATGCCTCACTTCCAACTACAGGAAGTGCAATCCTTCCATCTGCCCGGAAGCGGGGGGGTGGGGGGGTGGGGAGAATAGGAAATATTTGGTGAAGAGTGCCTATCGTGTCTGCTGTGCCAACTGCACGCGACATGGGCCCAGCAGCTCTGGCATGCCCTTGGATGGGGCCCTGTGAGTGATGGCCTTGGGCTCCCCTTTTTCTTCCCTGCCTCAACCCAGCCCCTGCCTCCCCAGCTCTGTTCCTGAAACTCCTGGTCTCCCCAGCACTTCCTTCTCTAATCCCATCCTCTGTTGGGTTCACAGTCTCCTTATGTCTCAGTCCAGGAGTTTCAAAGTCCAGTCCTGCTTTGCCTATACCCACTGTGCACGGTGATCCCATGTCCACCCTTTCTCATCGAGCGGGTCTCAGTTTGCCCATCTGTATGCTGGGACTCTGCATCTCAGCATCTCCCTCCCGCCACCACCACCCCGCCTCTTGTGGGAAGCGTTCCTGGAGGCCTCTGCGTGTTGAGACAACAGACCTGGGGGAACAGACTTTATTTTTCCTCCTTTCCTGTCCCTGTTTTAGAAGATCCCACATATGTTGGGCCTGGAGACATCCCACGCGTCCTGGGAGCTGAAGGGGCTGCTGCTTCTGCCAGGAAAAATCTCTTTTTGGAGAGGGGGAGCTCTCCCCAGAGAGGGGCCAGGCCTAGACTGTCTTTCCTCTTCCCTTCCACTGGCTGGGGGTGGGATGGCCAGCATGTTAGGCTGTGGCTGTGGGCAGAGGATTCTGCCAGCTCCTCTCCCACCTACCTGGAGACCACCCAAGAAATGAGCTTCATATCTTTAGGGATTTAGGTTTGACATCTGGAAGGACTTCCTGGCAAGGCCAGTTACTGGATGGGGGAAAGGAGAACAAGGAATCTTCTCTGATATATATTTAATTTTTAATTAGTCTCCCAAGCTTGAACATTTCTTACATTTTAAAGTTGTTGTTAAAAAGTAATACATCCTTACTATAAAAACAAAACAAAATAGAGAAGGTTATAGGGTACAGGCTTCCCTGGTGGCTCAGTGGTAAAGAATCTGCCTGCAGTGCAGGAAACCCAGGTTCGATCCCTGGGTCAGGAAGATCCCCTGGAGGAGGAAGTGGAAACCCACTCCGGTATGGAGCACAGAGTAAACATCTTTCCTTTGGGAATTCCTTGGCTATCTAGTGGCTAGGACTCTGCACTTTGACTTCCAGGCCTGGTTCAGTCCCTGGTTGGGGAACTAAGGTCCTGCAAGCCTTGTGACCAAAAAGAAAAAAAAGATGTGTGTGTGTGTGTGTGTGTGTGTACACACATATTCTTCCTTCTTGCAGGCCTACACTCAAGGGGAACTCACAGTCAGCACTTTGGAGGGTGTTTCTCCAGACCTTTCCCCGTTGACATACCAACAAACCCATAAGGTTTCATAATTCTTCTTTACAAAAATGGGATCGTGGTCTGTCACCTGCTCACCTACACTCACTCATCAAGCGTGTACTGTGCCCCTGCTGTGTGCCTGGCCCTGTGTGGGACCCCAGGTTGTTGCGCAGACTCCCTGCCTGGATGCCCTGATGAGGCTGAAGGGGAGGCCACGGCTGACTCTAGGAGGGGCTGGTTGTCTGGAGAAGGCTGCTCAACCAGGGCACTGTGGGAGTGGCCTCAGCAGGCAGTGTCTGAAGCAGATATGAGGGGTAAGGAGGTTGTGCTGGTCTCGTCACAGCGCAGTGAGGTGGTGCTGGTCTCTCTGACACGGGTCAGAAGCATGTGTGTAGCAAACAGGGTCCAGGCCCGACAGGGTCTAGGGCAGCCTGGAGGTTCCCTTCTCTGGTCATGAAGGATGGAATCTGCTTCATGGATTCTTGAAACCAGATGTCCTGGGTTTCTGGGTTAGGCAGGTGGTGGGTGACATTTAGTGGGTGCCCACTGTATATCCCACTGTATATTAGCGGCTTTCTGATGTGCTGTTCATCCTCTAGGCTGCCTTTGTCCGTTGGAGAAGTACTTGGATTAAATGCTCCAGGAGGCCTTCCCTGGAGGCTCGCTTTTGCTACTGTGACCCCCTGTGCTTTTTTCACTCCTCCTCAGGGAAGTGACCTGTTTGTAAGTGCCCCCCTCCACACTGGGCTTCCCTGGTGGCTCAGTTGGTAAAGAATCTGCCTGCAATGCAGGAGACCTGGATTCAGTTCCTGGATCAGGAAGATCCCCTGGAGAAGGAACTGGCAACCCTCTCCAGTATTCTTGCCTGGGAAGTCTCACTGAGAGAGGAGCCTGCAGTCCATGGGGTTCACAAGAGTTGGACACGACTTAGTGACTAAATCACCCCCAAAAAGAATTAGTCTTGTTGGGAAAGATTAGATACCAATATGGAATAGCAATAGCTAGTGCAGCAGTTGGTGGTGTCCGGCTCTGAGAGACTTCCTCTGCACGGAACTATAAACAGCTCCCTGGGGGCAAAGACTGCTCAGGTGTAAGGCTGTCTCTACGGTAAAGCGTCTGTCTACAATGTGGGAGACCTGGGTTCGATCCCTCGGTCGGGACGTTCCCTGGAGAAGGAAATGGCAACCCACTCCAGTACTCTTGCCTAGATAATCCCATGGACGGAGGAGCCTGGTGTCCATGGGGTTGCAAAGAGTCAGACACGACTGAGAGACTTCACTTCACTACCATTTCTATAATAGCCCGTGGAAAACACTGGCTCCAAAAATTTCTACAGCTTGCTACTGTAGACTCAGGAACCTGGGTGGTACCTGGGGTGGGAGCTTTTCCTCCCTTTTCTTTCTCTTTCTCTAGGATGAGAATAGCTCTCCTTGCCCTCCCTCACTCTCCATCCTGCCTCAACCACCAGATTCTGCATAGATATCTGAAGGTGGACTCAGAACCTTGCCAGAGAGTGTGGTGAGCCTCTGCATATCTCTGTTACTGCTTGAATGCCTTCTCTGATGGGGAACTCACCACTGCTCACAGAGCTCCTTCCTGCTTGTTGAGAAGGCCTTCCTTACAAAGAGCTGAAGTCTGTCCCTGAGACTGAGAATCACAGCCAGTCAGTCCAACCAACCAGCTCACCCTGCCTTTAGCAGATGAAGGAACTGTCTCCAGAGAGGTTAAGTGACTTGCTCAAAGTCACAGAGAAAGTGAATAGAAGACTGGAACCCCTGCTCAGACCTCCTTCTCCCACCCAAGGGTCCTGGTTCTGACCTCTGGGTCTCACTTGGGGAGCTTCGGCTGTCTCAGGGATCTGATGACTGAGGCCATGGTGTGAGCACCTTCCCCACCCTGACCATCCCTCCCAGACCATCCGTGTGCCTGGTCCCTGGAACAGAGCCGACTGGGCTTGGAAAGGCTGCAGTTCGCCCCTGCCCCACCACCTTGCCTCCTCCTTTTTCAGCTCTTCTCATTTTTCCTCTGAAAGGAAAAAATTAATAGAAAATGTAAGTGAGCAATCTCGCGGACGAGGCGGGTTTTCATTATTTGCGGCTGGGGAAGGCAGGCTGGGGCGAGGATCCCAGTGAAGCATGGATTCTGCCAGGAGCCTCGGGAGATAATTGAGCAGCAGCGGCAGAGGCAGCGGGCAGGGGGCGGGCGCGGGCGCGGGAGCTGTATTATCATTAGAATTTACATGACACATTAGCCAGAAGTGGCAGCGTTCATCTTTCTAACCAAATCCCATTTACCAAATGAGCAGCCGACACTTGTTTTATCAGCTGGCTCTGTTCTCCATGCGGCTTTCTGCTCAGCGTGCTCCGAATGGGCTGCTGGCCTTTCCGGCAGAGGAAGGAGAGACCCCTGACATTTCCTAAGAGTCCGCTGTGTGTCCGATGCTTTTTTTTATTTTTTAATTTTATTAAAGTATAGTTGATTTACAATGCTGTGTTAATTTCTGCTGTATGGCAAAGTGATTCAGTTATACATCAGTTCAGTTCAGTTCAGTCGCTCAGTCGTGTCTGACTCTTTGCGACCCCATGAATTGCAGCACGCCAGGCCTCCCTGTCCATCACCAACTCCCGGAGTTCACTCAAACTCACGTCCATCGAGTCAGTGATGCCATCCAGCCATCTCATCCTCTGTCGTCCCCTTCTCCTCCTACCCCCAATCCCTCCCAGCATCAGAGTCTTTTCCAATGAGGCAACTCTTTGCATGAGGTGGCCGAAGTACTGGAGTTTCAGCTTTAGCATCATTCCTTCCAATGAACACCCAGGACTGATCTCCTTTAGAATGGACTGGTTGGATCTCCTTGCAGTCCAAGGGACTCTCAAGAGTCTTCTCCAACACTGGCACAGTTCAAAAGCATCAATTCTTCGGCGCTTAGCCTTCTTCACAGTCCAACTCTCACGTCCATACATGACCACTGGAAAAACCATAGCCTTGACTAGACAGACCTTTGTTGGCAAAGTAATGTCTCTGTTTTTGATTATGCTATCTAGGTTGGTCATAATTTTCCTTCCAAGGAGTAAGCATCTTTTAATTTCACGGCTGCAGTCACCATCTGCAGTGATTTTGGAGCCCCCGAAAATAAAGTCTGACACTGTTTCCACTGTTTCCCCATCTATTTCCCATGAGGTGATGGGACCAGATGCCATGATCTTAGTTTTCTGAATGTTGAGCTTTAAGTCACATGTGTATATATACATATATACATATACATTCTTTTTAATATTCTTTCTGTTATGGCTTATCACAGGATATTGGATATAGTTCCCTGTGCTATATAGTAGGGCCTTGTTGTTTATTCATCCTAAATATATGAGTTTGTACCTCGACACTTTCTGGTTCCTGAATTCTCGTAATACCCCTGTGGGCAAGCAGTGTTATGACAGCTACTTAATGGACAGGTAAACTGAGGCTTAGAGAAGTTAAGGCTATGCTTTCATTTTGCACTGTTCTAGCAATAATAATAGTAAACTTAAGGGAGTGGACTCCAAAGCCAAACTTCCTGGGTTCGAATCTTGGCTCTTCATTTGCCAGCTCTGTGTCCTTGGGCAAGTTACTTAACCTCTCTGGATTCTCCCGTCTTCACCTGCAAAATGGTATTAATTATAGTGCCTATAGAGGACTGTTGTGAAGATTAAATACAACACTGAAAGCTAAGTGATTAACACTGAGTAAGTTCCAGATGTCTATTAGATGTCTAATAGTACTAATAATTCCTATTCTTTTTATTGCTAGTATTTACTGCACCCCCATTAGCCCCCACTAGCTGCTAGGTCTGTGCTTAAGCATTCTCCATTCATCCATTTAATCTTCCCAACAACAATATTTTTTTCTGATGAGAGATAGGGAGCTCAGAGAAGTGAACTGGCTTCCCAGAGGTCACCCAGCTCCTGAGTGGTGATGCTGTTTCCTGAGCTGGAATCGTGTCTTTTAAAGACCAAGACCATGTCTTTCCAGCTGTACCAGCTGCTTTCCTGCCCAAGATGGGAGTTTTTCCCTCTCTGAGCCACTCCCAGCAGCCTCCCCTCTCGATTTGCCTCTCTTTGTGCTCCTTCCCTCTGCCAAAAGGGACCTGCAGGGAGGGGTAAGGGAGTGACTGCTCGCTCCCTCTGCTTCTGCCCTCAGAAATGTTTGCTGCTGAGCCAGCCCATCACTCACCCTGGGCAGGGGGAGGGCTTAATGACAGGGAACTTCTGATTGAGCACCTACTATGCACCAGGTCCTGGGGCTAGACAGAGATGAATGAGATGAAGCCTCCGATGACAACACAAAGGGTATCAGCAAAAGAACATGATTAATTGCAGAAAGAACTACACAGACAACAGCCAGGCTGGAGTTTGCAGGTGGGAGCCCCGCTCGGAACAGAGCCAGAGTCTTGGAGGCTGTGATGAAGGGCTTATTCATGCACTGGGTAGTATTTATTGAGTGCCTACTATGTGCCAGGCCCTGTTCTAGGTGTTTGGAGCTCTCTCTGGGAACAAGTCAGATGAAAGCTCAGTTCCCAAGGAGTTTTACATTCTAAGCAGATGACAAAGAATAATGACATAAAGCCATACTAATTTCATTGCAGAGGGTGAATGCTCTGAAGACCGTGGCAAAGGCTGATGAGGCAGAGGGAGGTGTGATTAGATACTGAGGTCAGAGGAGGTAACATTGAATGGTGACACGATGGAGCCAGCCACTGGAGGATCTGCAGGAACGGTGAGGAACAGATGTTCTGGGGGAGGGAAAGAGCTCAGCAGGTTATAGGAACAGAACCAAGGTTGAGTGCGGCTGGGGTGTGGCGAGCTGGGGAGGGCGGGGAATGCAGGCTCCAGCCCCTGGTGGGAGGAGAGGAGCGGGATCAGTCTTGGTCTCCATGGTGACCACCTCTTCTGAGTGGCCCCTCTCCTCTCCTCATTGGCCTCTCTGCTTCTCTTTGCATCCCCATCAATGTTCCTTCCTGTTTGAAGGCCTTGTGGAAATACTTTGAAGAGCACAGCTAGCTCTGGAGCCAGGGCGCCCCCCATCCCTGCCTATCCCCCTGGCTGGCCCCCCTCTGACTGCCCCCTCTGGCTTTGCAACACCCCCCCCAACCCCAACACACACACTGCAGGTTCCTCCACACTTCCACGTGCGTGCGTGCTCAGTATGACTCTTTGCGACCCCATGGACTGTAGCCCACCAGGCTCCTCTGTCCATGGGATTTCCCAGGCAAGAATACTGGAGTGGGTTGCCATTTCCTTCTCCAGGGCATCTTCCTGACCCAGGGGTCAAACCTGCGTCTCCCGCATCTTCTGCATTGGCAGGCAGATATTTCACCACTGAGCCACCTGGAAGCCTTTGCCCAAGCTCTGCCCTTCACTTGGAATTCCTTTCTCTGCTTCCGCTTGGCAAGAGACACCAGCTACCCTTCCCCTGAGTCTCTCGGTCCCTGCCTGAGAGCACAGGGCACCCTGCATTTGATTTACCTGTTTCTCATGGGGAGGGGCCTTATTCACAAATGTCTCATAAATGTCTGTTAACGAACATGCCGCTTTTTGGTCTGGTACAGTAACTTTCAGGGGCTCCTGGTTGTGGCTGCTGGCCTCAGGGACATCCCTCTGGCCACCTCTGAGGTGGGAAGGAGCTCAAAGGGGATTTCCCCACTTTGTCCCCTCCCCTTCCCCACGGGGGAGTGCCCAACTTACTGACCCAGACTGGTGGCGGAGTAGCCCCCTGGGCTCAGGAGTCTGCACTTCTGTGCACCAGGAAATGACCTGGAGATGCTCTGTCAAGCACAAGATATAAATTGCAGGCAGTTTTTAAACGTTTGGAGAGATTGCTTTTTGAGTGGCAACCTGCATCTGTGCGTATCGGGAGGGGCGGGGTGGGGACTCACTTTCCCCCCTTCTCTCTCCTCCTTGACTCTCAGTCTCTTCCAGGCCCAGCAGAACCCCAGCTCAGGCCTAGAGTAAGAGGTCGGGGGCTCTGGACAGAGCTGGGGGTCGACTAGAGTGGGGGGTCTCCAGGGGAGCTGAGGGCGTGGCTAGCAGGCCCTGGCCAGGGAGTCAGGCTGACCTGCTGGTGGGGCCCCGCTTTCAGTGCTTCTCTGCTAGGCTGACTTTCAGGCATTGATTCAGCTGCATTTTCTTCCATCTCAGCTACACACATCAGATCCCAGCGAGGCCGCGGCGGGCATAGGTTTCCTCATGTTCTAGAGCCTCAGGGGCCATGGGCTGGGCCTCTGTGTTCCGGCTGTGTGACTGGGGCTGACAGGAGATAATCTGTCAACCAGGGTGATTGCAATGGGGCAGCTACTGACCCCAGAAGTGATTATTCGTTTGTTTCTTTGTTCATTCACTCATTCATTCATACAAGACATTTTTTTGGAGTGTTTCCCACTAGCTATGATTTTAGAGCCTGGGCAACAGGAGTGAATTAAATTAGAGATATCTGCCTCCGTGGAGTTTGCATAGGAATTTGTTCCTTAACTTCAGCTCAACTTTATCATTGTTTTATGGCAACATTATAGTGAATGGCATGGGGAGGTTTGAGGAATCAGTGATGCTAAGGCTGGAAAAGCCCTGAAAGGCTTAGTCAGGAGTTCACAGATGGGCCCACACCCCCATCCTGGTGCTCTGAGCCCTTGGGAAGCTGCCTCGGTTGCAAACCAGGAATGAGGTATTATCTCAGAGGGTTGTTAGGGGGGACTGTAGGAATCCGGACTGGCCCGTGGTGAGGGCCCCAGGAAACTGGCCACTATTTTACCCCCATGACTGCTGGTCTTAAGGAGGAGCCCAGGAGAAGGGGTTCCTAAGCCCTGTGACTGGTCTATAGCTGGATGGTCCACCAGGGCTGGGGCCACACCTGCCTTGCTCATGGCCAAATCCTAGGCCCAGCCCACTAGGCTCTCAGTAAGTGGTTTTGAGTGAATGATGTAGGTACCAGCTATCTCATGTCCCCCTCTGGGAACTCCGCCATTAGAATCCAGCCAACATCTTCTTTGGGTTGCAGGTCTATAAAAGGGAAGTGGGGGTGACAGAGGAGGAATGAGGTAGAAGGTTTGCTATGTCCTTATGCAGGAGACTTTCTGCCCACAGGTAAGTGCAGATGGAAGGAAGCAGAGGAGAGGCGAGTTGAGAGAGAGGGGAAGGGGCTTCTCGAACGGTGGACCTCAGTGGGGCGAGAACTGGTTTGAACACAGGGTCAGAGCAGCCCAGTTCCCTTTGCTTCAGAGAGCAGACTGGGATGGGGTGGGAGGTGGGGCAGATCACGCCTGCCAGCCTTGCTTTCTTCCCAGTGACCTTGAAAGGCAGTTCAAGTTGAGAGAGGGGGCGGGGCTGGGGGGCTGGGAGAGGGACCAGGCTGGGGTCCGTGAGGATTGTGCAGAAAGTCTGGAACAGCAGTCTGGGTATGGAGAAGGGGGTAGGACTGCCCAGTAAAGGATGTGAGAGGCCCTGCTTGAGAAGAGGCTAGCTCTGCTCTCAGGGGCCCCAGCCTGAGGAGAGGCGTGGTAGAAACTTTCCTTCTCTTTCCCTCTCCTGGCCCCAGGCCTTGCTCTTTGGCCTCTGACCTGGATCATCCCTTACGTCTCTCGGAGTCCAGGTTCAATTTCACACACGAGGGAGGGGCTGCTATGGACAAGCTGTCCTCAGCTGAGGGTGAGGGCTTTCAGGTCAGCGCTGGCAGGCCTGGTGGTCAGACCTCTCCCCTCCCCCCACGCCCAGCTCCTTCTGGTCCTCACGAGGGGGCTCTCCCGGCTCCAGCAGCGTTTCCCAGACCCCACTCCTCAGTAAGCCTCTCTCTGCTTCCTGCTCATGAGGGCCCCTGAGTTCATTACCAGGGGACCCCTTGTCTCACCTAGCAGGAGGACGGGAGAAGCGGGGCCTCCTGGGCTAGGGCTTTATAGTCAAACCGCTAGAGAATCGTCTGCTGGGAGGTTGAGGGCTGCTCCCAACTCTTGGAAGAGAAGAAGCTTCGGGCTGTCCTGTGGTCCCTGCCCAGCTAACCCCACTGCCATCTCCCCTCACCCTGGAAACCAGTGCTACGAGGTGGACTCAGTGGGTGATGAAGCTGAAGGCCTCTGGGGGGTGGTGGGCTCCTGGGCACACATGGGGCCGAGTGAGGGGCTGTAGCCCTGGGATTCCCACTCCCGAGCTGGAAAATGAGGCCGCCTGCTCCTCCGTGACAGTCAAGAGGGCTCCCCAAGGACCTGGCCTCCAGGCAGGCGCGGAGAGCTGGTTACAGTTTGAGTTAATGCTCCTTAGAAGGAGCCGATGGGTCCCTCCGGGGTCTTTCGGGAGATTACAGATCGCATTCAAACTGATCCACCCTGGAGGGAGACGGGCTGTGAATGCACTGAATCAGCCCTCGGAGCTCAGGAAGCCAGGAAAGCAGTCAGGGCCGGATCTGGTGTGAGGACTGGGGGTAATCAGTTCCCCAGAGTGAACGGGGCTACCACCCCACCGTTCTCACTCACTCAGCCTCGCCAGACCTGTGGTCATGCCTATTGGCCCCAGGAGGAAAAGTGATACTGAGAGCTTAAGTACCTTGCACGAGGTCACATGGCTGCTAAGTGATAGGTCAGAAATCCAGGCAGTTTAACTCCAGAGCACTGTTCTAGAGCAGGCAGTGGATCCAGGCTGGAGCTGGTGCTGATGCTGAGTGCTGGGCTGGAGATGGTGCTGATGTTGAGTGCTGAGCTGGAGCTGGTGCTGATATTGAGTTCTGGGCTGGAGCTGGTGGTGATGTTGAGTTCTGGGCTGGAGCTGGTGGTGATGTTGAGTTCTGGGCTGGAGCTGGTGGTGATGTTGAGTTCTTGGCTGGAACTGTTGCTGATGCTGAGTTCTGGGCTGGAACTGGTGCTGATGTTGAGTTCTGGGCTGGAACTGGTGCTGATGTTGAGTTCTTGGCTGGATCTGGTGCTGATGTTGAGTTCTTGGCTGGAGCTGGTGTTGATATTCAGTTCTTGGCTGGAACTGGTGCTGATGTTGAGTTCTTGGCTGGAACTGGTGCTGATGTTGAGTTCTTGGCTGGAACTGGTGCTGATCTTGAGTCCTGGGCTGGGTCTGGTGCTGATATTGAGTTCTTGGCTGGACCTGTGCTGATGTTGAGTCCTGGTCTGGAGCTGGTGCTGATGCTGAGTCCTGGGCTGGAGCTGGTGCTGATATTGAGTTCTGGGCTAGAGCTGGTGGTGATGTTGAGTTCTGGGCTGGAGCTGGTGGTGATGTTGAGTTCTGGGCTGGATCTGGTGCTGATGTTGAGTTCTTGGCTGGAGCTGGTGTTGATATTCAGTTCTTGGCTGGAACTGGTGCTGATGTTGAGTTCTTGGCTGGAACTGGTGCTGATGTTGAGTTCTTGGCTGGAACTGGTGCTGATCTTGAGTCCTGGGCTGGGTCTGGTGCTGATATTGAGTTCTTGGCTGGAACTGTTGCTGATGCTGAGTTCTGGGCTGGAACTGGTGCTGATGTTGAGTTCTGGGCTGGAGCTGGTGGTGATGTTGAGTTCTGGGCTGGATCTGGTGCTGATGTTGAGTTCTTGGCTGGAGCTGGTGTTGATATTCAGTTCTTGGCTGGAACTGGTGCTGATGTTGAGTTCTTGGCTGGAACTGGTGCTGATGTTGAGTTCTTGGCTGGAACTGGTGCTGATCTTGAGTCCTGGGCTGGGTCTGGTGCTGATATTGAGTTCTTGGCTGGACCTGTGCTGATGTTGAGTCCTGGTCTGGAGCTGGTGCTGATGCTGAGTCCTGGGCTGGAGCTGGTGCTGATATTGAGTTCTGGGCTAGAGCTGGTGGTGATGTTGAGTTCTGGGCTGGAGCTGGTGGTGATGTTGAGTTCTGGGCTGGATCTGGTGCTGATGTTGAGTTCTTGGCTGGAGCTGGTGTTGATATTCAGTTCTTGGCTGGAACTGGTGCTGATGTTGAGTCCTAGTCTGGAGCTGGTGCTGATGCTGAGTCCTGGGCTGCAGCTGGGCGGCTGGGAGCTGGCTGGAGCTCATGCCCACAGAAGATGCTCTCTGTTCTTTGTGGACAATGGCACTTTGGGGAAGATGCCGGCTCACTTCTTCCTTCTCGCAGTCTCAAGGGATGTGGGATCTGGCAGATATGTCCCTTTCACCCTTCCTGGTTCCCTTCTGCCTGGATGACTGTTCCCCTCCCTGCCCTGAGGCCCAGGCAGAGACCTGACTCAGGCGTTTGGGGAGATGCTTGGTTTGGGCTGAGGGTCTCCTGCTCTGGGCCAGGGAGTTCCCAGGAGTAGAAGCAGTGAGGGTGGCTGCAACAGGAGTAGGACTCCTGGGGTCCTGGCAGCACTATGTTCCTGGGTCCGGGGTCCAGACGGGATCTAAAGTTGGGCTGTGGGAAGCTACAAAAGCTCCCGACCTGGAGCCAAGGGGCGGGCGGCTGTTGCCCTGAAGCAGCCAGAAACGGTTTCCCTGAGAGGCCCTGGGCCCCTCTCCAGCCTTCTTGACATTTAGGCTCTCAGGCAGTTACTAGGCAGTTACCTTCAATGTTTAGAATGGGTTCAGTGGAGGCTTTGTTATAAACTCCTAAGTGGTTTTTTTTTTTTTTTTTTTTTTTTGTTGCAAGGGCTTAGTTCCTTGACCAGGGCTTGAACTGGCACCCCTGCAGTGGAAGCGCAGGCCGTTAACCAGTGGGCTGCCCGGGAAGCCCCTCAGCTCCCAAGTTCGCTCCTGAGAGGTCTGAGTGGGCTCAAGGAAAGAACCAGGCCAGGGCGTGGATGTGCACCCTCCCGGGCCCCTGAACAGTGTTGCTATTGACGCTGATCCATTCTAAGGTTCCACTGTTATTTCTCCTGACACACCTGTCCTGGGCGAGACAGTGTGACTAATCCGCATGGTTCCATTAAGGGACGAGTCCTATTTTTATTTTTGCTCTGAGCTGGACTTCAGAATCTCTCTGTGCTGTTGGCTGCCTCATCCCACAGAAGCCTGCATTTGGCAGGTATGATGGAGACATTGAAAAATGGCCAATGGCAATTTATGGGGTGTAAACAAACTTTGTGTCTCCCATTGTCCTTATCAATTCGATCCCCATGGCCTATTGGCTCACTTTTAAGTAATAAGTCCACTTTAAAAAGTCACTTTCAGGCATAAAACAGATTTCATTTCTCAAATTGGAATGTATAGTCCCAGATACCAACATCCATTTCAACTTTTATTCAAAGTCCAACCTTTCTCCTCCCCAAGCCCCGGCAACTGACAGGTAGTAGGCTGCTGTAATTGACAACAACCGCCCCCGCCCTGCCCCCAGGGTTGGGGAAAGGATGGAGGAGGAGAAGGAGGAGCAGTGAGATGCCTTCATTTCCCTGGTCTGAATAAAACTTCACTCTGTGGGAGACTGGCTGGGGTCCGTCTCCTCTGCTTCCTCTCAGCTCCTGGGGCTCTACGGGTCTCTTCCCGCTAAGTCCCTGCTCCACCGCGTGGCTTTTAATGTAGCCCTGGGTCCTTCCCCTTCCCTAGGTCTGCTCTGGATGTGAAACCACTCCCAGGGCAGCAGCTTCCTCTCCACTGTAGTCTCTTTTTTTTAAGATTTATTTTTTGGCTGTGCTGGGTCTTTGTTTTTCAGCTAGGCTTTCTCTAGTCGAGGTGAGTGGGGTCACCCTTCATTGTGTTGCGCGGGCTTCTCACCGTGATGGCTTCTTTTGTCATGGAGCCCAGGGTCTCTGCACATGGTCTTCAGCAGTTGTGGCCCACGAGCTCTAGAGCTCAGGTTCGATAGTCGGGGCACACGGGCTTAGTGGCCCCTTGGCATGTGGGATCTTCCTGGATCAGGGATCAAATCTGTGTCTCCTGCATTAGTAGGTGGATTCTTAACCACTAGACCGCCAGGGAAGCCTTCCACTGTAGTCTTTCACTGGTTAGATTTCCCAGATGGCAGTTAGGACGCCTCCCCCACCACCCCCTCTCCTGCCCAGGATGGACTGACTGGCCTCTCACTTGACAAGCAGTGTCTGTTGTATCTTGGTACTTCTGTGAAAACTTTTAAAATTCCCCATTGGACCTGTCAGAGGACAGTTCTGCTTCTGGCCCATCACTAAGAAAATCTGCAAGAAGGTGGGCAGGGCTAGCTGGGTCCAGCTGCCCAAGGCTCCAGTTCAGCCCTTCCCCTTTCAGCAGCCATCAGGCTGATGGGAAATAGTCAATCTGGGGAAACTATAGAATATCGAATCTTAGCTCCATTCTTAAGTAGGTGTGTGGCCTTGTGTAGCTGACTTAACTTCTTCATGCTTCAGTTTCGTCATCTGCAAAGTGGGACAAGTAGTCCTTACCCCATATATTGTAGAATAAAATGAGATAACTGAAGACGCTTAAGAGCAGAAGGGGATGACAGAGGATGAGATGGTTGGATGGCATCACTGACTCAACAGATATGAGTTTGAGCAAGCTCTGGGAGTTGGTGATGGACAGGGAGGCCTGGCATGCTGCAGTCCACGGTGTCACAAATAGTCGGACAAGACTGAGCAACTGAACTGAAATAACAAATTATTATTAGTATCTATGGACTCTGAAACTTGGGAGGCAATGGGGAATGGTTAAGAGCATAGGCTGTGGAACCTGGAGTGAGATTTGGTTAGAATGGGCTTCAAGTTTCATGACTTTGAGCTAATTACTAACCTCTGAGCCTCAGTTTGCACAGCTGTAAAATGGAGCTTTCGCTGTCCACATTTGCTTCGGGACTGTTGTGGGGTTTTATTGAGATAAAGTCTTTGATGCTCTGAGCTCAGGGTTTAGCATATGGTAGCATTGGTAGGCGTCCAAGGAGAAGGCTGCATGGGCGCAGGAGGGCCAAGAGGAGCTACTCCATGTTCAAGGTCAGGAGGGGTGGCGGCGAGGAGATAACCCTCGTCCAAGGTAAGAGCAGTGGCTGCGCTTTGCTGGAGCAGCCATGAAGAGAGAACCCCACGTCCAAGGTAAGAGAAACCCAAGTAAGGTGGTAGGTATTGCGAGAGGCATCAGAGGGCAGACGCACAAACCATAATCACAGAAAACTAGTCAATCTAGTCACATGGACCACAGCCTTGTCTAACTCAATGAAATTAAGCCATGCCCTGTGGGGCCACCCAAGACGGGCAGGTCATGGTGGAGAGGTCTGACAGAATGTGGTCCACTGGAGAAGGGAATGGCAAACCACTTCAGTATTCTTGCCTTGAGAACCCCATGAACAGTATGAAAAGGCAAAATGATAGGATACTGAAAGAGGTACTCCCCAGGTCAGTAGGTGCCCAATATGCTACTGGAGATCAGTGGAGAAATAACTCCAGAAAGAATGAAGGGATGGAGCCAAAGCAAAAACAATACCCAGCTGTGGATGTGACTGGTGATAGAAGCGAGGTCCAATGGAATAAAGAGCAATATTGCATAGGAACCTGGAATGTCAGGTCCATGAATCAAGGCAAATTGGAAGTGGTCAAACAAGAGATGGCATGAGTGAACATCGACATTCTAGGAATCAGGGAACTAAAATGGACTGGAATGAGTGAATTTAACTCAGATAACCATTATATCTACTACTGTGGGCAGGGATCCCTTAGAAGAAATGGAGTAGCCATCATGGTCAACAAAAGAGTCTGAAATGCAGTACTTGGATGCAGTCTTAAAAACGACAGAATGATCTCTGTTCGTTTCCAAGGCAAACCATTCAATATCATGGTAATCCAAGTCTATGCCCCAACGAGTAATGCTGAAGAAGCTGAAGTTGAATGGTTCTATGAAGACCTACAAGACCTTTTAGAACTAATACCCAAAAAAGATGTCCTTTTCATTATAGGGGACTGGAATGCAAAAGTAGGAAGCAAGAAACACCTGGGGTAACAGGCAAATTTGGCCTTGGAGTACAGAATGAAGCAGGGCAAAGGCTAATAGAATTTTGCCAAGAGAACGCACTGGTCATAGCAAACACCCTCCTCCAATAACACAAGAGAAGACTCTACACATGGACATCACCAGATGGTCAACACTGAAATCAGATTGATTATATTCTTTGCAGCCAAAGATGGAGAAGCTCTATACAGTCAGCAAAAACAAAACCGGGAGCTGACTGTGGCTCAGATTATGAACTCCTTATTGCCAAATTCAGACTTAAATTGAAGAAAGTAGGGAAAACCACTAGACCATTCAGGTATGACCTAAATCAAATCCCTTATGATTATACAGTGGAAGTGAGAAATAGATTTAAGGGCCTAGATCTGATAGATAGAGTGCCTGATGAACTATGGACTGAGGTTCATGACACTGTACAGGAGACAGGGATCAAGACCATCCCCATGGAAAAGAAAGGCAAAAAAGCAAAATGGCTGTCTGGGGAGGCCTTACAAATAGCTGTGAAAAGAAGAGAAGCAAAAAGCAAAGGAGAAAAGGAAAGATATAAGCCTCGGAATGCAGAGTTCCAAAGAATAGCAAGGAGAGATAAGAAAGCCTTCCTCAGTGATCAAGGCAAATAAATAGAGGAAAACAACAGAAGGGGAAAGACTAGAGATCTCTTCAAGAAAATTAGAGATACCAAGGGAACATTTCATGCAAAGATGGGCTTGATAAAGGACAGAAATGGTATAGACCTAACAGAAGCAGAAGATATTAAGAGGTGGCAAGAATACACGGAAGAACTGTACAAAAAAGATCTTCATGACCAAGATAATCACAATGGTGTGATCACTCATCTAGAGCCAGACATCCTGGAATGTGAAGTCAAGTGGGCCTTAGAAAGCATCACTATAAACAAAGTTAGTGGAGGTGATGGAATTCCAGTTGAGCTGTTTCAAATCCTGGAAGATGATGCTGTGAAAGTGCTGCACTCAATATGCCAGCAAATTTGGAAAACTCAGCAGTGGCCACAGGACTGGAAAAGGTCAGTTTTCATTCCAACTCCAAAGAAAAACAATGCCAAAGAATGCTCAAACTACTGCACAATTGCACTCATCTCACATGCTAGTAAAGTAACGCTCAAAATTCTCCAAGCCAGGTTTCAGCAATACATGAACCGTGAACTTCCAGATGTTCAAGCTGGTTTTAGAAAAGGCAGAGGAACCAGAGATCAAATTGCCAACATCCGCTGGATCATGGAAAAAGCAAGAGAGTTCCAGAAAAACATCTATTTCAGCTTTATTGACTATGCCAAAGCCTTTGACTGTGTGGATCATAATGAACTATGGAAAATTCTGAAAGAGATGGGAATACCAGACCACCTAACCTGCCTCTTGAGAAATCTGTATGCAGGTCAGGAAGCAACAGTTAGAACTGGACATGGAACAACAGACTGGTCCCAAATAGGAAAAGGAGTACGTCAAGGCTGTATATTGTCACCCTGCTTATTTAACTTATATGCAGAGGACATCATGAGAAATGCTGGGCTGGAAGAAGCACAAGCTGGAATCAAGATTGCCGGGAGAAATATCAATAACCTCAGATATGCAGATGACAACACCCTTATGGCAGAAAGTGAAGAGAATCTAAAAAGCCTCTTGATGAAAGTAAAAGAGGAGAGTGAAAAAGTTGGCTTAAAGCTCAACATTCAGAAAACAAAGATCATGGCATCCGGTCCCATTACTTCATGGGAAATAGATGGGGAAACAGTGGAAACAGTGTCAGACTTTATTTTTTTGGGCTCCAAAATTGCTGCAGATGGTGATTGCAGCCATGAAATTAAAAGACTCCTTGGAAGGAAAGTTATGACTAACCTAGATAGCATAATCAAAAGCAGAGACATTACTTTGCCAACAAAGGTCTGCCTAGTCAAGGCTATGGTTTTTCTTATGGTCATGTATGGATGTGAGAGTTGGACTGTGAAGAAAGCTGAGCACCGAAGAATTGATGCTTTTGAACTGTGGTGTTGGAGAAGACTCTTGAGAGTCCCTTGAACTGCAAGGAGATCCAACCAGTCCATTCTAAAGGAGATTAACCCTGGGATTTCTTTGGAAGGACTGATGCTAAAGCTGAAACTCCAATACTTTGGCCACCTCATGAGAAGAGTTGACTCATTGGAAAAGACTCTGATGCTGGGAGGGATTGGGGGCAGGAGGAGAAGAGGACAACAGAGGATGAGATGGCTGGATGGCATCACCAACTTGATGGACATGAGTTTGGGTGAACTCTGGGAGTTGATGATGGACAGGGAGGCCTGGCATCCTGCGATTCATGGGGTCGCAAAGAGTTGGACATGACTGAGCGACTGATCTGAACTGAACTGAACTGAGGCAGTTGATAAAGGGTGGCCTTGTTTCTATTATGATGGAGGTAGCTTTCCCTGGAGGCCTATGAAGTGCCAGTCCCCACCCCCCACCACGCCCCTTTCAATCAGCTGCTCTACCCTGACTTGTGCTTCTTTAATCACCGGGGAAACACTGAAGGGACCCAGATATTACTGAGAGGCCCTAGACTTATAATTATTACCCCTCACAGGCAGTAATCACTCCTACACCACCCTTGTCCTGGTCCTGGATATTGGAATGCAGCTCTCCATTGTCAAGAGCTGTGAACTTCAGCCTCAAATTAAATGCAAACAGATGCAAAGCTCTGTTTTAGTCCAAGTCTCCAAGTCATCCTGAAGATCAGAAGAGTGGGGGCGGGGAGGGGGCGGGGAGACATCTCAGCAGCCTCGCTAATGAGCAGGCTTACTTTCCTTGTTCTCTTCCCACCATAAGGAGGGAAGAATTGTTTTTTTCTGTTTGGCAAGCCAGTATCAATATTTCCAGAGTCACATGAGGATGAAAACAACCCCAGTCTTTATTAGTGGTGTGGTGGCTTCAGGGAGTCATGCAGTGAAGATCGTGGGGGATGTGGCTCCCCTCCCCCCCACCCCCGACCTCACTCCCACCCTTCAGAGCAGCCCAGGGAGTCAAGCGGGGCTTGAGAGCCACAGCTGAAATTGCCCCGTGGAGACAAACCTCCTGGCCCAGTTCTCTGTATACATAGAGGAAGGGATGTCCTCAAGTTCATAGGACGAAGCTGGGGCTAGAACTAGGCTTTCTGGCTCTTTGCTCCATGCTTTTTCCACTAAATGAGGATTTTTTAAAACTTTAACCCCCCCCTCCCCCACAGAATCTTTTCAAAACTGAAATCACATGGAAACCCCAAACGTAAAACAGATAACAAGGAACTCTGTTTTTGTTGAAGAGTGGGCAGTGGGGTGGGCTGGGGGTGGGGGGAGTGGAAGCCCAGTTCAGCAACCTCCGACACCCAGGTTGACTCTTAAAACTCCTTTTAAGGAACCCTAGGGTTCTACTACTCCTGGCTTGAAAACTTCTGCAGTAAACCTCCGTTGTCTTGATTCTTGACATCTGCATTTGGGGGAAGGCAGTTTGGAGCTTTGGATTCTAGTTCTTTGAAACTGAAACAGAGATTTGAGATGCTACTTTGCCCCTTCTGGCATGGGCATTAACTAAAACTGGGCAAGGGCACCTGCCCTCCTGCTTCACAAGAAAAGGTCAAGAAGAGAGCTAGCTTCCCGGTGAGTTGAAATCTACTTTTGGGAAGTGTCTTTTTTCTAGCTGAAAAAGACCCTGACGCTGGGAAAGATTGAGGGCAGGAGAAGGGGGTGACAGAGGATGAGATGGTTGGATGACACCACTGACTCAATGGACATGAGTTTGAGCAAACTCTGGGAGATAGTGAAGGGCAGGGAAGCCTGGCGTGCTGCAGTCCATGGGGTTGCAAAGAGTTGGACATAACTTAGTGACTGAACAACAACGTGATCAGTTTCATCTTGGTGAGTGGTGGAAGCCAGTCTGTCAGAGACCACCACCACTCCGTTCTGAGGCCTGGAAGGGGTCTCACCTTGGGCTGTTGGGGGCAGTTGTGTGTCTGTTGTGAAGACAACTGCCCTAGGCCAAGTCTCTTCACCTCTAAAATAGGGAAAAGAACCTGACACAGGGCTGTTGTGAGATTGAATCAAGTAATTTAAGAAAAAAAAAGTCATAATGATGGAATTCTTACTATGTGCTGGGAACTCTGTTAGGGCTGACAATCCTGTTATTCTATTTCTCTGCCCATTTTACAGCTGAAGCCATTTAGACAAGGAGGTTAAATAACATGCTCAATGTCACAGAGCTTACATGAAATTCCAATACACAAAGAAGGTTTCAATGGGCCTTGAAGAAGAGGCTGAGGCTCTGGGTTCCTCTCTCACCACTTTCTGCTACATAGTACCCCCACATAGTCAAACACCATGGATGCAGGCCAACCCTCTCATTTGATGAAAAGGGAAACTGAGGGCCAGCGTGGGAAGATTGATCAAAGTCATTCAGCTAGCCAGTGGCAGAGCTGGTCTCTACATTCAGCTCAGGGCCCTGTCCTTGGCTAGACTGGGCAACACAGACTATCATTCTGGCTATTTGCAATCTTGTTGGTTCTTTCGGTGGAGAACATTCCTGAGTCTGCCCTTGGTGGGGCTGGGCTGGGCTGGGCTAATCTGGGCTGGGCTTTCGGACAGAAAGAGAGCCCTCCTTCTGGGCAGAACACTCCTTGAGAGGAGAAATGGACCCCAGGCAGCCCCCAGTTCTGACTTCTTTTCTTTTCTCTTTAAACTTCCCTAAGTTACAAACCACACAATTAAGGGCTCGCTAATAAACCATCCATCTTGTTCCACAAAGAGAACTGCAGGCCTCCTGCCGGCTTCTTCCTCCTCTGGGATGGGATCAATGCCTTATCTCAGCCGGGCCTGTGTGGGGAGGAAGGAGGGAAATGAAAGCACTTCATTAAGACGCAGAGGAGCGGAAAGGGAACACTGCGTCCTCCCCGGGTCCCAGCTCCCCCTTTCCCTGTCTTCCCTCCCAGGGCAGCGGGCAGAGTCCACTGAGACCCGGTCTGCTTAGGGGACAGAGGAAGATGTGTTGAAGCTGAGCAAGACTCTAGAGGGGCCCTGCAGGCTGGGCCTGAGCTGGAGCTTTGTTGTTGCCCGCCCCTCCCCCACCCCCTGCCCCCCAGCAGCATGGCCTTGGCCATGGGCAGTGGGGAGTGTGGTGAGTGGCCAGGACTCTGCTGGAAAAACCTCCTCCCTGGGCCTCAATTTCTATCATTAAGGTGTATCCATTGAGGTCAGGAGAACATTCTTGGCTCTCTACCCCCATCACCATCAGTGTTCTCAGAGGGAGCTCTGCTTACAGGCTTCAGGAGGAAGAGCTGGACCTCACTGTCCACAATTTCCCTTCTCTTGGGCCCTGGAAAGAGCCTAGAAAACAGCCCTAGGAAACAGTTAGGAAGGTGAGTGCCTACACATGAAAGCATCTGTACAGTTAGAAGACCCATTTGCCAAAATTCTCTGGGCCATTCAGAAGTTTCCCCCTGAGGTTCTTCTCTGCTGTCTCATGAGCTTCTCATGTCCTTTATGAACTTGGCTATTGACACTTGGGTGTATCTTGTTCCCTGGGCTCCTGGAAGCTTCTGTCCTGATTAATGTCAAACCATGCACTTTCATGATGTCTGTGCCCTCCTGGCCTGGATGGGACCCTTGCCTCTGGCTTTCCCCAGTATGTGTCCTGTCACACTTCCACGTCTAGTCTTTCAGAGTCAGTTCCAAGACAGGAGGGGGCACCTTCGAGGCTGTGTGATCCTACCGGCAGTGGGAGGATGAATGAGGCAAAGGCCATTCTCAGAGGATCCTGGGCCTGGACGGAGGAGCAGTTGCTACAAACTGAATAGCTGTGTCTGCAGCTCTCCATCAGCCCCACTGCATTCATATGTTGAAACCTAATGCCCAAGGCTCAGCGTTTGGAGCTGGGACCTTTGGGAGGCAAATAGGTCATGAGGGTGGAGCCCTGGGGAGTCACATTCTGCTGCTGCTGCTAAGTCACTTCAGACGTGTCTGACTCTGTGCAGCCCACCAGGCTCCTCCGTCCCTGGGATTCTCCAGGCAAGAATACTGGAGTAGGCTGCCATTTCCTTCTCCAATGCATGCATGCATGCTAAGTCGCTTCAGTCATATCCGACTCTGTGCGACCCTCTGGACAGCAGCCCACCCGGCTCCTCTGTCCACAGGATTCTCCAGGCAAGAATACTGGAGTGGGTTGCCATTTCCTTCTCCAGGTGAGTTGCATTAGTGCCCTTATAAAAGACACCCCAGAGAGATTCCTTGCCTCTTTGGCGATATGAGGACACAGTGAGGAGATAGTCATCGATGGACCAGGACGTGGGTGGTCACCAGATGCAGCACACTGATGAATGTGCTGGCACATTCATCTTGGACTTCCCAGCCCCCAGGACTGTGAGAAATAAATATCTGTTTTTATAAGCCACCGATCTACTATCCTGTATTACAGCAGCCTGTAATAGCAGGCTGGATTACAGCAGAATGGATTAAGACAGCCATCCTGTTCCGCTTTGCTCTGGGAGGCCTGCGGAGGTCTGGTGTTTCTGCTGCTACAGGGGTTCAGGGACGGAAATCACTGCAGATGGTGACTGCAGCCGTGAAATTAAAAGACGCTTACTCCTTGGAAAAAAAGTTATGACCAACCTAGATAGCATATTCAAAAGCAGAGACGTTACTTTGCCGACTAAGGTCCGTCTAGTCAAGGCTACGGTTTTTCCAGTAGTCATGTATGGATGTGAGAGTTGGACTGTGAAGAAGGCTGAGAGCCGGAGAATTGATGCGTTTGAACTGTGGTGTTGGAGAGGACTCTTGAGAGTCCCTTGGACCGCAAGGAGATCCAACCAGTCCATTCTGAAGATCAGCCCTGGGATTTCTTTGGAAGGAATGATGCTGAAGCTGAAACTCCAGTACTTTGGCCACCTCATGAGCAGAGTTGCCTCATTGGAAAAGACTCCGATGCTGGGAGGGATTGGGGGCAGGAGAACAAGGGGACGACCGAGGATGAGATGGCATCACTGACTCGATGAACGCGAGTCTGAGTGAACTCTGGGAGTTGGTGATGGACAGGGAGGCTTGGCGTGCTGCGATTCATGGGGTCTCGAAGAGTCGGACACGACTGAGAGACTGAACTGAACTGAACTGAACTGAACTGAGAGCGGCGGCCTGGGGAAAAGTTGACTCTACCTGCAGGGGGCGCTGTTTCCTCACCACCCCGTGACGGGCGGGCTCAGTGCTCTATTCAGTGCGACCCACGCTGGTGCCTCACTGAAAGCGAACTTTCTGGAGATAACTTGATAATTCAGTGACTGTTCCTGAGGTAATAAAAGAGTAGAGAACTGATCCCACCTAGGGCATAAGCCATGTTGAGTTTTTAGGTTCATTTGAGTGTGCAGGATGAGACAGAGGATGAGATGGCCGGATGGCATCACCGACTCGATGGACGTGAGTCTGAGTGAACTCCGGGAGTTGGTGATGGACAGGGAGGCCTGGCGTGCTGCGATTCATGGGGTCGCAAAATGTCAGACACGACTGAGCGACAGTACTCCTTGGAAGAAAAGTTATGACCAACCTAGATAGCATAGTCAAAAGCAGAGACATTACTTGGCCAACAAAGGTCCGTCTAGTCAAGGCTATGGTTTTTCCAGTGGTCATGTATGGATGTGAGAGTTGGACTGTGAAGAAAGCTGAGCGGCAAAGAATTGATGCTTTTGAGCTGTGCCAGTGTTGGAGAAGACTCTTGAGAGTGCCTTGGACTGCAAGGAGATCCAACCAGTCCATTCTAAAGGAGATCAGTCCTGGGTGTTCATGGAAAGGAATGATGCTAAAGCTGAAGCTCCAGTACTTTGGCCACCTCATGCAAAGAGTTGACTCATTGGAAAAGACTCTGATGCTGGGAGGGATTGGGGGCAGGAGGAGAAGGGGACGACAGAGGATGAGATGGCTGGATGACATCACCGACTCGATGGAAGTGAGTTTGAGTGAACTCCAGGAGTTGGTGATGGACAGGGAGGCCTGGCGTGCTGCAATTCATGGGGTCGCAAAGAGTTAGACACGACTGAGCGACTGAGCTGAACTGAGTGTGCAGGGACCTAGCACCCCCTGCTGGTCACCCGCAGGTAGAGCACAGGATGGGTCTGGCTCTAACCACTAGCCTCTCCTCAGCAGGGTGGTATCTACTCTGATGACTATCTTTCCTCCCCTCCTCTTACCCCCGGGGACTGGGTTTCTCTTTTTGTTTCAGATTACTCGCATCTGACACGGCCTGGCCACTTCCTGAGGAGCTCGTAGCGGCTTTGCTGCTCCTGTGTCTGCTCTAGATCAGGTATAATATAATCCCGTGTTGGACTGCTCCCGTGCCTTGCCTACACACTTCCGGCTCAACTTTTACCCCAGCCACCGCACCTTGTGTAGGTGTACCTCATATCTTCACTCACTGCCAGGGCCCTGAGGTTCCCGTGGGAACATAGCACCCAACATGTGTGCAAACCTGTGAGCGGCACCTTGGACTGGTTTGCAAGAGCTGACCGTTACATAACCAGAACAATTTCTAGCCAGCTGTTTAGCCATTGGCAGCTTGAAATCAGCCTTGGTGGGAGGATTTATGCCATGGGAATGCCGAATGCTGCAAATCAGGGCATCTCCCCCACCCCTACCCTATCCAGAGCCTATTTACCGGCATATTACCAGAAGGAGTTCATAGCCACTCATGGGGCAACCCTTGGCCAATGAGGCTTGAGGGTTGGTGGTTACATATTCTCTCCATCCATCTGAGACGGATAACTCTTTGAAGTGTTTCTCAGAAGGTCCCAGCAGGGTAGAATCCCAGTTGCCCACAGCAGTGACTAGTCTGAAAAAGCCCCCTATCTTGGATTTTTACCCTCCTCTCCAATCCTCACCCCTATTCCCTGGGATACTTCTCAAAATAAACTACTTGCATGTAAATCCTTAGGTCAGACTTTACTTTTGTCAGGGAGGGAGTAGGGGTTGGGGGTGGGAGATGCGGAAGTTAAGACTGTTCCTTTAAGTACAGACTCTTTGCTTCCCCTGCCCGGAGTGTATCATTTCTGCACTTTTTTCCCTGTGGTTTCTATTCCCGTGTCTAGCTGTGATTGTACAGAGTCTTCCCAGAGCAACGACTCCTGATTTGCCTTGGAACATCTTCTGCAGCAGTGGAAATGATTTTTAAAATATTCAGTTGATTTAGGCAGCAAAAAGAACATTGTCTGGCCTGAGAGCTGTCTGCGAGTCTCTTGCCTGTTACTCTGACTCTCCTCTGTGAGTGATTTCAGTTTTCATTTGCAAAATAACCACCACCTGTGTCTTCTCCTCATGATTAGACTTCTCCATCATATTCTGCCATCACAGCTGTCCAGGAACCTTAAAGCTGGGGGTTTCAGCCTCAAATCACTTTCCCAGCTCTTCCCCAAATGGGTTTTATATGTCTTAATTTTGCCTGGGAGGCACCAGCCTTCCCAGGTGGTGCAGTTGGTAAAGAATCTGCTTGTCCATGCAGGTGACACAAGAGATAAAGTGTTTGATCCCTGAGTTGGGAAGATCCCCTGGAGGAGGAAATGGCAACTCATTCCAGTGTTCTTGCTTGGAAAATCCCATGGACAGAGAAGCCTGTGGGCTACAGTCCATGGGATCACAAAAAATTGGTCACAACTGTACACACACCAACAATTTTGTTTCTGGTTTCTAATCTAAATCATTCGGCCCAATTTGCCTCAAAATCAGCCCACTGCTGATCATTGAATGGTCTGACCCCTGACTTGGGTTTCTGTTGTTTTAGCAGAATTGTGTGGGTTGGATTTAGCTGAGCAGGTTGGGTCATGATTGGAGAGATTTCTCGTGAACTGGGTCATGAACAGAAGCTATGGCGATCCTCATGCTTGCCTCCTTGAGACAGTCATGTCCCAAGAAAACCAGCTCATGTCAGAATGAAGGAGGACTGGGCATTCTGTCCCTCCCGGTCTGTCTCCTAAACAATGTCAGCCCTACAGAAGCATTTACCCAAGACAGCTGCATTTGGTCTACACAGCTCTGTGAGATGTGGACCCCTGGTCATCAGTTCTCAGTTGGGGGTAGGGTGGCAGGAAGAATGAAGAGAGAGAAGAGGTCATGATCGTCAGGACCCTGGGGAAGGCACAGGGAAGAGAAATGGTCATGGTCAACAGGAGAGTCCTCTATAGCAGGGCCAGGCTGACTTTCTGAAAAGGTCCCCCTGGGCTCCCCAGGGGCTTGGTACTGTCAGATACCTCCCAGATACTCCACATTAGGTAGAGTCCCTCACAGCTCTGTCTTGTGGCTTGGATGTGGCTCTGAGTTTGCAAGTCTCTCATAGTCCATCCTCTTAACTCAGGAGAGGATGACAGTACATGGGGTGGCTCCCTTCCCTTCCCTTCATCTCAGGGATCTTCAGCCATTGGCAGACTGGTACACGTTTGCAGAGCCCATGGGGAGACTCTGGAAAGGAGAACCCCATTCCAAGGTTCTGAGACACAGTTTCCTGTTGCTTCTTCTTGCAAAGAACCAACATGGCAGGCTGTTTTCTCTCTCTTAGTCCTCTGCCTTTTGAGTCTTTAGAACCGGGGCCCTGAGTTAGAGATCAACTGTGTGCTCCAAATAGCCATGTATTCCTGTGTGTTTCCCAGGCTCCCTTGCAGTTAAGTTGGCGCCACGTGACTGGTTCTAGCCAATGGGATGAGGGCAGAATTGATATATGTTACCTCCAGGATGGTACTTGAAAACACCCCCATGTAAACATCCTGCATTAACTGTGGCAACAATGGGGCGCCCAACTTGAGGCTGACAGCACTGCCTGACACAGAAGCCTGGGTCCCTGAGTTACCACTGAAGGAGAGATCTACTCGACCCACTGGGGCAGGCAGAATGTTGGCCCCGTGACCTTTTCCTTGATGGTATGCCCATGGATATATTACATCACATGGCAAAAGAGACTTCACAGGCACAGTTAAGATTACCACTCAGATGACCTTAAATAGGGAGATGGTCCTGGATTATTTAGGCAAACCCAGTGTCATCACTGAAAAAGAAAGAGTTCCAGAAAAACATCTATTTCAGCTTTATTGACTATGCCAAAGCCTTTGGCTGTGTGGATCACAATAAACTGTGGAAAATTCTGAAAGAGATGGGAATACCAGATCACCTGACCTGCCTTCTGAGAAATCTGTATGCAGGTCAGGAAGCAACAGTTAGAACTGGACATGGAACAACAGACTAGTTCCAAATAGGAAAAGGAGTACGTCAAGGCTGTGTATTGTCACCCTGCTTATTTAACTTCTATGCAGAGGACATCATGAGAAACGCTGGGCTGGAGGAAGCACAAACTGGAATCAAGGTTGCTGGGAGAAATATCAGTAACCTCAGATATGCAGATGACACCACCCTTATGGCAGAAAGTGAAGAGGAGCTAAAGAGCCTCTTGAGGAAAGTAAAAGAGGAGAGTGAAAAGGTTGGCTTAAAGCTCAGCATTCAGAAAACTAAGATCATGGCATCTGGTCCCATCACCTCATGGCAAATAGATGGGGAAACAGTGGAAACAGTGTCAGACTTTACTTTTGGGGGCTCCAAAATCACTGCAGATGGTGATTGCAGCCATGAAATTAAAAGACACTTACTCCTTGGAAGGAAAGTTATGACCAACCTAGATAGCATATTCAAAAGCAGAGACATTACTTTGCCAACAAAGGTCCGTCTAGTCAAGGCTATGGTTTTTCCTGTGGTCACGTATGGATGTGAGAGTTGGACTGTGAAGAAAGCTGAGCGCTGAAGAATTGATGCTTTTGAACTGTGATATTGGAGAAGACCGTTGAGAGTGCCTTGGACTGCAAGGAGATCCAACCAGTCCATTCTAAAGGAGATCAGTCCTGGGTGTTCTTTCGAAGGAATGATGCTAAAGCTGAAACTCCCATACTTTGGCCACCTCATGAGAAGAGATGACTCATTGGAAAAGACCCTGATGCTGGGAGGGATTGGGGGCAGGAGGAGAAGAGGATGACAGAGGATGAGATGGCTGGATGGCATCACCGACTCGATGGACATGAGTTTGAGCGAACTCCGGGAGTTGGTGATGGACAGGGAGGCCTGGCATGCTGTAGTTCATGGGGTTGCAAAGAGTCGGACACAACTGAGCGACTGAACTGAACTGAACTGAATGTCATCATGCGGGGTCTTAACAGCAGAAGAGGAAGGTAGAGAGATCTGTCGTGTAAGAAGAACTTGATGTGCCATTGCTGGCTTTGAAGATGAAAGATATCATGACCCAGCGTATGTGGGCAGCTTCTAAACACTGAAAATGACTCCAGGCCAACAGCTAAGCAAGGAAATGGGAACCTCAATCCTATAAACTGCCAACAACCTCAATAAGCTGGGAAGTAACTCTCCCTAGAGTCCTCTGATAAGAGCCTTGCTGGCCAACGCCGTGATTTTGGCCTTGCAATACCTTAAATAGAGGATCTAGCCAAATGCCAGCTTGGACACCTCACCTGTTATGAGATAATTAATGATGTTTTCAATAGGCTGCTAATTTTCTAGCAATTTGCTATGGCATTAATAGAAAACTAATATATCCGCATAGGACTTTGTATGCCTAAGAAAAAATCCTGCAAACCACTGATTGCAGAGCCTGCTGGTTGTAGCAGCTAACGATGCTTGCTCTAACTAATGCAAGGCCCATTAGCTTCTGGTGTGTGGGGAGGTCCACACTGGTTGGGAGGCAGAGTGGATAAGAGACTGTGTTCTTGGGCATCTCAGAACCTGCTTAGATCTCCTGGGGAGCCAGTCTCAACAGACAGGAGTTCAGCCAGGAGTGAGCACAGGCTTCATGAGCCCTTGGGAGCAGAAATGGGGTCTATGAAGAATGGTGTCTATGAAGCCTAGAGAGGGGAAAGGCAGGTCTTCAAACACTGCAAAATATTGGCAGAACGAAGGCTGGAACCCAGGCTCCTAACTCAAAGGTCTGGACTCTGCTCAGTGAGATTTTGCATGGGAGTGTGCATGTGTGAGCTCCAAGAGCACACACATGCACACACATGTACATGGGCTCCCCGTGTGCCTGGTGTGCCAGATTCTTCTGCAGCTCCCGGATCTCCAGGGTTAATGCTCTGCTCAGAAGGCTGAGAAGTGCTGCCTCTCCACTTTGGTAATTGAAATCAATTTCTCAGCCTTATCTTTAGGAAACCTATATAGTCTAGACTGTAATCTGAAAGCCTGGGCTCGGGCAACTTTTAAATGAAAACCCCTCTGTGAGGGGGGAGAGAGGGGAAAGAACAAGTGCCTCACCTCCTTCTGCAATTTCTCAAGGAGCATACGAGTGTGGAGGCGATGTCTCTCTCTTTTTTCTGGGTATTTGGCTTCTGAGTATGTGAAAATGTGCTTGAGGATGTGTGAGCGTATATGTGTGTGAGGATGTGAGGATGTGAGAATGTGATGGTGTGGAGTGTGTTAGTATGTGTGGGTTAGTACGCGGGAAGATGTGCGTGCGTGTGTGTGTGACTGGACACAAGGGTGATCGCCTTCCTTTTGTGTTTATTTTTGCCTCTGGGCTTGCTAGTGCCTGCGTGTCAGAGATGGGGGAGTGTGTTCACGAGCGTAAGTGTGAGTGTGCCGGTGCCCAGGGTAAACTCACGGGCTTGGAAATATGTGTGGGGTCAGAGGATGCGATCTTTATGCATCTCCTTTCAGAAGGCATTTCCCAGTGGTCTTCCCCTCTGGACTCTCCTGGGCCCGGGGACAGTGGATTTCAATGCATCTAGTGACCTTAGCATCTAGCGTGTGCGTGCTCAGCTGTGTCTGACTCTTCTGCAACCCATGTGGCCTGTGCAAGACTGTGGCCTGCCAGGCTCCTCTGTCCATGGGATTTCTCAGGAATACTGGAATGGGGTTGCCATTTTCTTCTCCAGGGGATCTTTCTGACCTAGGGATCGAACTCATATCTCTTGAGTTTCCTACACTGGCAGACAGATTCTTTACCACTTGGGGCACCTGGGAAGCTTACTGAACTGCTACTTACCCCTCCAAATCTTCATCCTAACCCTCCAGCTTTTCTCTGTGCACCCCAGGGGAAAGGAAAGGCTCTCAGTTTGTCTACTCTGGAGATGTGTCTCCAGCATCCCTCGTCTTCCCCAGGCCTATCTATGCTCCCTCAAGATAGCTCTTCTCTGAGGGTTGATATGTCTGTGGGCAAGGGGCCTGCTTGGCTGGAGTTCACAGCCTCCAAGTGAGGCCTCCAGGTATCAGCTACGCAGGTTGAGCTCCCTATTCAAAGCTCTAGACACAAAGGTCCTTGCAGGTGAGGGCGGCTTCCTCCTTGCCTCTCTCCTGAGCCAAGGTCCCCCGCCCTTCCCGAATCCCCATGGATTTCTCATTTGAAGTCAATCAGGCTTGAAATCCCTGCCAGTGCCTGCAGGGTAATTATGGGGCTGGTAATCAATGGCAGACTCTCAGCTGCCCGGGGTGGGGGTGGCAGAGGCCCAGCTTTCCCTGGGGTCCGGGAAAGACTGGAAGTGGTAGCAAGAGCTGGGATCAGGGGGTCCTGGATTAGAAATAGCCTCCAACTCAGACAGGGAAGAAGTTGGGAGGGAGGGGGTTAGTGCTCGAGCAACTGCCTCCCAGAAATGCATAGGGACAGAGTTGGCTGTGGCATCAGAAGGGACAGGCATTTTTTAAGCCTGAGGACATAGGAAAGGCTTTGAGGGACTGTGGGAAAGGGTCGGGATGGTGGTGAGGGCAGCACAGGAGTGGGCAAACTAATCTTGGTTCAGTGACAATTAGGATTTGTCGGAGATTGGGATCTCCACCTTTCTAACTTCAGTTCAGTTGGGAACTACTTCAGTTCCCGATTAAGATATCCGGGCCCTGATTCAGTGCTAAATAAAGGCTTTCGTGGGTGACAATGGTGATGATGATGGTGGTAGTGATGGATATAGTCCGAAGAGTGGTGACGATGAGGGGGTGAACGGTGGTGTTAGGGTTATGCTGATACAAGGAAAGGGAGGTGGTGATGGTGATGGTGGAATTAGAGGTGATGGCATTGATGGTGTGTGGGGGATTGTGATGAGAGTGGTGGTGATGGTTAAGGTGATGGTGGCAATGGTGGTGCTGTGAGAGGTGAGATGGTAATGATGATTGATAGTGGTGTGGATAGTGTAACAAAGGATGGTGGTAACTTTTGAGAAATTAATTAGACGTCTGGGTGTGGGCAGTACTCTAAGAATGGTGTTGGGGAGATAAAGGAGGGGACTTGAAGGATATGCAGCCTGAGGGTGATGGTCAAGAGGGAGCCAGTTTGAACCAAGTGAGCTGCCCACAGTGGGGGCAGATGTGGTATGGTGCCACTGGCTAAAGTTAGGCACGCTCAGTAGCTTTGGTCGTATCCAATCCTGTGCGACCCTATGGTCTATAAACCGCCAGGCTCCTCTGTCCATGGGATTTCCCAGGAAAGAACACTGGAGTGGGCTGCCATTTCCTCCTCCAGGGGATCTTCCCGATCCAAGGATCGAACCTGCATCTCCTGAGGCTCCTGCATTGCAGGCGGATTTTATTTTTTTTTTAACCACTGAGCCACCAGGGAAGACCTAGTGCAGAGTTACTAAACTTGTGACCCTCTGCAAAGTTAGGCAGAGGGTCACAAGTTTAGTAGCCAAATGATGCTGTAGGCCTGGATCCCGAAAGAGACTGTTCAGCTGTCAGGAACCCAAGCATGGACATTGGTCAATGATAAGCGGGTAAGCAGGAATTTCAAAGGCACGTTGTGTAGGATGCTGGAAGCCAGACTTTGGTATCATATCCAAGGGTCAAGAAGATATTCTAGCCTGGCTTTGGGAATTGGAGACCTACAGATTAGCACCATGGGACAGAGACCAGTGATAAAGGACAAGGGACCATGGCTGGGGTACAAACTCTGCGTTGGTTGGGTAAGGGGCAAGGATTCTGTAGATCAGAATAGCATTGAACCCTGCCCTAAATAAGTCAGAGAGAACAGAAGCTCTGAACCTGGATGAACAGGACAAGAGGGAGAGAGGAGAGGAAGCTCAAAGAGATGACTGGTAGCATGGGAAGAGGACAGGTTGGGTAACCAGACAGACCTGTGCATGAGTCCTGATTCTCATCAGCCACATGACCCCAGGCAAGTGACTTATCCTGAGATTTGATTGTCTTCCACAGAGACTGGCAATAATACCTACTTTGAAAGGATGTTGAGAGGATTAAACAAGGTAATGTGTGTCAAAGTGCAAAATAGGTGCCCAGAAGAGATGACTTATCCTCAGTTCTCCCAAGGCAACCCTCCTTCCCAGTTGTGCTCACACCTGTACAGGGGAGAAAAGGGGATCTGTTATAGGACCGAAAATGCAGATGGGGACACGGTAGCCAAGGGGCAGGCCCTTAATCTTGTTTCTAGGAAGAGCTGGCAAGAACAGCTCCCAGTCAGCACCATGAACAGGAGCCCATTCTTGAGGCCATGGTCAAGATAACCAGCCTGAGAGTGGGGTGAAATATTCCCATTTCACCAAACAAGTCCCTGGTTTCAAGGACTTGCCACGTAGAGGACTTGGCATCCTCTATAGCTCCAACCCTGGTGCTCTGGGCTTTTCTAGCCCTTTGCAACCTTGGCTCCTCCAAAGAAATTTGGTGTCAAGATCAGATTAATGACCAAGGACCTGAGTGCCTCTTTTGCTCCCCAAATAGAGCTAGGACCCAGTGTCCTAGAAGAGGGTTTCTGCACAGTCCCTATGTGAAAGCCCCAATCTACCAGGAAGGTAACCTTGCCCTTAGACCTGGTTTTCCTTTCATGACATTGTCCTATGGTAAAGAGGTCAGGTTGTAGAAGGAAACAGATCAGGGTTCAAGTCCTAGGCCTGTCTCTTTCTACTTGGGTGACCTTGGACAATGTCCTTAATGTTGATAAAACTCAGTCTCCTTTCCTGTATAATGGGGATGGTGTTACCAGTGTTATAGGCTGCTTTGGTGACTATTTAACAGACTCTCAATGGGTGGCCCCCTAAATCTCACCCTCTTGGAATTCATGCCCTTGCATAGACTCTTCCCTGTGAGTGTGGGCGGGACCTGTGGCTTGCTTCTAAGCAATAGAACCATCTTATGAAATGCAGCCACAGAAATGACACCCTGTCGCCTCTGCCATACTGTATTGGTTAGAAGCAGTGCTTGCTTCAGCGAAACCAGCAAGAGAGAGTCTCAGAGCCAAATGGGAGGGGTTTAAAGGAGGGGCGGGAAGAAAAGGCAAGATATAGAGTCAGTACATGGCTGCCATGTGGCTGCCCCCACAGCTCTGTTGCTCCTCTCTCCCTAGGCATGGCCCAGACACAGATCTTTGATGCTCTCTCCAGTTCTACCGCCTTCCTCCTGAAGCTCACCAGAGGCCATGTTACCCAGAAACAAGGCTTCTCTGTGACCCAGGACAAGCCTCAGTGCCCACGCTCAGAAACAGCACCTGCGCGGGGTGGGGGAGCGGGGGGCGGGCAGTGTCAGGCTTAGGGTGACTCTGTAAATCAGAGCATTTTGATGCATAAAATCTGGAAACACGAGTCTATGAATTGTAATCGAGCATGACGAAATCTCATCAACAGAAGTAAATATGAAATTCGAGATGACAGGGAGATGCACAGATGTGTTGCTGCGTTCCCGACCCCACGCACCCCCTGTTCTGGCTCACAGCTCCACTCCCAGATTTATTCTCTGCACACAAGTTAACCCTGAGTGTCTCTGATGGTGCAGTGCAGCCACCACATCCCTCCCTTCACCTTCCTGTCCCACGTCCTCCTGCCCCGTGCCTTCCTGGCAGAAGTAATCTTATTTTTTTTTAATTGTAACTTTTATTATTATTATTTTTTTAGAAGTAATCTTACCTTAGCTGTTCATTTGGGCATAGACTGTTGGTTGGAATGAATCTGGAAAAGCCAACTCCTCCACCCACTGCAACTCGTAGGCTCTTATTTACTAAACAGGTCTGTGCTGAATGACATTCCAGCCTTTCCAGAGCCAGACCAACTGAGTTTGAATGCCAGCTCTGCAATTTCCTAGCTCTGTGACCTCAGGCAAGTCCCCTCACCTCTCTGAGCCAAGTTCTTCCTCTGTAGAATGGGGATAATTATAGTACCGACTTTATGGGGTTGTTGCTAGGATTAAATGACTTAGCATGGATTGAATGCTCAGGACAATGCCTAGCATATAGAAAATACTACATAAGTTATTATTACCTTTCTAATCCTTATTCCACATGAGTCATAGCTTTGAAGATGAAAGAGCTGAGCCTCAGCAAGTTTAACTGGTTTGCCTAAGGTCACACAGCTTATAAGTAGCTGATCTGAGATTCAAAGTCGGTAGGTTTAACAGTTTGTCCTGACAGCTAAGCTATATCTTTGGGGGTGCTCCCCAGTCCCATGGTCACAGACTGTGTCCTCCAGATTGCACTCTGGGTTTGCAGGGACAAGCCTCCCTTGTCAGCATCCACTTGTCTCTATTTATTTAGGCTGCTCTGGGTCTTCACTGCTGCGCACGTGGGCTTTCTCTAGTTGCGGTGAGTAGGAGCTACTCTTCGTTGCAGTCACAGGATTCTCACTGCAGTGGCTTCTCGTCGCAGAGCAATGGTTTTAGGGCACAGGGTCAGTAGTTGTGGTGCATGGGCTCAGTTGCCTTGCGGCACATGAAATCTTCCCAGACCAGGGATCAAACCCGTGTCCCCTGCACTGGCAGGCAGATTCTTAACCGCTGGACCACCAGGGAAGTCCAACATCCACTTGTCTTCTCAAACCAGTGTCTCTGTGGGATCCAGGAGTTCCCATGTCCAAGGCTCCATTGCCGCTGGACTAACCACCGACCTCCACATGCAAAATTACCTCCCTAAGTTCCCTGCTTTCCCTCTCAGAAGGCCAGTCCATGTCTGGGTGGGATCCCTGCACAGCAGCGCCCTTCTAACCCTCACCATCACCCCAAGGGCCCACATGAGCCTCCTAGGATGCTGAAGAATGGCTTACAATCATGTAATCCAAGGTATGCTTTGTTGAATGTGTTTAGAGAAAAATGGGCGTGTGGATAAATAAGCTTAGGCAGTGCTGGTTAAACCAAGGCAGAATGATTTCTTTCTTGCAGGCCCTTCAGAGCTGTTCCCGTGCTCATCTTTAGTGGAAAATTCCAAGAGGGGGTAGGAGCCAGCAGGGTTTCACAAACTTACTTGGCCACAGGCAACTTTCTAGCCACAGCTCACTGGGGCTCCAGCATCCCCTGGGGCTGATGGTCCCTAGGTAATTGTATGAGGACATGAGGCCCATTGTCAGGCTGCGGGACCATTTGGGTTCCAAGCAGGATCTCAGGTTGGAGTGGTGGGGGGTGATTTGTCCCAGTCTTATTTTGTAAAGAGCAGTGACTTTGTAATCACATGGCAGGCTGGAGAAAGGAGGGGAATTGGTTCCCTCAAGGAGGGGGAGTGAGCGCTGTTCCTAGGCCCTGCCTCAAAGAGTGATTCAGGCATGTGTGTGTGTGTGTGTGTGTGAAGGTGCATACATGTGGATGCTTGTGAGTGAGCCAGTGATACAATGATGATAATTTAGCACCTCTAAGGGAGGGTGACACTGTATGGGGTGTGGGGAGTGGGGCAGATAACACAGACCCCACTTCAGGAAGTTCCTCATCAAGTAGAAGAGCTAAAATCCTAACACTGGCAAAGTCCTTGGGCTGATGGAGTAGGCAGTTCTGGCCTTGAGAAGTCTCTCAGTCTTATAGAAATATGTAATTCCACTGGGAAGATATAACACATAGAGGAAGCACAATCATAGATGCGTACATATTTGGACCCCCGTTTACAATCATGTGTGTATAGAGCCCCCCCCCCCCCCCCCCCCCCCCCCCCCCCCCCCCACCCCGCCACCACACACACATACCCATACTTCATGGTAGGACGAATTCTAAGAGCCCCACCCTCTGGTGTACACACCCTGTATAATCCCCTCCCCTTAAGTATGGGTGGAGCCTGTGAATATGATTGGATATCACCCCATGATTAGGTTATGTTTTATGACAAAAGTGAAGGGATTTCCCTCCCCCCCCCCATGTAATTAAGGTCCCTAATCAGTTGATTGTGAGTTAATCAAAGGAATATTATCCTGGGTGAGACTGACCTAATCAAGTGAGCCCTTAAAAGAAGATCTAGAGGTCAGTGAGAGGTTTTCCTGCTGGCTTCGATCATGCATACTGCCCTGAGCTACAAGGAAACACATTCTGCCAACATCCACGTGAGCTTGGAAGAGGACCCTGAGCTTTAGACGAGCTCACAGCCCCAGACAACACCTTATCTGCAGCTTTGTGAGACCTTATGTGGAGGACCAGTTAGGCTGTACCTGAATTCCTGACCCACAAAAATCAGGAGATAAGAACTGGGTGTTGTGTTAAGTTTGTAGTAATTTGTGGTACTTCTATGCAGCAATAGAAGACTAGTACACAGGCACTCCACTCAGTGAAGGTACACAAATACACTGGAAGATATCCATAGGTACACAGACAAACATGCACACACACACACCTTCCCACGTCTCCACTCACATGCATACCATGCTCACGGACATACAGCATATTCATATCCATAAACATATACACACGCATAAGCACATATACATTTTGAGTTAAATGTATATATACATGCTTGCGTCTGTAAGCAAAGATATAGGCATCCAAGTTTACATGAACATTCAGACAGTATTGCACATGTACGTGCATAATAATGATAATCAACATTTATTAAATGCTCTCTATGTGCAGGCAGTGGTCTAAGTTCTTCATACCTATTAACCCACTTAATCAATAATTACATAGACAGATTGAAGCATGCGCATGCTATATCCATGCAGACCTGCATACCAGACCAGCTGTCTTCTGTAAAATACCATACATTATATTCAACAGGGGCCTTCCCTTGTGGCTCAGCAGTAAAGAATCTGCCTGCAATGCAGGAACCTCAGAAGACGCAGGTTCGATCCTTGGTTGGGAAGATCCCTGGAGAAGAAAGGGAAACCCACTCCAGTATTCTTGCCTGGGAAATCCTATGGACAGAAGAGCCTGATGGGCTACAGTCTTTGGGATTGTAAAAGTGTCAGACACAACTTAGTGGCTAAACAAGAGCAATGACAACATATTCCACAGGGGCACAAAGTGAAAGCTCTCAGCTGGATCAGTTTCTTAGGGAGGGTTCTGGTGGAGTGTTTTTCCCCTTCTAGCAACTTCTTTTCTGCCCCAAGAAGGGGCCCAGAAACCACCCCTACGCTGACTTCAGTCTTTCCACTAGGTGGTGCTAGACTAGCATCTTTGGGTTTGCCCTGCATCTTTGGCTTTGAAGAGCAAAGCTTACATGTTGGGTGAGAAGAGAAAGACACCAGGCAGAAAACTTCTCTTGGCCACTGTGTTCCATCTCCATCAGCTCCCTTTTTGTTCAACATAGTCCCATCTGTCCTTGAAGCCCTAGGACCACTGGCACCCTTCTCAGCTGGAGCCAAGACTCAGGTGATGGTGCTTGCCTGACACCTCCCTGAGAACATCCAGACATCTAAGCCTCTTTCATCTTCACATTTTATTTATTTAACAGATCCTGTGCTCCATATACTATGACCTGGTAAATGTCAACTCATGTGATAAATATCAACTCATGCAATCCTCATAACAACCTTATGAGATAGGTACTATTATTATTGCAGATTAGGAAACTGAGGCACAGAGAGGTTAAGTAACTTGCCTAGGCTCACACAGCTAGTAAATGGCATGAAGAAACATCAGAGGGCAAGGAGTCTTTACCCCATTTCAGAATCAGGCCAGTAGAGGAACCTAGGTTTGAACTCAGAACTCAAGCCCAATGATGGGCTTTTCTTTCTGAACCCTGGGTTGCATGAAGATTAAGGCTGAGGCTGAAGCTGGATTGCAGGTTGTGACAGGCGCAGAAGACCCCCACCTTTGTGCAGGCCAGTGACCCCTCCCTAGGGTTTGGAGTCCAGGAAGCGACTTTCTGGCCAAGTGGGGCTCTCTCTGGGGTTTTCCTGTGAATTCCGCATAAAGGCATAAAAGAAGGGCCAGCTCCCAGCTGATGCCCAGCTGCGGGCGAATCTATAGACTCAGACACCAGAACGGGCCTTTTACAAGATACACAACCCATTCTACACTCAATTGCGTGCCATAAATCAGGTTAACCTTTTCAACATGGCTCGGAGAAAATTAATTACTCATATCGGAGCACATGACCTTTTTCCTGGGCAGGAGGAGCAGAGCTTCTCCCAAGTGCTGGGCTCCCTGTTCTCTATGCTGCAGCATCCCAGACTTCAGGAAGCCACTCCGTGGCCCACGCATTCAACCAAGGAAGGCCAGTCACCCATGTGCTTCCAGGGGTGACCATGCCAGGCTACTTAGTGCCCCTCCCAGGGACCGGTTCCTCTTCAGTTGACAACTTGCAGCTGATGAGAGGAAGGAAGACCACTCCGATCCTTGTTGCAAGCCCAGGATTGGGCAGGGGGAGGGGAAAAAGGAAGCGAGAAGCATTAGAGGATTCTGTATTTCCTTCTGGGGAGAGTTTTTCTAGCCCCAAGGAAACTCCTTTTGGGATCAGATGGTAAGTGGCCCACTCAGGAAATGCCCCTAGACTCACCCCACATGTTGACATCATCCAACTGTCTCGTCAACATTTGACTGATTGATCCTCCCACCATCTAAGCAACCAACTGACAATTCAAACAACCAGATCCACCATCCACTTAACCAACCAGAAGACAACCATATGGAAAGCTGGTACGGAATTTCTATTTTGTGCAGCCCCGGGGAATGTGGGTGAGAGGGGGATCCAGGTCCTGCCCTCCAGAGGCATACAGGTTAAGTGAGAACACGCACGTGAAGCAGGGAACCAGGCAGTGCAGAATTGTTGGGTATGTGAGGACAGACATTGGAAGAATCTCGGAATGTTTTGTTCTCATAGGGGTTGGTCAGCTTTTGACCTTTTAGTCTCTGTAGTTGTCAGCTGCAGACAACAGGGCAGGCCGCTCAGTCACACATTGTTGCCCCTTGACCACTGCCCCAGCCACACAGGCCTGTCCTGGGAGTGAGAACAGGACCAGAGGTTCAGAGTTCTGGCTTTGAACTTTATATTGGAATCCTGGCTCTGCCACTAATTAGCTAGTGGTCCTTGGGCAAGTTATCTAACCTTTGAGGCTTCATTTTCTTGTCTAAAAAAAAGGGTATCATAAGACCTATCTGAACAGAGAGGCTAAGAATTCAACAAGATGATGCCTGTAGAGTGCTTAGCATAGTACTTGGCACATAGTAAGTGCTCATTAAAGGTCAGAGAAAAGAATGATTATTGTCAGCTGCCAGCACGATTCCCAGCAGACAGTGAACCCAGTTCTTAACCTGAGGCTGGGGAGACGACGTGCTTTGAAATGAGTGCTCTCAGGCATGCGTTGAAAGCACACTGTCAGCCAGCTGGTTTAGCTATTCTGAGGCTGAGAGGCCTTTGTTGTGTCTTGGAGCAAAAATGATGGAGGAGCTCAGACTGATGAGTTTGTGCTCTTGTCCATGAGCAGGACCCGGAGTCTCTCAGGGTCTTTGCTTTATCTAAAGAAAGGACACATAATAACTGGATCAATGAGTGAGAGAAGCCTTTCTTCCCATTCTCACCATGGTTTGGAGCTCTGGTTCCATTAACAGGGTTACCTGCCTCTGGAGGGGGGAGATGCTGATGTGTATATGAGCACCACTGTCCGTGACCCCAATCTGGTGGATTTCTTAGTTGGTGATGTTCAGGAGGGCAGGGCCAGGATAGGTAGAGGTAAAAATGAAGCCAGGAAGAGGGGACTCGGCGTGCAGAGTGTCACCCACCAGCCTGCAGGTGTGGTGGGAGGGTGGAGCTGTATACCTAGAAGGGAGACAGAGGAGGGGCTGCTGCCGGCTGCTGCCCCTAAGCTGGGGCTCAGCGGGTTGTGGGCAATGCGGATCCAATCAGAAAGACAGGGTGCTCTTGGGGAGCAGATCGTAGTGTGGGCTACCCCTAGGTCCTATCCTCGGCCCCGGGAAATCTCATGGTGTCCTGTAGATTTCACATCACTACCTTTTGAAGACTCGGAAATGGATAAAACCATTATATTAGTCAGCTCAGGCTGCCATAACAAAACACCACAGACTGCGTGGCTTAAACCACAGAAATTAATTTTCTCATAGTTAAGGAGGCTAGAAGTTCCAGATCAAGTTTCTGGTCTATGGGGGTCCCGCCCTGAAGACTTCATTTAACGTTAATTACTTCCCATCTCTACATATAGCCACATTGAGAGTCAGCATTCACCCGATGAATTCAGTACATTGGACAAGAATACAGTTCAATCCATAGCACCTACGGCCATCTGCATCCTTGAGACCCAGGCCTGTACATCCAGCACCAGTAGGACTCCTTACCTGCTGACCCTGGGTACCTCATTCACCCTGCGGGGCACTGAACTGACTTGAGATCTTCTGTCTGAGAACTGCTGGGCATACCCAGGGGTGGGGCTTGGCAGCCATGTTTCCATGTGACTCCGCTCCCAGTCATTGGTGATTGGGCCACAAGTTGATAACTGACCCCAGCTTCACCACTCATATTTCCTCTCTCATAGTCATGGAACCATTGGTGCTGGTCAGTCCTGGCTAGTCTTTGGAAATGAGGTACTTTGAGCTCAGGAGTGGGGTAGCAGCCATCCTTGGTTAGTCAAGTGCAAGGAGAAGCTGAAAGAGAAGGAAGAGGGGAGAGAAGATGAAGACAGAAGGTTCTGTGTTCCCATCAGATCTGTAGTCCTTGGGATGCTGGGCTCTGGTTCTGCCACTGAGTTTCACAAGACACCCCTGTATCCTCATAACATCCCCCTTTAAAAATCCCATGCTGTTCGATGGGTTCTATTATTAGCAATCCAAGAACCTTACTACAGCAGTTAGGACAAAGACCTTGTTCTTGCCAACACTGGGAGAAGGGGATGAGGGGATGGAGAAAGAAAGAATCATGGAGACCCAGGGAAATGTGTGCCAGAGTGTTTCACAAGGAGTGTGAGTAGGATGGAGACCAAGCCCTGTGCACTGTGAGTGTGTGTGTGAGAGAGAGATGCGGACACTCTGCCTGGGAAAGGATGGATGAGAGAAAGGATAAAGCTGATCAGTGACACACACCTGTGTGCAGGGAGAGGGTCCAGGGGAGGAGCCCTCAAGGAGACCCGCAGAAGATGCAGGGGCACAGAGGGAATAAAATGCGAGGTTTCCCCATTGTCCATTGGTTCTGAAGATCCTCCGCCTGCTGCCAGGTGAGGGGCGAGGGGCCTCAGGGACACAGACTTGCCCCTGTGCCTTCTGGCCTCTGTGACCACGCTGCACCATTGGGCGGACGCCCACTTCTGGTCTGGGGAGCTCCGTTCTCTCTGGCTGCCTGCTTCCCGCCTGGCTGCATGGCTGAGTCTGGATGGAGCTGGAGCTTGAGAGAAACCAAGGATCATGTCCTGACACTGGCCTGCTTCCTGCTTTCACCCCGGCTTCCAACACATACGTGCAGACACAGGCACACACTGACATACACACAGCCATGCTCTGTCTTGCACACATGCTAAGTTGCTTCAGTCATATTTGACTCTTTGTAACCCTATGGACTGTAGCCGGCCAGGCTCCTCTGTCCATGGCATTCTCCAGGCAAGAATACTGGAGTGGGTTGCCGTTTCCTCCTCCAGGGGATCGTCCCGACCCAGGGAGTGAATCCACTTCTCTTCCGTCTCCTGCGTTGGCAGGCGGGTTCTTTACCACTGGTGACACCTGGGAAGCCCGACATACTGACACCCAGTCACAGGCACACTGACATATGTGTAAAAGCACAGAGACATGAGTACGCTCACCTATACATCAACATACACAGCTCTGCAGATTCATATATGTATGAGAACATTCATGACATAAGGACACGCTAGGATCACACAACGACCCAGAGGCACACAAGCACACATATATAAATACACAGACACAAATGCAGAGTTACGTATAGAGTCACAGACACAGACATTCACAGATATGTGCAGACAGGTGTGCAGATACTCTCTGGCATGCACAGGTAGACGTGGCGGCACAAATGCATGAACCTAAGCACGTGTGTGGATCCGCCCGGGCACATACGCGTGTAGGCACGGCCCTGCGGCTCCAGGCAGACGTGCCCCTGGGCTGTGGTAGTCTAGTCAACAAACTGACTGGTCAACCCTTCAATGTCACAACCAGAGAAAGCCTCATTCAAGGAGGGGAGGTGACTGTCCAGCAACCACCAGTCTCTAAGCACTGGGACGGGGTGCGGTGAGCAGGCTGCTGGGAGCAGAGGGGGAAGCTGTTCACATCAGCCTCCAGGACAGGGAGGGGAGCTGTGATCAGGCTGGGGCAGGGCCAGGCCTGGGGAGGGGGCAGGGCAGGGGCAGGGAAATCTGTGTCGCCAAGGGGTGGGGCTGGGAAGCTGGGCTCCAGCTCCAGATTGGAGGACAGGCTTGGCTTTCACTGACTTGAATGGGGCACAGAGAGCGGGGATTTCTGGGGCTTCCCTGGGGCTGTGGCCTTCCCAAGCTCCAGCCCAGAACTAGGATCCCAGTCAAGTGGCTGTGATCGTGTCTGTGGCCAGGCCTGTGCATCTGAGCATGTGCATCTGTGCATGTAGGCATGGCCATATATGTATGGGTCATAGGTCTGACTGCACACATCTGAACACACGTGTAAGCATGTGCGTCTGAGCACGCAGGCATGGCCATATGTGTATGGGCCATAGGTGTGAATGCACACCTCTGAACACACATGCACACACAAGCACACACGTACAGGGCATGCTTGTGGGGTGTACAAACCTACATGTCTGCTCATGTGCGCATGTGGACATGTAGACATGGCCACATGCACATAGTCTGTGCGCTGGTGGATGCGTGGATGTCCACACGGCGAGGGGCCTGCGTTCTGAGCTGTCATCGCTGCCACCGCCGCTCTGCAGTCTTCCGCTGGGGGCGGCTCCAGATGTTGTTGCAACATTCCTCATTCACTGCAGAAAATCAAACAAACAAATGAAAAATTAACACCATTGTTAGCCAGGGCCGCCCTTGAGCTGGCAGAGCTGCCTCTCGCTGGCCCAGCTGGACCAGATGGCCGAGGCTCCTGGGCTCACCTTGGGCTTTGGCACGGGAGCAGACAGGACCATCAGGAGGCTGGCAGGAGCCAGGCTGCTGCTGGTAGGCTTCTAATGTGACCTCAGAGGCTGTCGGACCTTGGAGCGGTGCCTGTCTCTCCTACCCCTCCCCCGCATCTCAAGAGTCCCCTTAGGCGCACGTGCTGGGGCAGGAGAGTGGGGGAGGAAAGCAAGGGGAAAGGCGCAGGCTCTGGCCATCTAGCATACAGTAGGTGCTCACTGAATGCTGTTGCCTGAATCTTGTATATGAGTCCTCTCAACAACAGCCTTTGACAGATCAGGAGACTGAGCCCGCAAGGAATTATTTAGCTTGCTCAAGGCCATGCCGCTTGTGAGCAGAGGTACTGGGATTCAAACCCACCTCTTGTTATTGAGTCATTCAGTCATGTCCGACTCTTCGTGAACCCACGGACTGCAGCATACCACCTCTAATGCACTCTTTGGTTCATTTGTCCCTATTTTTTGGCCACACTATGTGGCACGAGGGGTCTTAGTTCCCTGACCAGGGATGGAACCCGTGCCATCTTAGTTCCCCGACCAGGGATCAAGCCTGTGCCCCTTGTAGTGGGTGCACAGTGTCTTAACTGCTGGACCACCAGAGAAGTCCCGCTAACGCACTTGTAGATGCAGGGTCTTCTCACTGCTCTGTGACGGCTTCTCAGAGTGCGATAGACACAGTGGTGTATTAGACATGCACTGCCACTTTCCCTGGGGCTTCCCTGGTGGCTCAGCTGGTAAAGAATCCGCCTGCAATGCGGGAGACCCCAGTTCGATTCCTGGGTTGGGAAGATCCGCTGGAGAAGGGATAGGCTACCCACTCCAGTATTATTGGGCTTCCCTGGTGGATCAGCTGGTAAAGAATCTGCCTGCAATGTGGGAGACCTGGGTTTGATCCCTGAGTTGAGAAGATCCCCTGGAGAAGGGAAAGACTAGCCACTCCAGTATTCTGGCCTGGAGAATTCCATGGACTACAGTCCTATTTTTTTCCTGCTGAGACATATGGAGGCCAATTCCCTTCCTTGAGGATCTGGCTGAGCCTGGAGACTTACTTGACCAAAGGAATGTGGTGGATGTGAGGCTCTGAGACTTCCAAATCAAGTCCATCAGAAGCCTTGCCGCCTCCCCCTACCTCAGGGACCCCCTCAGATCTCTGAGCCACCATATGAAGTTTGACACCCTGACTGTCCTGCTGGAGAGGCCTGGTGAAGAGCTCTAGTCAAAAGCTCTGGTGGAGCCCAGCCTTCCTCCCCTTGCCGAGGTACCACTCACATGAATGAAGCCGTCTTGGACCCCTAAGACCACCTTGCTCTCCAGCTGAAAAGCACTATTTCTGTTCCCACTCCAGGGACCAGGAGAATTACCCAGTCAAGACTAGCCTGAATTTTGATCCGCAAAATTGTGAGCTATGATAAAATGATTGTTATTTTAAGCCATGAATTTTTAAAATTTATTTTTAATTGAAGTATAGTTGATTGACAATTTTGTGTTAATTTCTGTTGTTAAGCAAAGTGACTCAGTTATACACATATATATGTTCTTTTTAATATTCCTTTCACTATGATTTAGCCCAGGATATTGAATAGAGTTCCCTGTGCTCTGCATAGGACCTTGTTGTTCATTTATTCTGTGTGTAGTAGTTTGCATCTGCTAACCCCAAACTCCTAGTCCATCCATCCTCCACCCTTCCCCTTTAAGTCACTAGGTTTTGAGGGTAGTTTGCTAGGTAGATATAGGAAAGTGGAATAGACACACATTCACATCAGCACACACACACAATACAAACTCACCTGCTTACACACATACACACACACACACACACACACTCACATCCATGTAGATCCCTTTTTGATTCCAGTTCTTCCATCGTCCCCTATAGCAACACCAAGCTCCTGTATGTAATTGAGTCCCTGTTTTCTGGGATGAGAAGTGCTCAAAGCCCAAGAAATGACAATGACTCCTTATTACCCAGCCGCTTTCATTGTTTGTGGGACTTTTCTCATTTGAATTCTTCCCAGGAATCAGAGCGAGCAATTTCATATGGAAATATATAAAAAATGTGAGAGCAAATCCTTCCCAGTGGTGCCGGAGTAGCGATCAGTTCTGCTGAGTGGGTCCTATCCCCTCGGCCCTGCCTTTCACATCTGCTCCCGCCTCCAACCTGCAGTCTGGGACCCGAGATGGACTGGGCTGGTGGGCAGATGACTGAGGGAGAGGGTGGAATGTGCTGGACAGGGCTAGAAGGCTTCTGCGGGGCCTTGGGAAGAGATTCACATCCAGGAGCTGAGAAGGGCTGTCCCAGCCCTGGGGCTCTTAGAAGCCACCCCAGTTGTCACCTAGAAGCTGGCTGAGAGTGTAGGAGTGTGGGGCTGTGTGGGTGTGGGGCTGTGAGTGACACTATGTGCTACGTGCAAGGCCATGTGTGTGCTGGTGTTTGCGTATGAGTCTGTGACCAAGGCTGTGGGTGCGTGACCACCCGTGTGACAACGTATGGCAGTGTGCACGTGTGATACCTGGGAGTGATGTCACATGTCTACCTATGGGCAAGTCTGTGAGTGTGTGGCCTGTGTGTGATGGCTGTGGGTGTCAGTGTGTCACAGGTGCTTATGAGAGTGCATGTGTGTGTCACCAGGCACCTGTCTGGGACTGCTGGTGTGTGTTTTGGTGAATAGCCATGCTTCGGTAAAGGCAGGATGGGTGGCAGTGGGGTTTACCAATAGCTGAAGGTCATTTCTGATGTCAGGCACTTTGATGTTCAATAACGCTCATCTGAAACATAATATTTTGAGCAATGGTGTTGCAGATACAATGAGGAACTAGACAGGCAAAGACCCTGCACTCATGGAGCTCATAGTCATGTGGAAGAGATGGAGAGGGGAGAAATAATTATTCTAATAATTATATCATAATTTTAAAAATAGTTGCTATGAAGGCAAACAACTAGGGCTGTGTGAGGCCAACATGGGGTCCTGATTCATCCTGGGGCTCAAGGTTAAGGGGAGGATTCTTTGAGGAAGTGACATTTTGGCTGAAGCTTAAAGAGTGGGTATGAACTGGTCCAGGCAAAGATGTGTTGGGGAGGAAGAGTGTTACAGGCAGAGGGAACAGTGGGTGCAAAGACTCTGCTGTATTACAGAGCAAGTTCCTTGGAGGAATTGCTAGAAGTTCCTCCAGGGCTGGGGGTACATAAAAGGAGGCTGGAAAAGTGGCAGGCAGTGGATCTTTGGCTTTCTGGGCCATCATAAAGGCTTTGGACTTCATCCCACAAGCAACAGAAAACCAGGGAACCAGGGAAAGTTTGCCTGTGGTCATGCCTGCCGTGTCAAGAATTGATTGCTAGTCTGCAAAGAGTGGATGCAAAGAAATTGGAGGGGAGGTTTGATGCGGTGGTCCAGGCGAAGAATGGCATTGGCCTGGGAGGTGAGACTGCTGAGACTGAAGCTGGAGAGAAGTGAAGAGATTCCAGGACTGTTCGGAGGTTAGGGTTGACAAAGTCTTGGCAGTGGGTGGTGCGTGATAAGGGAGGGCAGGAGAGGGAGGTGTCTGGGATGACACCCGGGATTTTGGTTCTAGTTTCAGGCTTGTTGTAGGTGCCAGTGACTAGATGGTAACACTTGGGGGAGGATGAACTGAAAATTCTAAGTTGGATGTGTTGAGTTTGAAATGCCTGAGAGACACAGGGGTGGAAGGATAGATAAAAGCCTGGAGTTGGGGAAGGCTTATGCTGGAGATGGGGATATATGGAGAGTGGAAACCAACAGTGGGAGGGAAAGCAGCTAGGGTGGGAAGAGCTGGGGAGGGAGGTGGCATTCTTTGCCTTCGTAGAGAAGTCTAAAGCTGTTTAGGGACAGTTCTGCATGGTACTCAAGATTCCAGACTTTGCTTCTGGGTATATACCCAAAAGATGTGAAAGAAGGGGCTCGAACAGATATTTGTACGTCAGTGTTCACAGAAGCACTATTCACAATAGCCCAAAGGGAGAATGTTCATTCATCAATGGATGAATGGATAAACAAAATGTAATATGCATGTATGATGGAATGTTATTCAGTCTCAAAAAGGAAAGAAATTCTGACACTTAGAACAACATGAGTGAAGTCTGAGGACATTCTGCTGAGTGAAATCAGACAGACCCCAAAAGACAAAACCTGTATGACTTCTTTTATGTGAAGAACCTGGAGTTCACTGAGACAGAAAGTAGAACAGGGATTACCAGGAGCTGAGGGGAGGAGGACATGCAGGATTATTGTTTAAGGGGTGTGGAGTTCCAGTTTGGGATGATGAAAAATCTCTGGAGATGGATGGTGGTGATGGTTGTACAACATGAATGCCCTTAATACGACTCAATTGTTCACTTTAAAATCGTTAAAATGGTAAATTGTAGGTTATGTATGTTTTCCTACAATGGAAGAAAATATCCCAGACTCTGGAGCCAGCTAGAGTTTGAGTTCCAGCTGTCTGGGTTTGAGTTCCAGCTGTCTCACTTATAAGCTTTGTGACTTTGGGCTAGCTACCGAGCCTCTCTGTGACCTGGTTATCTCATTTATAAAATGGGTATCATAATAATACCTATCTTCAGGGTTATCGAGGGGATCACATGAGTTAATATGTGTGATATGTTATGAACATAGTACATACTTTATGTGGCTATTATTACCTTTAGCAGCAGCAGACCGGAACCTTGGGGTGAGAAGCTGGGCCAATGCCTTGGGGCAGGTAGAATGGACCAGACTTGACTTTGCTTTTGTGTCTTGTCCCTAATGTGCCACTCCAGTATTCTTGCCTTCAGTATCCCATGGACAGAGGAGCCTGCTGGACTACAGTCCACGGGGTCACAAAGAGTCTGAAGCAACTTAGCACTCCTATTGTGCACTATTGCTGGACAGCCAATCTGGGTGAGCTTCTGTGATGGGAACTATATTAGTTAGGGTTTTCCTGAGAAACAGACCAATAGGATGTGTGCGTGTGTGTGTGTGCGTGTGCATATACACACACATATAAAGGCATTTAATATAAAAATTGGCCCACATGATTATAGAGACTGGCAAGTTTAAATCTACAACGTGGGCTCAAGACCCAGGAGAGCCGATGGTGCAGTTCCAGTCCAAAAGCAGTCTGCTGAATTCCTGTTTGCTCTATGAGGAGGGTCTTTTGTTCTATTCAGGTCTTCAGCTGTTTGGATGAGGCCCACCCACATTATGGAGGGCAATCTGCTTTATTCAAGCCTATGGATTTAAATGTTAATCTCATCCAAAAACAGCATCACAGAAACATCCGGAATAATGTCTGACCAACTAGCTGGGCAGCCTGTGGCACCGTCGAGTTGACACGTACAATGAACCACCACAGGAGGTGATTCTCATGGCCTTGACTGGGGGCACGCAGGAGGCCTCAGAAGTGCTCCCTGCAGTGTTGGCTGCCCTCCGTCTGTCTGACTCCCATCGAGGCCCACAGAGATCTCTCCAAGCATGGCTTGGATCATGTCACTGCCCTTTGCTCCAGGATGAATATCACATTCTCATTATTACTTTCAAGGCCCTGTTGACCTCCTTGCCAGCCCACCTGCCCACCTGCTGGCATTTCAGTCTTGCTCTCTGTTTTCCAACTGTTTGATCTCCAGCCTTTCCCTGCTCCTTCTCTCCATGTGTTTTTTTGAAGATTCCGGTTCTGACTTCTTGGGAGGATCCCTTACCCAGAACCCTTTGTTCCTGTGTTTCATAACCTGTCTTCACCTGTCTCTTCTGCATCTGAAGTAGCCCCTGGGCCAGACCCTGAGGACCTGCAGCCGGGTTAGAGCCGGGCCAGGACAGGGCAAATGGCAGAGCGAGGCCATAACGAACAGGTGCCGTGGGAGCAGAGCACTGTGGGGGAGGGGGAAGTCTGATCCACCAGGATCACTTCCCCCAGAGGAGGCCAGATTCAGGAGGCTGGGTCCTGCTTACCTGCAGCCAGGGGGGCTGTGTTCTCACTCACTCAGTCCTTGTGGTGCAACTAAACCCAAGCCAAGCAGGGTCAGTGTTAAGGGGTGGCTCTGGGGACTTTAGCTCCTACCCCCAGTCTCCATTAGTACTCACTCTCCAAATGACATGAAACAAAAGCTGAAATGAAAAATGGGCTTATGATTCCAACATGCCTTTAAGACAGGTCCCCTAGTCATCTCTTCTGATTGGGTTTTCAAACTCATAAAAATTCTGGAACTAAGATTGGAGCCAGATATTAAGCCTCATTCTCTTTGCAAATAATTCTAGAGTCTCTACTGCTTTGGGGTTGGTCACTGGTTTAGTTATCTCTTGGATTTAGGGTTGTGCACAGAAGTTATGCCCTGGGCATATCAGACATTGACCTAGCTAATAACAAGTGCCATTTTTTTTTTTTCCTGTTATTCCTTGGATGTGTAGCTTAAGGAGAAGGGATAATTAGCAGAGCAAAATGCAGGAGCTCCTAGGCCCTCCAGTCAAATGCCACTAAGTCAAAACTTCATTCGGAATTCTAGTAAGAATGGCTCACCCTGCTTGGGGGAGGTGAACAGAGAGAATGAGGGAGGGCATCACATAGGAAATAACACTGTGACACTGGGTTTTGATGGGTAAATAGGGGTTCTTGAGGAAGAGAATTCCGAGGAAAGCAACAGTCTTTGAAGTCAGAATGGAATGAGTCAAAATTGTGACTCAGTTGCCAGCTGTGTGAGCATAGGCAAGCTGCTTCCTCTCTCTGTGTCTGTCGCCTTATGTATAAATTAGGGATAATATGGTGAAAGCTGCACCAGGCTTATTGTAAAGATTGGTGATAGAGCCTGTGAGCTGCTTGGCAGACTGGATGTTCAATAAATAAGCAAAACAGTCTTCTTTGGGGGCATCCATGTTGAGAAGTCTGAGGCCCAGAAGGGTCTGCCACGTTTGGCGCATAGAGGGAAATTCTATGTGGGCTCCCTCGTGTTCAAGGGGCTTAAGTGCCTTCCTGTCTCTTGCCATAGCCTAATCTAGTTCACTGTATCATTGACTCGACCAGCCGATCATGGTTAATTACAAGCAGAAGAATCTGGGTCCCAGCCAGGCTCATTCTGGAGGCCGGGCTGAGAGAGGAGGCAGGGAGTTGGAAGGGAAATCGCCTGGGTTTGCTGGGCAGGTTCTGTGCTGACTCGGCATGTCCTCCTTTCCTGGCTTCAGGTGACTCCAAGGCACAGTGGGGGCTTGTGGGGAGCGGGCCACCTTTTGGGCTTTTGTCAGTTCTGTGTCTTAGAGGGACAAAGTAGGAAGAACTGGAAGCTCCTTTCCTCTGGCTTAATGCTGCTTGTGCAACTTCGTGTGTGAGTCATGTTTTATCTTAATCTTCGAACCCTCCATAGGACTTCATTGTACTTTGTCTGCTTCCTGTGGGACAAAGCAGGATGCTTTTTGGAAAGGGGCCTGGAGGCCTGGGGTAGGGTCCTAGCTCTCCTTGGGTTAGGGTTGGGCGCATCACTTCAACTCTCTGTGGTTTCGTTTCCTCACCTGTGAAATGGAATGTCAGGCTTCAGGGCCAGGTAAGGACAGGTGGGCCAGTGCCTGTGGATGAGTTGTGGCCACTGTATGGAGATAAGAGAGCATGGTGAGGGTGGGAGTCTGGTTCTCGCTGGAATCCTGTGTAGGCTTTTATCCCTTGGTGCGATGGGACCTTGGGTTGAGGGCAGAATCTGGAGTGTTTTTTTGTCTCCCTGACAACCCCTTGTGAGCTTAAACTCTATGACTGCAGGAGTCCAGGCAGATGCCTCTCAGAGCAGAAGCCTCAGAGGCAAAAGTTCTCCAAGTGTGGACCTACTCCCAAGGTCTAGCAGCCATACCTGGGAGCCTGTTAGAAATGCAGATTCTCAGATTCCATCCCAGACCTTTGAATCTGTTAGGTAGTTAGAATAGGAAAAAGGAGTCCAGAATGGCGGTGGCTAAAAGACAAAGAAGGGAAAAGCCCGTGAAAATAGAACAAAGGAAGGTCCGAGGACCGGAGTGAGACCCTCAGGCAGAACAAACAGCACCCCTGGCTGGCCCAGTCTCCATAGGGCGGGCCCAGGGGAGGAGAACATGCAAAAAGAGGAGCCGAAGGGCCGGGGCTCACTCTCTTGCACACGCTCTAAAACTGAGCTGTAACACGGAGCTGTAACACGGATCTAAGAGCTGTAACACGGTCTCTCTGAGAGCTGAGATGCAGTCTGTCTGAGGTCTTTAATGTCCATTGCTTCAATTTTTTTTTCTTTTTCATGAAGGTATATCTTTATTTTTTAAAAATTAATTAATTAATTTATTTAAAAAAATTTTTAAATCTTTAATTCTTACATGCGTTCCCAAACATGAACCCCCCTCCCACCTCCCTCCCCTGCTTCAAATTTTTGTTGTGACGAGACAGAACCGAGGAAATTACCCACTCCTCTGACAAATCCATCTCAGGGAGTAAGGCCTGGGTCTCTAGATGATCCTGATGCTGAAGTTTGGGAATGGCTGCTCCAAGGCAGTGTCCCTTCCGCAGGGTGCCCCTTCCCATCCTCTCCCCTTCCCAGCTGGAGGCCCCTTGGAGGGGAGGAGGCTGTGAGACCACAGTTGAATCTCCCTGCTGGAACAAGAGAACCCTGGAGGGGGCATCTCTTCCCTTTGATTCTAACTCAAGACATCCCGGAACCTCACCAGTGGGGCTGATGCCAGGGTATTTGAATAGCTCATTAGCTCTGCTCTGGGCTTCAATCCCTCTTAATTAGTTTTGCAAACGATATTCATAAAAAGAGAAAAAAACTCCAAACTCATCACATAGCAAATGCAGGTCCCTGTGAAGTTTGTGGCTGTGGGTATATAGGCGTGTGTCTGTGTGCTGCGAGTGAGAACATGTTTGTGAGCTTGTGGGTGATGGTGAGTGGTGGGCGTGCTCTTGCACAGAGGTTTCAGCCAATGTGCACATGTGAGAAAGCTCACGAGTGAGTGTTGTATGTGTGGCCACACGGCCACCTCATCTCCAGGGACCCCACCAAGCAGGTTATCCTTCCCCTCCTTATGAGTCCCTAACACAGCCAAGTATTAGGGAAACATAAACCTTCAACCCCCCTCTGTCCTGCTTGTTTTTGCTTCCCCAGTGCCCCCAGCTCTAGGTTTCACAGCCAAAGATTAACGGTCCGCTAGTCAGCTGAGCAGGAGGGGGACAGCAGTGTCCCCACTGCGGGGACCATCCTGTGTGTCCAGCCTGAGGCTGTGACGTAGCTTCTGGGTGTCCCTTACAGTTGCACCGTCCCCTGATGCCCAGGGGTTCCGTTCTCGCTTGTCCCCGCTGGATGTCTGGGGAGCTATTCCTGGCTGCAGATTCTCAGGCCTCCCCCCCAGGGAGAGTCAGCCCTCAACAGAGCTGCCTGTGGGGTTCAGAGAGAGGACTGGCTGTAGGGTGATGGGCTGAGAGTCTGGGGGCACTTCCTACCCCTTCTCACCGCCACCCCCCCTCCCAGCCTCCTCCCGCATTCCCTGCTGTGAGCATCCCCTTTTGGAGCCAAGTAAATTTATGGCATAATCCCACATGGAAATGCATGGAAATGCTGCCAGTTACCATGAAGCCAGGAGAAAGGCTGTCTTGCTGGCGCCCTCCGTGGTCTGCTGTCTGCCGGCTTCCTGCCTTCCAGAAAACACAGGGGGCCAGAAGCCAGCCGTTTGGCCCAGATTGGCGGAGTGGAGCCCTTTGTATAAAACTCTTTATTAGTCTCACCTGGCCTTGAAGGTTTTCAGGGGGAACGAGTGTCTCCTTTGCATTAAAACTGAACAAACTGGAGAAATGTCATTCCCCGAGTCTGAGCAAAGCCGACAGCTGATGGGATTTATCTAACCGAGATCAGTTCATCAAACTTGGGTAGAGCTGGAAAGACCAGGGAAGGCGGGGTGGAATCTGATACAATCGCAGCTGCTTAAAATGCAAAGGCTCATCGAGATTTTGGAAACACTGTGAGGAGAGGCTCAGTGATGCCAGGAGGAACGTTTAGAGGCCCTGAGATGGACCTGGCAGAATCAGTGGGTGGGGATGCTCCTGCTTGGTGAGGTGAGGGCGCAGAAACGCAGGAGGAGGGGGCAGTGGGCAGTCTCTGCTCTGGGTCTTGTCGAATTGAGTCCTTTAAAGGAGTGTGATGCCTGCGATGAGCACTCAAGGGGGATCATGAGACTTGGCCCTGTCCCGGAAACCCTCACAGTCTGATGGGGGAGGTAGACAGAGACAGGACAACCTGTAGCCTGTCTGGGAATGGAGCAGAGTCTCCATCAGGTTCTGAGAGGGGAGAAAGGTGGGACAACGCTGTGGTGAAGCAGGCAGGCCACGGAGTCACTGGGACCTTGGTTCAAACTCCAGTCTCACCAGCAGTTTACCACCGTTTACCAGCTGTGTGCCCTTGATGAGTCACTTAACCTCTCTGAGCCCCACTTTCCTCACCTGCTGAATGGCTGTAACAGTTCCTACTTCTTAAGGAGTTATGAAAATTGATGAGATACTGCATATAACTTGCTTAGCATTGGGCTTGGCATATAGAAGTGCCCACCAGTGGAGCTGGCATCTTACTGGAAGGATCTTGGAAGGCTTCTTGCGGGGAGGGGAGGACACCAGCTGGGCCTTGATGGAGGAATGAGATGGACTCTAGTTAGTGGAAAGGGCAAAGGAAGTCTGCACATGGAGAGAGACATAGAAGCCTGCTGTCTGCTCATCACTGTCCCCCTGCCGACAGGTACCCCAGAGGCAGAAGAGGGGCCCAGGGCGATGGGGCCTCGTCTCAGCAGAACAGCAGCCCTCCCCTCCCCACCATTCCCATCAGCCCCCTCCCGCTCTCCCCTCACTCCATCTCTCTCCCCGTCTCCGATGAGGATTTATCAGTTCTCCTGAGATGCGCTTAGCGGGGACCAATTTCCTGCCATCAGTCAGGACTGGTGGCATTTGTAGGGCAGCCTGGAGGCCTGAGGCTGGGGGGAAAGGAAACACGTGGTGCTCTGGTGCTGAGTGTTCTGTCCTGCCTGCCTCGGGCTGACCTCTGTCCCTTGGGTCTGTCTGCTCCTCCCTCTGGCCCCAGCGAGGCTCTCCCACCCTTAGGATGGAGGAGAAATGGGATTCTGTTTCCTGGGGCAGAGAACAGGGCTAGGTTAATTGGAGGAGCTGAGCCTGGAGAGGTGGCAGTACAGTGGGGACCATCAGTCACAAGGGCAGTGAGTTTTGGGTGGGTGGGCTTTCCTGAAGTAGTTCATCAATATTCCCGGTTCATTCAACACTAGGGTTCTGGGTGACTCAGAGCAGAAATGTAGGGGCAGGTGGTAGATTCCAGCCTCAATGGGAAACTAAGGTGGTGGCTTAGGGGCCCAGGAGAGGGTGAGTAGAGGCTGTGACTCAGGTGGTACGGAAGTCCAGGCTCTCCCCTGGCTCAGGAGTCCAAGATGCTGGGGTCCTCTCAGCCAAGGCATGAGCTTTCTTGATTTAGAGGTCTGGGCTGGCCTCAGGCAAACAGCTGGCCACTGCTGATAGCCTCCTCCAGGAAGCCCTCCTACATGCGACCAGGTAAGCAAACCTTCCTTCGGGCCAGGAGTCCTGTCTGGTCTGCTGTGCATTCCCAAGTCCCCGCTTCCTTAGCTAGACACAGAGCTACAATTGATTGGGCACTATTATACTCCAGGCCCTGGGCCAAGTGCTTGATGTATATTAACTTGTTGAATTCTTTATCAAACTGGAGAGACAGCCATGATTAAAATTACCCCAATTTTTTTGGGAAATGGGTTCTAAGAGCACAGATCATTGCTCACGATCTTTTTTCAAACGTCACCTCCTCAGAGAATTCTTCCCCATCACCTATTTTGTTCTTTTCCTCCCCCCGCCGACCCCCACTACCCTGTCTTTTCCATCTCGCCACTTCATTTTCTCCTTGTTTATTGCCTGCCTCCCCTATTAAAGTGGGGATTCCACAGAAGCGGAAAGGAAAGCTTATCTGTCTTGCTCCCCTCCAAGCCCAGAGCACCTCCTAGAACGGTGCTTTGAATGATGAGTGTTCATTGAGTGAACAATTGAGGGAGTGAATGAATGAATGCTCCAGGGCTAATTACAGCAGAGCAAGGATTCCAATCAGGACACGGGGTCAAAAAACACTGCCTGCTGGCAGTTCCTGCACCAACGCCACCTGTCACTGTCCAAGGGCAAGCAACGTATAGAGGGAGGGTGGATGCCTTGGGTCTGGGGTCCCAGCAGACCTGTCTCAGCCGGATTCCAGAAAGAAGACGTAGATGCTACATCCAGCCCCTGTTGTGGATAGCGGAGAGAGATGGAAACTGGCTTCAAGTCTCTGGGGCAGAGGGAGATGGCTGGGCGAGGGATGGTGATCCTCTTTGCATCCATGGACTGGGCTGCTCATTTTTTCCTGGCCGGGAGAGCCATACAAGGATTCATCTGCAATCAAAACCAAGCACAGCTGGGGCCGGTCAGGGGCCTCTGCAGGGCTGGGTACTGCTCCCCAAGTGCAGACATTTATTAGGATCTGGGGTGGGGGAGGGAGTCTGTTTGTCTGGGAATGACAGGGACAGGGAGAAGGGCTTTCCGGAGATGAGTGGCAGGAGAGATAAGCCTGATGTGTGACTTTCTGACGCTTGGTTGGTTTGAAATAAGTCCTGGGCCCAGATACAGGATTGACAGGAGGATCGGAGAGGGCCATTTGCTTTCTGCCTTCTGACTTTGAAAAGAGTCCATGAGTCAGGAGACTGGGTCTTAGTGCCGGAGGAGAGAGGTGGCCGTGCCGCAGGTCACCTAGCCCAGGCTGCTGCAGATCGGGTTCCCAGGCTGGTGTGTTTTGGAATCAGCCCCAGCAATGATAAGCTTTCGGGCTTGCCTTTGCTTCTGTTCTGGGAAGAAGCCTGACTGCTTGGCGCTCACAGACAAAGGGACTTGAACATTTTGGACCACTGGCTGTCTTCCACATGTGTCTTCAGATCCACTTTCTGCTCCCTTATCCTGCTCAGTGCTGGAGGAGGCTAATCAGTGCAATTCTTCAACAGGCTCTTTTCTCCATTGGCTGGTTGGTCGGTCAATGGGCGGTGTTGGAAGCAGGGAGAATGGGGTCATGACTTCCATCCTCTACTCCCACCCTTTCCTTCCCTGCCATGCAGTGGGGAGTGGGTTGCAACCCTCTGTGAGGCCACAGATCCTGCCATGCAGCCTTCTCCCTACAACTGCATCTTCCATATTCCTCCCTTGCACGTCTGGGGTAGTAATAGCTCCCATCCTTGCAAGCCTGAGGTTCCTATCCCACACCTTATTGATTTCTCTCCATCCTGCCCTCACCTCTGTACACAGTCTGTTCATTAATTTGGGTAACTGGAATGTAACATCTCTTTCCTTTTGGGATCCTAGTGGATCCGTTAACCTTGATGAGAAGAAGGTACTCCCTGGTGGTCCTGTGACTTTCCCTTGCTTCAACACTGCACAGAAGGAACAGACCCAAGGCATCCTCATCTTCTAGCTTCTGACCACCCTCCGACCTTCTCTCCGGCTGCAACTTCTGCAACCACCTTCTTGGCCCCACCTTGCTTCCTGGACTTGTCCACACGATTTTTTTGGTTTACTTCTTATTGCCAAGGGCTTCCCTGATAGCTCAGTTGGTAAAGAATCTGCCTGCAATGCAGGAGACCCAAGTTCGATTCCTAGGTTGGGAAGATCCACTGGAGAAGGGAAAGGCTACCTACTCCAGTATTCTGGCCTGGAGACTGTATAGCCCACTGGGTCGCAAAGAGCTGGACACGAATGAGTGACTTTCACTTTCACTGTTCTTATTGCCAACCAACCGTGAGCTCCCTGGTTTGTCAGAATTATTCCACAACCTCATCAACCCATATCTCCAGGCCTCCTACACCTACCTCTCTCTGGGCTTCTGTTTCGACCCAGACAATGTGGCTTTGGAGGGTATGGACTGCTTGTTCTGGGGGTTGGTGGAGGAAAGGGTGTTGAGCATCTCTTGAAGATGCAAACCCAGCGAGGGTTATGTGCCCTTTTCCAGGGTGGCTGAAGCTGTCCCAAGATGAGTGATGTAAACCCCTGGACACCATGGACACTGCTGTGGTCGTGGAGAAGAACCTGAACCAAGCCCTTTTGGATCTTCATACCATGGTTCTGCCTGTGTAGACCTCCATCTCTATGACGTCTTAGAGAATCACTTCACAGATGAGGAGGTGAAACTCAGCAAGAAGTTGGGCATCCACCTGACAGACTGGCTGCTGTTGGGCTGACGAGTGTCCCTTTGGGGGGGTCAACCTCAACTCAAGAAGGGCTCAGAGCCTCCAGCCCAGCTGCCTTTAAAGGGACCCCATGCATGCCCCTGGTGTCAGGACTTCTGCCTGAACATCTTCCTAAAGCCACTAGGCAGCTTTTTAACCACCCAGGAGCCCTCTCCCAAGCCATGGACCAAATGGAAAGAATGAAGTCTTCTGTGGACACCTTCCCTCTCTCCTCAGCCCCCTCTGCAAAGCCCTCCCATTGATATTCCCCAAACTAGGACAGGAACAATGGAAAGGGGTTTGCTGTCTGGGTTTCCGAAGGCTGATTTTCTGCCTATGCAGGTTGGGCCAACCTTGGGGCAGAGGGAGAGACTCACTACTGGGGGTCAGAGAGCAGGGGTGGCAGACCCTCCCTTTCCTTGTCTCTTCTCAGGCCTCAGCTTTCTCATCTGTAATATGGGGGTAATGATAACTGCAGTGACCAGCTGCTGGCGCTGTGTTAAGAGCTGTGTGTGCACGACATCATTAGCTTTCCCAGAAGCCCTGTGGGGTGACTTCTCTTAGCATCCCTGTTCTACGGAAGAGCAAACTGAGCCTCAGAGAGGTGAAGTGCCTTGTTCAAGTTCACAGTCTGAGCATGATAGCCTGGAATTCAATCTCAGGTTTCTCTATCTCTTAATCCTTGTATCTTCTCTGCCTACCTTCCTGGGGCATGGGAAGCAATGTCAGGCCCAGTAGCCAGCATGGGGCCTTGGAATCAGCAAAGGATAGTTTTCATGAAACCAGTTACTCAGCATGGGGAGAGGCCTAGGGGGTAGAGCTGACTTCCCTTCCCTTCCCTGTCTCTCTACAGAGAGCTAGACACAGATAACTTTGGGAGGCTATCACAGACCCCCTGTTTCTCACCTGGGTGGAGGTACCATTTTTCCTTGCTTTGCATTATGAGAGATCTACTGCCTTCATGCCTCTAACTAGTCATCTACCTGTATCCACATTGGTGTCCTGCAAATTTGCAGCCCCTCCTACTGTGACTCTGGGTTTGGCCATATGACCAGCTTTGGACAATGGGACAGTAACCAACCTGATGTAAGCAGTAGTTTGATAAAGTGTTCTCTTGGACCCCTGCCACCCTCATGAGAGCAGTCCAGAGACGGCCTCCTGGGAGATGATGGACTACGTGTAACAGAGTTAAGCCATCCCAGGTGATGCCTTCTTAGACCAGCCAGTGCTTAAAGGATCTGTCAAAGATATGTAAGCCAGGTGAGATCAGCCAAGCCCAGACTCATGAAAAACAATAAATGGTTATTTATTTAAAAGCTATTAATTTCTGGGACCTTGGAGATTTCTTCTTTTGAGCCATCTCTTACTCCGCCAGTGTCAGGCCACATCTGGGCTTTCAGTCACAGGGAGGTGAGAACAGGATGGTTTCTACTTACACCTCCTGGAAGGCAGGGACCATGACTGGTCCATCCCCATACGCTATGCTCAGCATGGGGAGGACACATGCATTTTACTGCCACTGACAGAGACTCAGCTGGTTCCACCATGGCCACCAACCAATTTCTCTCTTTGCGCTTCCCTGCCCTCCCTCCTTATCCAGGCCACTGCTATTCCTACAGCTCCGAGCAGCCGGCTCCTGTGTCCAGGAAAAAAGCACAAGGATCCTCCCGGTCCTCAACCCTCCCTCTGTCCTTGGCTCCCTTCTTCATAAACCCTGTTGGGCCTTGCAGAGTTCCTGCCCATCTCTTCACCTTTCTCTGGAGCAAGTCACCACTCAGGCAGCCAAGTAGCTGGACACAGGTACCTCTGCCCCAGGCCTTTGTCTTCCTAAGGCCATTGATGGCAACCCCATTGTCATTACAATTACTTCTGGTCCCACTTCTGACAGACAGAGAGGTCACTTTCATTTAAAAAAATTAATTCAATTTAAATTTGAGTAGGTAATAAATTATCATATTTCAAGGGTAGCTACAGTGAAAAATCACCCTCCTTCCCCCCACAGCCCAGCCTCCCAGCTCCTTCCACGGAGGCAGTGTTACCAGGCTCTCCTGTGTCCTTCCAGGGACAGTCTTGGCATATAAAGGTTATATGTGGGCATTCGCACATATTTTTATAAGTTATACTTTCCCCCTCTTTAGTTCACACATGGTACCATATAATAATAATAATAATATAGTAATAATAATGGTACCATATAATCCACAGAGCTCCGTGCTTTGTTTTACACACTATCTCAGAGATCACCCCCTAGCAAGACAGAATTTCCTCATTCCTTGTTTTTTGAAGGGGCGGGGGGCGGATATACTTCACAGACCATGAAATTCAGTGATTTTTAAATATATTCACGTAGTTGGGCCACTGTAACCACTATCTAATTCTGGGACATTCCCATCATCCCCCAAAGAAACCTCAAACCCATAAGCAGCCACTACTTCTCCTCTACCTTCTAGCTCCGGGCAGCCACTAATCGACATTCTGTCTCTATGGATTTGCCTCTTCTGGCCCGTTATTGTAAATGGAACCGTATGATGTGTGGCCTTTCGGGTCTGGATTCTTTCACTCAGCATACTGTTTTCAGGGTTCATCCATGCCATAGCATGCATATCAGTACTTCATTTTTATTGCTAATAGTATTCTTAAAGCCCTACCATACTATGTTTATCCATTTGTCAGTTGATGGATGTTTGGGTTGTTTCTACATTCTGGCTATGATGAATGGTGACGCTATGAAATTTTGTGTACAAGCTGTTATGGGAACAGAGGTCTTCAATTCTCCTGGGGGTGTACTTAGGAGTGGAATTGCTTGTCACCGTGTTGTCATCAATGTCCACCTAATATCTTATTGTATGCATATACCATCATTTATTTAAGCGATCATCTGTTGATGGACTGTTAGTTCCCCTTCCCCTTTTACTTATTCATTTTCACTCTTTCAAGCAATGACATGGGGAATAATTTTGTACATCCTCCAGTTCACACATGTCCATATATATCTTTTTGTAACATTCCCAGAAGTGTAATTGCTGTGCCAAAGGGCATATGCATTTGTAATTTTGATAGATGTTGCCAAATTGTCTGCTCCCCCACAGAGATTGTACCAGAAGCAACGTGTGAGACACTAATTTTCTCTCCATCTCACTGACGCAGTGTGTTAGCAAGCCTTTTGAGCTTCACCAATATGACTGGTAAAAAGTGTATCGGGTGGTTAAAAACTTACTTGTGTATTTTGACTGTGCTGGGTCTTCATTGCTGCGCACAGGCTTTCTCTAGTTGCGGCGAGTGGTGGCCACCTTCCACTGCGGTGTGCAGACTCCTCCCTGGGGTGGCCTCTCTTGTTGTGGAGTGTAGGCTCTAGAGTATGCAGGTGTCAGTAGTGGCGCTGCATGGCCTTAGTTGCCCCAAGGCACATGGAATCTTCCCAGATTAGAGTCTGAACCTGTGTCCCCCTGCATTGCCAGGTGGACTCTTAACCATTGGACCACCAGGGAAGTCCCAAAATTTTTTTCAGTTGAAATATAGTTGATTAACAATATTGTATTAATTTCAGGTGTACAAAACAGTGATTGAGTTTTATATACATATATATATATACACATTCTTTTTCAGATTCTTTTGCCTTATATGTCATTACAAAATATTGAATACAGTTCCCTATGCTATATAGTAGGTCCTTGTTGGTTATCTATTTTCTAGACAGTAGTGTGTATATGGTAATCCCAAACTCTGAATTTATTGCTCACCTTGCCCCTTTCAACTTTGGTAACCATATGTTTGTTTTCTATGCCCATGGGTCTATTTCTATTTTGTAAATAAGTTCATTTGTATCTTTTTTTTTTAGATTCCACATTTAAGTATATCAGGTAGGTTTTTGTGTGTGTGTGTGTAATTTTTCTACCATGTTATAGGTCTTGTTCTTACTGACTCACAAGAGCTTTTTATACAAGTGGGAAATCAACACTTTGTGATAAGCACCAGGTATTTCTCCTTGTTTGATGCTTGTCTTGATTTCACTAATGGTGCTTTCTGCCATCAAGGAGTATTCTATTTTTATTAATACATAGCCAGATTTATCAGGGATTTCCTTTGCTTCTGGGTGTCTTGTCACAGGCCTTTCCCACATTGTTGTGGCTCAGTTGCTGTCATGTCCAACTCTTTGTGAGTCCGTGGACTGCAGCGCACCAGGCCTCCCTGTCCTTCACTATCTCCCAGAGTTTGCTCAAACTCTGTCCATTGAGTGAGTGATGCCATCCAGCCATCTCTACTGCTTCCTTCTCCTCCTGCCCTCAATCTTTCCCAGCATCAGAGTCTTTTCCAATGAGTTGTTTCTTCGCATCAAGTGGCCAAAGTATTGGAGTTTCAGTTTCAGCATCCGTCCTTCCAATGAATATTCATTGGATTTGATTTTCTTTAGGATTGACTGGGTTTGATCTTCTTGCTGTCCAAGGGATTCTCAAGAGTCTTCTCCAGCATCAGCATTAACATGATTAAAAAAAAATTCCCTAATTATTTCATCTACGTATTTCATTCAAAATTATTTCAATCTATGATCCATCCAGAGTTGATTTTAGTATAGGTGTGCGGTATGGAACTAATTTAATATTTTCTCAGTGGCTTCACAGTTGTCCCAGTAACATTACTGAATAGTTCATCTTCCCCTCAATGCCTTCAAGGCTACCTTTCTCATAGACTCAGTGCTCTCATGGTTTTGGATTTGTTTTTGTGCTTTCTGTTCTGTTGACATGGTTGTCTGCTCATAAGTCCCTACCATAGTATTCAAATGACTGCTGTTCTAGGCTGTACTTACATAATTGATAGGACTAGCCTCCCCTCATTACTCTTCTTTTCAGAATTTTCCTGGCTGTTTTGCATGTTCATTTTCACATATGAACCTCAACGTCATTTTGTTTCATTAAAAATTTCCCTTGGTGCTTTCACTGAAACATGTAAATGTTATAAGTTAAAGAAGGGAAAGCCAGGATGGCTTTATGATGTCTGTTCTCCCTGTTCAAGAAGGATACGCCTTTCTCTTTGTTCAAGTCATCTTTTGGATACCTTAGTGGCATTTTCGGGTTTTCTTTATAAATGTTTGCTTCATACTCCTAGACATTTTATCTTTTTTTGTTGTAATTGTAAATACCCTATGTTCTTTCATTGTATGTCTTCACTGGCTTTTATTTTTAATTATGAAGGCCATTGATATTTGCACATTAATTTTGTAGCTAGCCACATTATTGAATTTACTGTTGGTAATAGTTTTTCAGTTTATTCTGTTGGCTGTACCAGTTATACATGCCTGTCTTCTGCAAATAATGATAATTTTACCTACCCTTTTAAATTTTCATATAGTTAAGTGATTTCTCTTAATTAATCATATTAGATGGTGTTTACAGAACAAAGTCAGTCATAGTGAAGATACTGGATGTCCTAGTCTTGTTCCTGACTTTAATGAGAATGCTTTTAGAATTTCCTCATTTGGGATTAAGAATGGAAATAATTTATCATGTTAAGAAGAAGCTGTTTGACTTGTGGTTGCCAAGGGGGTGGGGGAATGGGGGAGGGATGGACTGGGATTAGCATATGCAAACTATTATATACATAGTGGATAAACAACAAGGCCCTACTGTATAGCATAGGGGACCATATCAATATCCTGTAATAAACCATGGTGGAAAAGAATATGAAAGTGACTATATGTATGTATAACTGAATCACTTTGCTGTATAGCAGAAACGAACACAATATTGTAAGTTAACTATACTTCAATAAAATAGATTTAAAAAAGAAAAGAAGCTGTTCTTATTTCATTAAGAATTTTTAAAATTAAGAATGATTGCTGATTTTTGCAGATAACTTATGCTTAGATTCTCTACTGTGGTAAATTATATTAATAGATGTCTTTGACACTAACGACCTAGTGTTTCCTAAACCCTACTTGATCACAATATATTGTTCTTTTCCTTTGTTGCTGGATTCTGCATGCCACTCTTTTATTTAGAATTTCTACAGAGAGATTAATGTGAAATTGGCCTGTCATTTTCCTGTGTTCCTCCAGTTGGGTATTGGTGTTACTATCAGTGCTATGCTAACTTCACAATAGTAATCTAGACCCTTTCCTTCGTTTTCTGTATCCTGGCACAGTTTAAACAGCGCTGGAGTGATCCATCCCTTAAAGGTTTGGTGGAACCTGAGGGGCCAACCTCAACCTGCAGCTGGCACCTGGAAAGAGAGCCTCAGTGACTCAGATGATTGATCCAGCAGGACAGTTTCGGTGGAGCCGACCATAAGCCTCAGAGATGCAGACTCCCACGTCCTTGGGGTGGGACTTTCCCTCCCTCCATTCTGCATCTTCTTGCTGGGCGAGCCTATAAGTATTCCACCTGGAAAGGTCACAGCGGAGCAGGTGGGCAGACAGGACCCAGGGAGAGATGGGCTGGATTGAGAGGGGAGAATTTCTTCAGGCAGGGCTCTGTGACAGGGTGGCTGCGGGCTCAGGGTGGGCTCTGGGTACCCTTTCCCCCTCCTCCATCTCTCCCAGAGCCCGCCAGAGAGGAAGATCACGTGTGTCGGAGTGTACGTGTCTGTTGTCTGTTGGGGCAGCTGGGTCTGCCCTGGCCCAGCGTCCGCCGCGGCTCCCTGCTGTTCTGTCTGTGGGGGTCCAGGCGGCCGTGGTACTTCTGCCGACCCTGGTTGCCCTCCGCTGCAGCACCTCTGTCCTTGCGACCGACCAGTAGCCACCGGCAGGCTCCAGTCGTTTCTGTGTCTGCCAAGGACGCATCTTCCCAACACTTCATAAGCACTACTTTATAAGCTGCGGGGGCTTCTCCCACCTCCGCCCGCTCCTCCCGCCCCCTGCTCCCACCCCTTCAGGCCTGCTGGCACAGTTTAATTTCCATTCCTGGTATTTCTCCCCAGCCCGTGACAACCTCAGGTGGAAGCAATTTCACCGTCTTGTAACTCACCGGGTCATTATAATTAGTATCCCGGCGCCCGGGGCGAGGGCGGAAGAAAGGAAAGAAAAGACTCGGTCCAGCCAGGCGAAGAGCAGCCTCTGGGGGCTGGGGGTGGGGCGGCCTTTCCCTCCTGCTCCAGCTCGTAACTCAGATTTTCTCAGGACTCTGATTCCATCACGTCCCTCCCCTCTGTGTGTGCAAGGTGGGAGGTGGTCGAGGAGTCAGGCACTGCTCTTCTGGGCCCTGGGTGTGCATAGCGGCAGCCTCTGACCTGAGTGAGGCTCCCCTGCCCCCTGAGAGCCCACATCTGAGGCTGGGGGCCATGGTGAGGGCCCTGCAGGGAGAGGTCAGTACCTCCCACATCCCCCTGTGGACCCTTACCCTAGCACACTGCCCCTCCCTGTCTCGGGGTCCCTGCAGCCCCAGAGCCAGAGCCCATCAGGAGCTGGTGATGGTGACCTTGGGCACAGCTGGGTTCTGCCCCAGGCACAGCTAGGATAGGTTTGACTCTGAGAGAAGCAGCCAGGTGGGGGAACAGAACGTGTCAGGGTGCAAGATTTCCCATCAGGTTGGTCAAGCCTTTTTGATTGCAAGCAACAGAAATAGACTGACTCAAGAGAGGGAATTTAGCGACTTCCCTGGTGGTCCAGTGATTCAGAATCCACCTTGCAATGCAGGGGACATGGGTTCTATCCTTGGTCAGGGAACTAGGATCCCACATACGGCAAGACAGCTAAGCCCGTGTGCTAGAACTACTGAGTCCTCACCCTCCAGAGCCCGTGAGCCAGGACTAGAGAGGCCAGGCATCACAATGAAAGGTCCTGCTCCACACAACTAAGACCCAAGGCCTCCAAATAAACAAATACATAAATAAATGAATTTACAGTCAGGGTGTTGGGCCACCTCAAAGTTTAAGAGGTGACAAAGGACAGCCAGCAGCTTTGAGAGGTCAGGACCAAAGGAGCCCCAGGGATCCTGGAAGTCAGAAGAGGTGGCTCTTCTCTCCAGAGAGCAGCTTATGTGCTCAGTAGCTAGCTCCTGGGACTAATGTGACTCAGCTCCACAGGTCCCAGTCTCTGTTTCCAGTTAAGAATTCCAAATTCCTCACAGAGGCTCACTCATTCATTTGTTTGTTGGTTCATTTGTTCCATAAATATTTATTAAGCCCCTTCTGTGCAACAGGTAGAATTCAGGAAGGTACTGGAGGGACGGCAGTGATCAAATGAAACTTCTCTTGCTCCTTACATTGTGGGGGGCAGAATCTGATGGCTCAGTTTGGGTTGGGCGTCCATCCTAAGCCAATCAACTGTGGCCAGGTAGGTTTTTGTGAGCCAGGAGGCCACCCCAAATGGATCCTACTACAGTGGTCAAATTGCCCTTTAAGACACACACAGAATGACATTGTAGATAGCAGGAGATGGGCTTAAAAGAAGCAAGACTGTGGAGCTTATTCTTATAGCTAGGCAGCAAGCCTTTGCTCTGGGCAGACTGGGTATTCTCAGGGAGGACACCAGCTATGGCCCATGCTCGCTTGGGAGTGAGAGGGGGCCCCGGGTCTGGGGGAGGGCCAGCTGCACCTACAGCTTTCTCTGCGCACTGCGCCTGATTCAGCTGGCTGTTAGCGGTGAGGACTGGACACCTGTCTCCCTTCACCCCACCTTCTTCTCTCCTCTGTCCCTGCCTTGGCTGGAAGCTTCCATGGACAGAGACCAGGCTAGTGGGCTTTTGTGGTCCCCATCTCTGAGCACCCCGCATCCCTTGAGGACTGAGTTTGTCCTGTTCACTGCCACTCCCTCCATTCCACACTCAGCTCAGAAAAGCGCTCACCCATCCTCCCCCTCTCCAACCCCCTCACCGATTTTTCGACCTGAGCGCTGGGAGACATGGCTTAGCCGTGCCCGGTCTCAGCAGACAGTGCCCTGTGTAGACTCCCTGGGAAATTCCCAAATCAATCACTCGGGGCTTCCCACTTTAGACCCAATTCATAAAGTCCTGGGTGACCACCCCTCCTGGGCTGGAGCCTTGTAAGGGGACTGCTTATAATAATACCATTATTCTTCTTAGCCGGGGGCAGGCTGAGCCTTCAGTGAAGCGGGCCTGCCATTAGAACCCTGCAGAAACAAAGTAATAGCCTGCACAGAAAGCCATTTGTAATGTTGCTATAATTCCCATGATTCATTAAACAGGAATGGAAAATGATAACATTTCCCCTGGAAAAAAAAAAAAAAAAACTCCTCTTGGAGTCGCATGCTGAGTTCACTTGGCTCAACTATTTTATTGACTAAGCATCTTGTTGTGCTGATGTGAAGAGCATGCAGGCCCAGTGCCGCTTAGTTTTATATCAGCTGAAATGGGAGTGAGGGGAGTGGGGTCCTGCCGGGCCCGGGACTTGACCTTGGAAATGGAGCCGCTGCCCCTACTTGGGTACCCAGTCTGGCATCTCCTGCAGGCCTGGGGCCCTCTGGGGCTGAGGGTCCGTTTGGCTGAGGCCCGTGTTGCATCCTGCCCTGGTGGACAGAGTGGAAAGGCCTGTTGTGCCTGGGGCTGAGCTGGGTGCTGGCATCGCTCAGCCTGGGGCCCCTCCCTGGCCCTCGTCACACCTATGGTCTGTGACCGCCAGATGCCTGCCCATCCCTCCTTTCCTTTATATGGTCTCAGACCACTCAGTGCCCTGATTAGGAATCTGGTTGTTGTCATCGACGCCCTCTTTCCATTACTCACCACTTGGCCACCAGGCTCCCCACCAGGGTCTCTGCCAGAGAGGTCTCCTCTCCCCTCCACCGCTGCTGCCCAAACTCAGGCTCACCCTCTCCTGCCACTCAGCCAAGCCACGGCTGGCTGCCCCGTGAAGTCCCTGTCTCAAGCCCCTCCCTCTGCAACGAGGGGTCCCCAGTGTGGCTGGAGTGCTTGTTCTAAGCGGTGACTTGGGCCCTCTTCACTCTATTTCTCAGAGTCTTGGTGGGGTCTCCTGGGATCAGTCCCAAGTGCCAAGTCAGCCTCAGTCGACCTTTCCTGCTCCGCCTCCAGCCACCCCACCCTGGCTGCACCACATATTCCAGGCTTTAGCAGCCCTCAGGAGCACGCAGGGGCCCCAGGCCACACTGTGTGTGTTCACCGTTTTCTGTGCTGTTCCTTCAGCCTGCAGAGTGTGACAGTGTTAGTCACTCGGTCATGTCTGACTCTTTGCAATCCCAAGGACTGTAGCCCGTCTGTGGAATTCTCCAGGCAAGACTGCTGGAGTGGGTAGCCATTCCCTTCTTCAGGGAATTTTCCTGACCCAGGGATAGAACCCTGGTTTCCTGCATCGCAGGCAGATTCTTTACTTCCTGACTCACCATGGAAGCCCCAAGCCCTTGCCATTCTTCTATCCTTGGAAATTTTGACCTGCTCTGGCAAGCTGCCCCTGTGGCTTTCCCTATCACAGGGAATGGTACCCTGCCCTTCAGGCTGTGCAACCCTAAACCTCATCTTTTTCTCCTCTCTCTCATACCCAGCATCCCCAAATCTGATTTGTCACCAAATCTGTTGCCTCTAATTTCCCAGTATAGCAAGGTGATGGCACCCCACTCCAGTCCTCTTGCCTGGAAAACCCCATGGGCAGAAGAGCCCGGTAGGCTGCAGTCCATGGGGTCATGAAGAGTCGGACACGACTGAGCGACTTCGCTTTCACTTTTCACTTTCATGCGGAGAAGGAAATGGCGACCCACTCCAGTGTTCTTGCCTGGAGAATCCCAGGGATGGGGGAGCCTGGTGGGCTGCCGTCTATGGGGTCGCACAGAGTTGGACACGACTGAAGTGACTTAGCAGCAGCAGCAGCAGCAGCAGCAGCAGCAGCAAGAATCTGGCCATTCTCACCAGCCTCGGCCCAGGGGGCTCATCACGGGGCACCCTGACTCTGTCCTTCCTCTCTCTATTCCCGTCTATCATCTGCATATCTGAACACACTGTTCCTTTGATGAAAACCCCTGCGCAGGCTTCCCATCTCACTTAGAGAGAAAACTGCTGTCCTCACTATGGCCTTGAGGATCTTACACGCTCTGGCCCCCATGGCCTCCCTGACCTCACTCCCTACTGCTTCTCCCATGCTTGCTCGGCTTTAGCTGCACTGGCTTCCTGGACTTTTCTTGACCACACAAAGCAGGCTCCTGCCTCTGGGCCTTTGCACTTGCTCTTCTCTTGCTCCGCACTCCCCCTGCTTCCCAGTTCTCTGTCCCTTCTCAAGGGTGCCTTTCATGACCTCCTTCTTTAAAGCTGCCAACGTCCTCTTTCTCTAGCACTTCCTACTTCCTTCTTTCCACTTTATTTTTCTCCTTAGCATGCATCACTGACACATTTTGTGTATTTTGTTTTGTAATTTTATTTTTAACTTTCTCTCCACCAGACCAGAAGCTCCATGAAGGCAGGGATGTTTTGCTGGGTTTTCTGTTTTATTTCTATGTGCCCAATGTGGTGTTTGAATGCAAAAGACAAGCAAAAAAAACATCTGTGGGATACACAAGTCATGCCAGCTTCCTACTCACTCAGCTTTCCCTAACCCCCTCCTGGCCCGTCGGACTGAAGAGATCACCTACTCCTCTGTGTTCCCAGAGGACCTTGTTCAGCCTTCTGTTAGAGAAAAGGCCTGTGTGTTGTGTTCATTTGGGGCTTGATTTCTCACCAAAGGGGGATGCCAAAAGGACCGGGCTCTCCTATTAATGTCTGGGTTCAAGTCTTCAGAGATGCTTTGGCCTGTGGTGGGTTTTCAGTACATACCAGGGAATTTAATTTTCTTACATTGGTCCTTCTCACCAGTCCTCCCAGCTCAGCAGAGCCAGGCCTGTCCCCATGAAGAACCTGAGCCCTGGAGCGGAGGAGACTCATTGGTGTCAGCGGCAGTGCCGGGAGGGAACCCTCGGTCTCTCAGGGGATGGGGCCTGGCCTCTCTCTACTGAGTGTGGGACAGCGCACCATGGACCTCCTGCAGAGCCTGGAGGAGGCTGGGAGCATCTGAGCTGGTCACGGTCAGTGATCTGACTAGTGTGGCCCCAGCCCCCTGGGCCATGATGTTCCCAACATCTCCTGACTCAGAAACTGCTTTGAGACGCTCACAACCCACTTTGGTGAGTGACCTTCCCGGAAGTAGAACTGAGCAGAAGCTCTCGAGATGAGATTTGCCTCCTCACACTCCTTCTAATGAAAGTTGAGGTTTAGGACTGGGGAACAGGACTCAGAAATGGGGACCCCAGGCCTGGTGGGCCAAAGGGAGCAGAGACAAGGAAGCAGAGACTAGACAGATGCACCCAACATTTCTCCTGCTGCACTGTCTCGCCTGACCCAGGGAATGCCCAGAATCCAGCATCCTGACCCTGTCCCAGCTATGAGCCCTGGGCAAAGGTGCAGGGACCATGTTCTCTGCAGAGCCAAGCAGGCCCTGACTAGGTGCTCAGGCAAATGTCTGATGAACTTGCAGGAATAAAAGCTGGTTTTCACTCGGTGCTAGAGTGAGCTGCACTTTGTGATCTTGCAAGGAAAGTTGTTTAGCTGTTCCTCGAATAGTTCCTATGATGGGGAGGTCACTACCTAATCAAGTTTCAGATCTTAGTTTGATTTTCTAGAAGTTGACCCTGAAGCAAGGATTCAAGCCCACCTAGCTTATTGGAGAAGTGACCTGGAAAATAATGGTAGAGGGAAGGGAAGTGAGACAGGGAAGGGAAAAGAACCAATGCAGAATGTGATGTGAATCAGCTGCTATTACAACTGGAGTGTAATTCTGCTGCAGACAGCATAGAACATGTCTCCAAGTTATCCCAGACAACGGTGAAGAAAAGGGGTGGTTTATCCACCAACTGCCATCAGTCATTGGCTGTCAACAACTTCGGATACTTCCAGCCGGCCCTGTGTACGGTCTGAGCATACTCCCTTATCCAGGAAGAGACTCATAGATGTTGGCAGTAAGCTGGGGGAATGTGGGCAGGATTCCATCGCACAATCGATCCCTTCGTTCTTTTGCATTTCTTCTTAGGGCACTGGGACCCTGGGTGGCGCGTCAGCCATTCTCTGCCTCAGCAGCCCCATATCATTGATTTTACTCCCATAGCTCTGTTCCCTTCTTTCTGGCTTTCTGCTCCACCCTAGCCCAGGTAGCTGTCATATGTCGCCTCTATATCCGGCTTCCCAGCAGTTTTCTTGACTCCTGTCTCAGCTTGCCCTAGTCTGTGTCTTTCCCTTCACAGCTGCCAGCAGGAGCTTTCTAAACTCCCCTGTCACTGAACTTTTCATACAGTACAGTATTGTCATGTGTTGACATTATCTGCTCTGCCTTCCCTTATGAAATCTAGCTCCTCCTTCAGAGTCCAGATATCACCTCCTCCATGAAGTCTGCAGGGATTTTTCCAGTGGGAAGGATTCTTTGTCTATTCTGTGCTGTCACAACCTTTGGAGCTTCTAGAAACATTTGTATTTCTGTATAAAAAAAAAAAGCTGACCACTTACCAGGCCCTATGCCAGGGGCCATCCACATACTTTATCTCATTTAATAAGGCAGAAAGTGAAGAAGGACTAAAGAGCCTCTTGATGAAAGTGAAAGAGGAGAGTAAAAAGTTGGCTTAAAGCTCAACATTCAGAAAACTAAGATCATGGCATCCAGCCCCATCACTTCATGGCAAATAGATGGGGAAACGGTGGCTGACCTTATTTTTCTGGGCTTCAAGATCACTGCAGATGGTGATTGCAGCCATGAAATTAAAAGATGCTTACTCCTTGGAAGGAAAGTTATGACGAACCTAGACAGCATTAAAAAGCAGAGACATTACTTTGCCAACAAAGGTCCGTCTAGTCAAGGTTATGGTTTTTCCAGTGGTCATGTATGGATGTGAGAGTTGGACTGTGAAGAAAGCTGAGCGCCAAAGAACTGATGCTTTTGAACTGTGATGTTGGAGAAGACTCTTGAGAGTCCCTTGGACTGCAAGGCGATCCAACCAGTCCATCCTAAAGGAGATCAGTCCTGGGTGTTCATTGGAAGGACTGATGTTGAAGCTGTAACTCCAATACTTCGGCCACCTGATGTGAAGAGCTAACTCGTTTGAAAAGACCCTGATACCGAGAAAGATTGAGGGCAGGAGAAGGGGACGACAGAGGAGGAGATGGCTGGATGGCATCACCGACTCGATGGACATGGGTTTAGGTGGATTCCAGGAGTTGGTGATTGGACAGGGAGGCCTGGCTTGCTACGGTTCATGGGGTCACAAAGAGTCGGACACGATTGAGTGACTGAACTGAACTGAACTGAATGTATATATTAAAAATTTAATATTTTGTTATTGTTGCTGAGCAATACAACAAACATACAGAAAAGTATGTAAAGTATGAATGTACAATACAACAAGTAATTATGAAGCATCCAGCATGTAAATACCACCGAGGTCAAGACATAGAATTTATTTCATTGATGGGGCCACATGGCCCAGAGAGGTTAAACTACTATCCCCTGCTGACCCAGTCCATAGTTGGGAGAACTGGAATTTGAACTTGAGATCATCTGACCCAAGTGCACATTTCACAGCTGCCTCACCTATGACTAGGGTGGTCAGATTCAGCAAATAAAAGTATAGGATGCCCAAGTAATTGTGAGTTTCAGATAACTATGACTAATGAGTATAAATGTGTCCCAAATATTGTATGGGACAGATTTATAGTAAATGTTATTTGTTATTTATCTGAAATTTGAATTTAACTGGGCCTCCTGTATTTTACCTGGCAACGCTGTGGCCCACATCTCTTGGTTTCTCTTGTATGGTAGTGATTTAAGTCTGTGTCTCTCTTCTCTTTGGGGGATGCTCTTGCATACAGGGCAGACTTTTGCATTGTTGCTTATCTACATGCCACATTAGGCTCAGAAGGTGCTCAGAAAATGCCACTTGGTGTGGTATGGACACTAATTGTTATCCCCAGGCAAGACTCTGGGCAGTTTCTGCTAAACTTGGCCCTGCCTCCTTTCTGAGTAGATCTTGGGTGCTTTGGAGAAAGAATATGAAGAGCAGTTGGGTTCCCCTCTCTTCTACCTTGATCCATGCTCTAGCTCTGTCTGTCTGCTTCTGAGACTCAAGACCACTCTTGGAGGACCAAGTGGAATGACAGCACCCAGAGTCCCTGAGCTGAATGTGGTTATTCCACCTCAGCCTCAGGGTCTGTGAAGAAAAGGGTACTGTTCCCATTTTACAGATGAGGAAACTGAGGCTCAGTGGGCTAGGTGACTTGCCAGAGGCCACATAGCTGGTTTGTTTGTGTTTGTTTATATTTTAGAGATTTTTCACAACTTGATGGCAGTCAGGTTTCTATCAATTCTTTCTGACTCCAGTTCAATCTAGTTCCTCCCCGCCTCCCCTGGCCCATGCTGGGACTCTGGATTCCAGCTTACACAGAGCTCTTCTGGTGAGGGGGCTGAGTCTTGGGTAGGAGGTGGGTGGGGGAGAGGGGAGAAATGGAGACTCCTATCATAGGCATAGGTGGAGGGGGTCTGAGGACCTCAGGCTGACATCTCAGTCACAGACACTCTAGGGACCATCCTGTCCCTCCCCTGCATCAGGGAAGACCACTCTGTCAGGATAGGCAAGAAGCTGGTTGGAGGGCTGGCACTCTTGCTGTCAATGTTTTAGGGCAGACCCCAGGCTCAGGTTGCCATTGCCTCATTCCTATTTCACCTCATTAACCAAAACAGCAAGTCATCCATCAGCCGCCGCTTGATGCAGACCTGGACCAATCGCACCCAAGCCCTCGTCTCTTGACTTTCCAGCTCTGCTGGAGCTGAAGACCCTCAGGATCGTATGTCTGCTCCCCGGGACAGCCACCTACCAGATTCAGCCCAGATGTCAAACTCAGTCCCTGCGCCAGTGTCAGCTCAGGCCAGCTCCTTCTCCAGCCCCAACCTCAACCCCTCCCTAGCTCCATCCTAGTCCCAGACCCAGCCCTAGCCCCGTCCGTCTCCAGGCTCTAGAGTCTGAAGGTACGAGCAAAGTGTCCCAGGGGCCCTGGGCTCAGATTTAGCTTTCTCTGGGTTCATCTGAGTATTGGCTTCTCTCCTCAGCCCACAAGCACAATATCCATGCCTGAAAACAGGGGACTCCTGGGTCATCCTTGGAAGGGCCTGTCTGGGAACACTGAGACTGTGTTTAGCCAGCTCTACCAGGGGGCTCTCAGAGTCCCAGCCTTCCCTGGGAGCCCAGGGCCTGGAGCTGTTCCAAGCATCCTTCTGTTGTGAGGGCCAGCCCTCCTCTGCAGAAGTCTGCCCTTTGATATTGCCGAGGACCAGTTTAGCCTGTGGGCCTTGGTGTGACTCTACATACATGTGTGCAAGCCTAGATGTGTGCATATACATGTATATCTGCACAGGTGTTTCCAAGTGTGCCCCTGAACCTGCACTGCTTGGAGCACACCCGGGGTTATGTCTACTCCTGAGCCCTGGCTGCGGGAAGGACGTGCACAACCTGGAGTGTGCCCAGAGGAGTGTACATGTGATGGATGGGCCTGGGGAAGATGCTCAGCACCATGGACAGCAGGCCTAGTGGTCACTAGCTCTGTGTACAGAAGGTGGTATTCTACTGGGGGGGTGTGTGGGGGTGTGTGGCGGGGTGTGTGTGTCTTGGGCAGAGACCACTGCAGCCTCCCCCCACCCCACCCCCAGCCTTGGGCTTTCCCCTGGTAATCAGAGGCCGTGAAATGAAGTGTTTCAGTTTCCTGAGCCAGAAATGGGCAAACCGCAGAGAAAGTGATTTACTTTTCAGATACAGCTGTTCCAGCTGGAGGCTTTATACCTGAGCGGCCACTTCTCCCATCCTCTCTGCAAAGCTGGCTGCCTTGATCCCAGGAGACCTGGGCAGGGTTGGGGGTCACAACCTCCAGATCATCCTTAACCCCCAGGGAAAGACAGGATGGAAGTGCCACCCCACCTCACCTAGTTCCCACAAATCTAAAGATTCGGTCCCTTCCCAGAGCTGGCTGGACCTGCAGCCCCTGCTCCGTGGCACTGGCACTTCGTCTTGACTCACTCAGGCGACAAGCATTTATTAAGCATTTCCTCTGATTTACATGTCTTTCTAGGAGTTGGTGAATACCACATAAGAATTCTTGCATTCCTGGAACCATCATTCTCGAGACCGGGGAGATGGACCACAAATGTTAATGAGTAAAATAGAGAGTGTGTTATACGTGATGAGTTCCATGAGAAAAATGAAGCTGGGACAAAGGGCAGGGAGTGGGAAGGGTTGTGATTTTAATTAGCTTCATCCAGGGAGGAGATACATGAGCCAAAACCTGAAGGAGAGGAAGGCATGACTTGTGCGGGGAGGGGAGGACCCACCGGGTAGGGACTGGCAGTTTCCCTGGATTCAAGGGCACATGGTGAGGGGAGCCCCTTGCACCAGGGGCTTGAGCCTGAGGAGGGCGTCATAAAATCAAAGACCTGCAGATTCGTCATCTCACTGCTGCTTATTATTATTATTTTTTAAAATATGTATTTATTTGACTGTGCTAGGTCTTAGTTGCAGTGTGCGAACTCTTAGTGGCAGGATGTGCGATCTAGTCCCTGACCAGGGGTCGGACCCAGGCCCCCTGTATTGGGAGTGCAGAGTCTTAGCCACAGGACTAAGGGAAGTGGCTGAGGGAAGTTCTATCACTGCTGTTTATGGAGCCCTGTTACCGGCCAAGTTCTAGGTGCTTCCACGTTGCATTTCAACTGTCTCACAATACGCATGGGATGTTGGCATTAGGATCGTTCCCACTGAATGGATGAGGAAATGGAGGCTCAGGGAAGTCACGTGGGTATCCGAGGTGACACACACCATGACCGAGCCTTGATTGGAGCCCAGACTGGTCACATCTCAAATTGCATACTCTTGAAGCTCCAAAGTCTCTAAAAAAAATGGGAACAAAGTGCCCATTAGCTATTAAACCTGGCCCTACTTTGGGGAGACTTGAATTCAGTCTTCCAGGCTTTCCTCTAGAAGGTAACCTCCGGATCAGAGCTTTCTGGGAGGTTTCTCCTTTCTGAATTTGCCCTGTCTCTACCCCAGTTTTCCACAGATCTAGATACCCATGGGCTGCTTGGAGCCTCCATGAGTCTGCATCAAGTTTGGTCTACCATTCTTCCTCCACCGAGAAGTCTTCCCTGATTGAGCCCTTGACATCTGCTGGCTGTCTCTTTCTCTGCCCAGTCCTGACACTGAGTAGCTCCTTAGTCTCATTTCCTTAACTGTCTCCTGTAATGGGCTGGATTGTGTCTCTCCTACCTTGCAATTCATATGTTGAGGTCTCAAGTCCCCAGTACTGCAGAATGTGATTGGATTTGGAGACAGGGCCTTTAAGAGGTGGTTAGGGTAAAATGAGGTCATGTGAGTGTCTTTAGTCCAATATGACTGGTGTCCTTGTAAGAAGAGATTAGGACAGGGACATACACAGAAGGAAGACACAGGGAGGAAACAGTCACGTATAAGTCAAGGAAAGAGGACTTAGAAGAAACCAAACCAGCGGACACCTTAATCTTGGACTTCTAGCTTCCACAGCTGTGACATGAAGAATTTCTGCTCTTGGGCTTCCCTGGTGGTCCAGTGGATAAGAATCCACCTGTCAGTGCAGGGGACACAGGTTCGATTCTTGGTCTGGAAAGATTCCACATGCCGAAAAGCAATTGAGCCTGTGCGCCACGACTGTGAACCTACATTCTAGAGCCTGGGGACCGCAACCACTGAGCCCACACACCCAGACCTTGTGTTCTGCAGCAACAGAAGCGATGGCAATGAGAAGCCCTGCAGTGAAGAGTAGTCCCTGCTTGATGCAAGTAGAGAAAGCCTGTGTGCAGCAATGAAATAAATAACTAAAAATTAAAAAAATTTCCTGTTGCTTAAGTTAGTCTGTGGTACTTTGTTATAGCAGCTCTAGCAGACTGGTACACCTCCTTTCCCCTTTTATAATTCCTGATGTGGATGGGAGAGCAGTGCCTCTGCCCTGCTAGGAGGGTGCCAAGCTCCCAACACCTGGTATTTCATGGCCTGGATCCCAGGGAATAGAGGTCAACGTTGCTGGCTCGCCTCAGCCACAGGCCACGCTGACATCCCCATTCACAGACAGCCCGTCAAAGCAACCTTCCCCACAACTGACACTGCGATATGCAGCTATTCCGCCACGCTGCCCTTCTGACACACAGGCACCCCGCTACCCTGTCATTCTGAGCTGTTGGCTGTCCGCCTTGCTTACATCTTGCCCCTGAGACAGTCCACGGAACTGACACTCAGAGGCATAGATTGGCCTCAGTTCTGCTCCTCCCTGGCCACGTTCTGCCACGCTAACAGCTGGCCCCGTGGACATTTGCGGCGCTTGGTTAAACTGACCCCTCGTATGCTGACCTTCCTTCCTGTCAAAATGTCAGGGCTGGTCAGCCTTCTTCGTTCAGCAGCTAATGAGAGTTCTGTGTATTTCTTTCTTTCTCTGTGTGTCATGAACGTGAGTCTCCCTCCCGCCCTCCACCCCCTGACTTTATCCTGTTCATCCTCACCTGTAACCCTGAGCACTGACCTTGCCCCATGCCACCTCCTCCCGATCAGACCCCTGACCCCCACTTTCTCCCCACTGATTTTCGATACTAACAGCTTCTGTTTAACCCAGATTAAACTAGACAGATTTCAGGCCAACCTCACCACCTTCTGGGGAGGCACTGGCTTCCTGTGATATACTGACATATAAGCCCCTGTTGAGTGCGCCGAGGGCCATGTGAGCCGCCCCAGGCTATAAGGGAGGCTGTTCTGCGGTTCGGCCATGACCTGCTGAACAGTTTTTACTCACAGCACTACTGATACTAAGTATGTGGGGTCTTCCGACACCAAAACCAATTCTCTGATTCTCCAGCACCAGCTGTGTGTCCAACCATTCAATTCGATTCTGACACTAAATACCCAGAATTAGCCTCAGACCCCACAAGTTCAAGGGCTCATCGCACAAGACTTGTCCCCTCTCCTGCAGATTGTTGTTGCTGTTGTTCAGTCACCCAGTCGTGTCTGACTCTTTGCGACCCCATGGACCACAGCACGTCAGGCTTTCTTCAGATACTAGTTGCCAGTTCCGGGCTTCTGGTACTTCTGACTGACTGACTGGCTATAAATTAGGGGTTCCTGTAATCCCTCATCAGGTCTGATAATTTCCTAGAACAGCTCATAGAACTCAGACAACCACTTTATTTACATTTACTGATTTCTTACAAAGGACCCAATGCATGAACAGCCAAATGGAAGAGATGCCCAGGGCAAGATATGGGGAAGGGGCTCGAAGCTTCAGTACCTTCTCTGGTCTCGTCACCTTTCCAGCATCTTGATTCAGCATCTCAGAAGCTCTCCAAACCCAGTTGGTAACCTCCATGTCACTATGTAGATGTGGCTGATTAAATCACAGGCCGTTGGTGACCAGCTTGGTCTCTAGCCAGTCTCCCCTCCCTGGAGGGGGCCGAGGTAGGAGTCTGTGTGGAGGTGGGGCTGAAAATTCCAACCCTCCACTCTCGCCTAGGTCTTTCAGCAGCCAGCCCCGCTCCTGCAACTCTCTAGGGACCCCCAGCCACCAACCATCTCATTACCATACAAAAGCCACTCTTAATACTCTGGAGATGCCAATGGCTTTAAGAGTTGTGTGCAAGGAACCAGGACACAGAGGCAAATATTTATATTTTGTATTATGTCATACCCCTCATACCCACGCACATGAGCAATTTCAGCAAATACCCTTTTTCCCTAAAGTAGTGAATGAGTCTGTCTACTGCTGCTGAAAGATCCCCCAGTGGCCCCGTTCCGTGTGCTGACATCCGTAGCCCTTTCTTATCCCCTCTACCCTTCCCTACGGCTCTGGAGTCCTGGGTTCTGAACTCAACTACTTCGTGTACTAATCGTGTGACTTCGGGGAAGCCCCACCTGTTTTTGCGTCTCAGTTTCCTCATCCACAAGATGGTACTGATGGTGCCCACTCCACAGCGTTGCCTTGAGGGGCCAACAGGAAATGTGTATAAAGCACTGTGGGGGGCATGGCATAGGGTAGGTGCTCAGTAATCAGGGTGGTGGTTCAGGCCCTGGAGTCAGATGCTGCAGCTCGGGTTTACAGGTACCACTGCTTACTAGCTGTGCGGCCCTGGGAAAGTTGCTTCACATCTCTGGGTGTTTTATGTAAAATGGATGTATCGATGGTATTTACCTGCCAGAATTACTGTGAGAATTAAATGGCTTAATGTGAAAAGGGCTTACATCAGTGCCTGTCATGGAGTACGTTCTACACAAGTTTTAATTTTTTTTTTCTCTCAGCTACTTTCAAACTTTATTAATTATTGTCACCACATAGCACAGTAGATTCTCAGAACTTACTCATCATGTAACTAGCATTTTATATGCTTTGACCTTTAATCTCCCCATTCTCCCTCCCTCCTAGCCCCTGGAAACCATTCTATTCTCTGTTTCTATAAATTAGTTTTCTTTTCTCTTTTAGATATTACACATGTAAGTGATACCATACAGTATTTGTCTTTGTCTGGCTTATATCGCTTAGCATAATGCCCTCCAAGTTCATCCCTGTCGTCACAAATGTCAGGACTTCCTTCTTTGTGGCTGAATAGTATTCCATTGTGTGTGTGTGCGTGTGAGTGTGTCCAGCCTCTACCCATCCGTTGACAGATCTTTAGGCCGTTTCCATATCTTGGTTATTGTGAATGGTGTAGATTCTGACAGCTTTCCGCTATGATTGGTCCCATTATTGTTAGTTATATTGCCGTCCTATACATTACTGGTTATAGTTGCTCAAGTGGTAGCTGCTGCTGCTCAGGCTCCCTCCAGGTGGCGCCACGTTGCTGGAACCCTTTACTCACTACGGCTCGCGCATGCTCTGTTCCTCTGTCGATGCCGGCGCCACTGCCCTGCCGTAGTGTTCCACGTGGCCCCTGTCCCCTCTGCCTGGGCGCTCTGCCCGTTGCCCCCTGGATAGTCCTCCACGTTTCTGGTGGCAGGCCACAGGCTACTGCCTTAGGGAAGCCACTCTGAGCCCTTGATAAGCCAGTCCCTGTTGCATGCACTCGTGAGATCACGTGCCTTGTGCTCATTGCCCTGATTATGACGGCTTTAGCTCTATTTCTGAGATTGTCTGATTCAAGTCTCCCTCCCTTCTTGACCATAAACTCCCTGAGATCACGGATGTGTCTGTCCCTTTGCTCATCTTTTTACTCTCAGTGCCGATACTTTGTAGGCGCCCAATACATATTTGTTGATTGGAAGATTCGGTAAATGAGTGAATGACTGAATGCCTGGAGGTCTGGTGCCACCTTCTTCCTCCTTTCCTTCCTCAGCCCCTTGGTTGGGCTCCCTCTGCTTGGGGGCTGCATGGGAGCTGAGCCTTCAGTCCGTTCTCTAACATGACTAAGCGACTGAACTGAACGGAACTGAGCTCCAAAGATGGGAGGAGAGCCAGAGGAGCAAACAGGACTCACAGAGGAACACGCAGGCCAGAAGCAGTGCCTCCAGGAAGATTCCCCACCTCAGCGCTTTCAGCTGTGCACGGGTGGCAGACAGTCTCTTTCATCCTAAGTTGGTCTCTCCTCATGCCTCTCGTTCTGGGCTCTCTTCCTGCTTTCCTTGCCCACCTTCTCCTGCTTAATCTTCTGACTTCAGATGTTCTCCAGTAGGGCTCTGTCTTCCTAGAAGTGTCTAGGAGTGGGAGGAAGTCTCTGGGGGCCTTGGTTCCACCTTGCAGTCTTGAATTGAAATTTTGAGCGCAGTGTGTGTTCCAAGCATCACTGTGGTGCTTGGGGCAGAGTTGATTGCAGAGACTCTGCAGCCTTGCCTGTTTATGCCAGCTAGTCCTGATTTCTGTGTCCCTCCAGGGTGTCTGAGCTTGAGGTCTAGTCTCCTTATCTACCCACATCGTGGGACTGAATCCCCACACATGGCCTCACATGGTCAGAGTTGTATTTGTGGACAAGTAGGTTTGCGTTCCAGCTCTTCCACCAACTTGTTGATCTTGGGCAAATTGTATCACCTCCCTGAACCTCTGTTGCTTCACTTAAACTACACTTAGCTCATTGTGAGGATCCATCTAGCAGAGAGATGATGAGGGATGTTTGGAGACAGTGAATATTGGAGCCATTTGCCTCCAACCTGACACTTGCCCCAGGCCCTCTGACACCGTACGGGCCTCTGGCCACCTTCTCCTCCTCTCTTGGACCTGGCACCGTCCTCATCCATGCCCTGGATCCTGCCTCCTCCGTTGGTTGAGTCCCCACCCATCAGTACCTGTTCCAGTCTGTTATCTTATGCACAAACCTGTTTATGTTCTTCTACTTAATAATAACTTCCGCTAACCATGAGGTCACTTGACCATGGCACTTTCTGCTTCACACACGGCTTACCTTCCCTTTCACGGTCAACTTTTGGAAGGAAGAGTCTAAGCATAGTGAACTCCAATCCTGGCTCGGCTTGCAGTTGTATGCCAAGGCCATGTGCCTGTATTTCTCTGTGCCTCAGTTTCCTCATCTGTAAAGTGGGGCTAAGAATATTTACCTTACAGGAATGTTAGGAGGGTCAAGTGAGATAATCTGCATTGAGTACCCAGCGCAGTCTGGTGCACAGTAAGAGCTAATTAAATAATTAGTGGCTATTTTTATGGTTGTTTTGATAGTCCTGTTTCCCGCATTATCAATGTATCCAAGCTACAGCTTGACTCCTCCCCTACCTGAACAAAACCCTCTCTGGGTTGAATCACCAGTGATGTTGCAATAGCCATTCCCCACTTTCCATCCCAGGCAGCCTCCCAACTTCTCTGCAGTCTTTGGCACTGTGTGGGAATGATCAGGGCCAGGTGGTAGGCTCCAAAAGTCCTGCAGAGGAATGTCAACCTGTGGCCAGTGGGAAACTCATAGGGTAGCCTCACAATGAATGGAAGGGCTGATATAGGGCTTGCCATATCCTTGGTGTCAATGTTTGTTGAATGAATAGAGCCTCTCTCCCAGGAGGGGCTCTGAAAGTGTAAGGAACAAAACTCCATGAGCTCCAGAGTGTTTGGAAATTGTGCAGGGTGGAGGGTCAGTCATTTCAAAGGTGCTCTAAAAAATGTGGACTGGCAGCTCCTTGAGGGCAGGCATCATGTTTTAGGTGACTAGCACAGAGTAGTATCCACAAGTTTCTGTTAAATACACAGGAATGGGAGAGAATGGTTTCCATGGAACCAGCACACAGCCTAGTCTGTGCAGTTATGATGAGGAACAGGGGGTTAACGCTTCTGTGGGGTGAGCTCACAGCTCTGGCTCTGCAGTTCTGGGGAGGAATCTTCTTCCTTTTTAGCTCAGGCAGCCTGGCTCCTGCATTGCACAGAGGGCCTGGTTTGATCTCTTATTTATTATAGAGAATATTCTCTGTTACGGTGAGCACAGGGGATAGGGAATTTTAGGAGCTTGAGTTTTCACTGATTTTGCCAGCCTGTCGGGAGCCCTGGCACCTCCGTGGCCCCTCTGGTACTGCATTCATTCTCTCACTCATTCATTCTTTCCTTCCCCCAGTGGCCCATCACGGGCCAGGTCCTGAGCCAGGTGGAAGGGAGGCAAGAAGAAGAAGCATGAGAACTGTCTATGGTAGGCTAAATATTAGCCCCCGTCCATCTAGTCAAAGCTATGGTTTTTCCGGTAGTCATGTATGGATGTGAGAGGTGGACCATCAAGAAGGCTGAGCGCCAAAGAATTGATCCTTTTGAATTGCAGTGCTGGGGAAGACTCTTGAGAGTCCCTTGGACAGCAAGGAGATCAAACCAGTCAATCCTGAAGGAAATCAACCGTGAATATTCACTGGAAGGACTGATGCTAAAGCTGAAGCTCCACTACTTCAGCCACCTGATGAGAAGAGCTGATTCACTGGAATAGATCCTGATGGTGGGAAAGATTGAGGGCAGGAGGAGAAGGGGATGACAGAGGATAAAATGATTGGATGAATCACTGACTCAGTGGATATAAGTTTGAGCAAAGTCCGGGAGATAGTGAAGGACAGGGAAGCCTGGCATTCTGCAGTCCATGAAGTCGCAGAGTCAGACATGAATTAGCAACTGAACAACAATCCTCAGAACCTGTGAGTGTCATCTTATATGGCAAAATTAACTTTGCAGATGTGATTAAGTTAAGGATCTTAAGCTGGGAGTTTATCCTGGATTATCCAGGTGAACCCTATGTGTAATCACAATCACGTGTTTTATAGATAGAGACAGATGGAAATTTGGCAAGAAGAGAAGGTGATGTGAGCAGACTGAAGTGATGCTCTCGCTCTTGGAAGACGGAGGAGGGGGCCATAAGCCAAGGAATCCAGTTGGCCAATAGAAGCTGAAGAAAGCGAGGAAATAGATTCCCCCCTCAGAGGCTCCAGAGAAAACCAGCTTTAGCTCAGTGAAACTGATTCTGGACTTCTGACCTCCAGAACAGTAAGAGAATAAATTTATGTTGTTTAAACCACTCAGTTTGAGGCAACCTGTTACAGTGGTAATGCATGGCCTGGCGTGCTCAGCCGTGTCCAGCTCATGTGGCTCCATGGACCGTAGCCCGCCAGGCTCCCCTGTCCATGGGATTCTCCAGGCAAGAATACTGGAGTAGGGATCCATTTCCTACTCCAGGGGATCTTCCTGACCCAGGGTTCGAACCTGAGTCTCTTGCTTCTCCTGCACTGGTAGGTAGATTCTTTACCGCTGCACCACCTGGGAATCCCACAGTGGTAATAGCAAAGTAATATACTGCCCTAATGCATTCAATACCTAGGGGTGGAAATGGACACCTTTGTACAGGGATAAGTGCAATAAAGGGATATCATGGAAGGGGGAGGGGTGTAACAGAGGCTGTGACCCAGCCTTGGGTTGGGAAGGTAAGCCTAGGAGGAACTGCTTGCTGAGCTAGATCCTGATCTTGAAGAATGGGTAGGGATTCAAAGAATCAGCATGAAAAAGATCACACGCACAGATAAACCTGGAGTGTGAAATGACAGGGCCTGTTTGCGGAGCTGTGGAAGGTGGGAGTGGTTGGAAGTTCAGGACAACAGGAGATGTGGCTGGTGAGGTGGCTGGGTCAGCTCTTGGAGGGTCTGCATGTCAGGGAGTGGGAATGTGACCCTGAGGGCAATGGGAAGCTCTTTGATGAGTTGCATATTAATACGACCAGTTCCTCACCCATCCCTGTACCTATGCCCCTTGCTAGGTGACTTTGTATATCCATTCACCAAGCACAGAGTTTGTTTTCCCACCTCTTGACATAAGTTCAGCCATGTATCTTGTTTTGGACAGTAGAATTAAAGTAAATTGACCATGTGTCAATTATGAACCCTGCACATTTCTGCTGGCCCCAGGAGGGTATGTTCCCCAGAGAAGCAAGACTGAGCGAGCACCTAGCTCACTCATAGACCACAAGTGGCCCCAGCCAAGGTCGAGTGACCCCAGCCAGCCCACAGATGCACGAGTTATAACAAATGGCAGTTATTTGAAGCCACCACATTTTGGGGTGATTTGTCATGCAGCACTAGCTAGTTGGTATGCCAGTGAAGGGTTCAAAGGAAGAGCGAGACTGGGCCAGATTAGAAAACCCGCTTGCATTTTAGAAAAACCTCTTCAGCATTGGGACTGAGAAGGATGTAGTGGAGGAGGTGAGCCTGAAGGTGATGAGGGCCTTCCCCAAGGCAGGAGCAGTAGGAGGAAGAGACAAATCCAAGCGCTATGAAGACGCAGATTAGACCACAAAACTAAGTTATAAATTAGACACAGGGTCGAGAGAGAGAGGAGATTTGGATGATGCCAAAATTTCTGACTTGAGAAACTGGATTGGAATAAGGTCTGCGTATGGATAAAGTGGTTAAGTAGTGACTAGCTTTGATGTGCTGGTTTGCAGGGCTGCAGCCAGGACAAACCTTGATTACAAGTCTGGGGCTGGAATCTGGGCGAGGCTTGGAAGCCTGGGAGAATTAGTGATAGGGAATTAGCGATGAGTTAGTGAAAGTGGATGAGGCTGTTTACAACAAATATAGAGGAGTGTCAAGTTTTGAACTCTGGGCACCCCACCAGCTGGAGGAAGAGTCCGAGAGACAATGAAAGAGAAGTCAGAGAAGAAAAAGGAGAACCAGAGCATTGCTGGTGTCCAGAACCCTGGGGGAGGGCGCATCGCTTGAGGGTGGAGGGAACGCACAGGCAGCAGGGTCAGGGCCAGAAGGCCAAGGATGCCAAGGACCAAGGAGACTGTAGTGTGAGCCTAGGGTGGGCGTTGAGTCACCTTGGTGGGAGCAGTTTCACAGCAGATGAAAATGGCTTGAGGTGAGTTGAGGGGCGAGGCAGTGGATAGAATGAATTGAGGGAAATCTTTTCAAGATGCCTGATGTAGAAGGGAGCAGAGAGGGGCCATGGAACTGGGACATTGCTTTTTTTTAGGACAAACCAGAGCATGATTTGTTGTCTAGAGTTCTGAGCTGGGGAGAGAAAGGGTCTGATTTATCTTTTAAAAATGTTTCCCTGGGCAAGAGTAGATTGTAGGGTGGTGAGAAGTGGGAGGTAGGAGACTAGTGAGGCTTAGTTTAATGGTTCAGGAGAGAGACAATGACAGGGAGCAGGGTGGTAGCTGTGTAAGTAGGGAGAAGTCATCACATTCAGGAGTTTTCTTTTAGTGGCATTAGGACCAGAAGGACTTGGCTATGGATTGGCTTATATGTGTCTGTGTGTGTGCGTGCGCACCACGATGGGGACGGAGCATGATTTCCGGATTTTTGTCTGAGTAAGTGGGAAGACTGGAGAAGCAAGAACAGGTTTTGTGGAGGGGAAGGTGTGGAATGATTTTGTCTCAGAGACGTTGAGTTTAAATGCTTGGTAGAAATGCAAATGTCGCTCTCAAGGAAACAGTGGAAACCGTGCATCTGGTGTTCAGGGGGAGAGGTTTGGGCTGGAGATATTCACTCAGGAGTCATCCATGAACTCGAAGCATTTACATCCCGGTGTCTGGGTGGGCATTCCCTGGAGGAGGATGGAGCTGGAGATGCTTGTCCAGCGTGGTCCTCTCTGTTGGGCTCAAGATGTCATGATTGCAGGGGCCCTTGTCTGCCTCATGCATGGCTGGGAACCAGCACCTAGGACAGTGCCTGGGATACAGTAGGTGCTCCATAAATGCTCATTTGAGGCATGAGATAAACAAGTGTTGTAGGGGCTGCTTAGGTCAAGAAAGGCAGAGGTAAGAGTGTAGTGAGGAAGTTACCTGGTTACTGTCCAGGAAGGAATGCTCTCTGGCCCTTTCTGAGTTTCCCACCACAGTGCCTTTGTACCTGCTGTTTCCTCTGCTTGGAATTCCCTGCTGCATCCCCAAACCCCAGACCCGAATGGGCAGTCTTGCTCCTCCTTCCCCCTGAGCTGGTCTGAACCTCCTGAACAGCTCTGCCACCCAGCTCCTTTTAACATTCTTGTCCACAGGGAGGCTGACAGCCTTCTTCAAGACCCTGGAGTTTGACTAGGCTGGCGGGTCACTGGCAGGGTGGGAAGTGAGGCGAATCTGGCATGTGTCATTATGGGCAAACCTGTGCTGGGCCATGTGATCCCGCACCTGACTTGCCTTCCATGTGCACACTAACCTAGATCCTGGCTGAGAGGGAGGTCAGATTAGAAAAGCATACCTTCTTATCATTTGGCAAAAGCAAAGACGTTTTGCTTGTTTGGAGCAAACATTTTCTCATCTCTCTTTTAAAAAAAATTTTTTTTTTGGCCATGCCACGTGCAGCATGGAGTTTTCTCACCTCTCTTCTTTTTTAGAATTTTTTTGGCTGTGCTGTGTGTGGCACGTGGGATCTTAGTTCCCAGACTAGGAATTCAAACCCATGCTCCTTGCAATGGAAGTGTGGAGTCTTAACTGCTGGACCACCAGGGAAGTCCTCTTCCACCCTTCTTCTGCTCTCCAGGATTTCTGGGGCTTTCTCATCCTCCTGGATGGGAATTTCCCTGGGTTTGAAAATGCATCTTAAGCTCTTTCCTGGTCTGTGTCAGCCCCCTTAGCATTTGGCGGCCATTGCGATTCAGTGCTTCGGCAGTCGCCGTGGGCCTGTGGGGTTTTCAGCCCTGCTCCCCTCCCTTCTGCAAAATCCCCTTTAAACCAAGGCTCGCCCGGAGGCTGTCTCCCTAGATACCGTTGGACCTCCTCGCCCTTCTTTACCAGGGTCACTCCAGGTCCTGATTCATCCTCACAGTCCCGTCTGCCCCACCTGGAACCATCTTCTCCTTTGAAGACTCAGAAGCGAGCTTGCATCTCTCTACAGGGAAAATGCTTTAAAACCTGCCTTTTTTCCTAGAGGAGGGGCATTTTTCAGACTAAATTCTGTTTTTCTCCTTGGACCCGCAGGGCCTGGTAAAGCCGAGCCCTTTTGTGTCTCTTGCTCTCCCTGCAATGATTTATTGGTTAAATTCTGTCCAGAGAAATAGTTACTTCTTAAAAATTATTGAAATAGATTTGACATATAACACCGGGTAAGTTTAAGGTGTACAACACGTTGATTTATATTTACATATTTTGTCAGGTCTTTGATCTGAGCTTCTTCATTTATACAGTGGGAATAATAACACTTACCTGCTAGGGTTATTTCGAGGATTAAATGGGCCCGAAGATGTGGATGCTCAGAGCACAGTTCCCGATACTTGCAGACATTGAGTAGGGTTCACCGGGTCCTCCCTTCTATTCTTCTTATTCCCTTGCTCCTCTTCCTTGGCCTTCAGGTTCTGACGCTGTCAGCAGTCACTTAAACCACTGCCATCCCAGATTCTGCTGGGTGGTGGGTGGGAGATGGACGATCCTCCCTCCCCACAGACAGCCAGGGAGAGAAGCTGGCTCATCTACAGCAGGACTAATCGTCCGGGTTTGCTCAGAACCAAGGGGTTTCTGAGACATGGGACTTCAGTGCCAACCCCAGAAACAGGCACCGTCCATTCCAACCCCGTCTCGGCTGAGGAGTGCAGGGCTGGCCCCTTTCTAAACCTCATGGTTCCAGCCTTGGCCAGAGGCCCAAGTCCTTGGCTCTGCCAGTTGGGTTCCTGTGTTCTCCCCTCTCCCCCTACTCAGTCAGGGGTCTTCCTTCTCCACCCCGTTGGGAACGGCTCCAAGCTCTGGGTATTGGCCCTGGAACTATCAGAGGCACCAGCATTGGTTCCTTCATACCAGCGGTCACTGACACTTCTAATCACTTTCGGGGTCGCTGCCCGACTCCACTGTGCCATATGCGAGTCAATTACCAAGCATCTCCCCAGGAACACATCTTCAATCTGGCTCTGCTGTGGTGTTATCAAGACTCTTCCAGAGCTTACCTGTCAGTTCTTGGCTGACCCTGAGAAGCAGGTTTCTGAGAAGCAGCTGTCATTTCTGCTGCACCAGCTGGACGTGGGCTTCCTGGGCCAGGGGTAGGGGTTCATACTGCTTCTCTGAACCCTTCATATCAGCAACAGGAAGCCAGGCCTATAGCCTAGCAACCTGGACTATGCCAGCTGACGGGTGATACATCCCCCTGGGAAAGGGCCCATGTGAACAGGCCCCAGGGCTCCCCTGGGCATGGATGACCCTTGGACTCTGCCTGTGACTCAGAAAGTCCTGGTTTTCATTCCCAAGTCCACCATTTATTCACTGTGCAACCTTGGAACCATTAACCACCCTCTCTGATTTTCTCCCTTCTTGATCTATAGAGGGAATGAAGTAATACCTTGCACACAGAACCACTGAAGGAAGATCAGTCAGCACAGGACATGTGCAGTACCCAGCAAGAATCCAGTGAGACCTGGTCCTTTCTTGCCTTCTTTTCCTCGGGAACACGGTCTGTCTGTCTGTCTTCACTGGTGTTACCGGCCCTGCCAGTGTCAGTGGTAGACGGGATGATAAGCAAAGACAGTCATGATTTGGCTTCCTTTTTCGCAGGCCTGGGACAAGTTAACCAAATTTGACAGTCTGTTATTTCCATTACAAATTATTTTTAGTTTTATTTATTTTTTTGTTGGAGGATAACTGCTTTACAATGTTGTGTTGATTCCTGCTGTACAACAACGTGAATCAGCTGTATGCATACATATATCCCTTCTCTCTTGTGCCTCTCTCCTACCCTCCGCATCCCATCCTTCTGGGTCCTCACAGAGCACGGAGCTGAGCTCCCTGTCGTATATCAGCCTCCTGCTAACTGTCTCTTATACACATAGCAGGGTATAGATGTCAATGCCCCTCTCTTGATTCATCCTCCCCTCCCCACCCCCCATGACACAGCCTTTTAAATGGGAATCACTCACACCACATTCACTAGGGTGTTGGTGGTGGGGCACGAGGACTGCTGAGAGTCTTGGGAGGGAGAGAGACCTGTCTCACACGCCCTTCCCCTTCTCCCTTCTTTGCCTGGTTCTTGGGGTGGCCCACCAACCTAGGGGCTGGGCTTGGCCTCAGGATGCTGTCAAGAGTGTCCTTTTTCTATTGGTGGGCTAGTGTCTTGGGAGAAGCCCCTAGTTTTTTTCCGGAGCTTCCATTTGGTCATCGGTGAGTGGGGATATTAACGTCTACCTGGTCAGGGTTTGGGGGGCTCCAAGCACCAACAAGATAATGGGCATAGATATTCACTGCAAAAAACAAAGTCCTGAGTGCATGGAGATGTGAATGTGGCTGTCCTGTGACTCTTAGGGGAGAGCCAGTTCAGCATCTTTCCTTTCCTTTCCTTACAGCTGTTTTGGGGGCCTGTGATGGGACCCAGGAGGTGTAAGCTGTGATGGTGAGTGGTGATAAGGGCAGGGTGGACCAGCAAGGGCCCTGGGAGTAGGGGTGAGGTGCTGCTGTAGACAAAAGGCCCACTGTCCAGTCGTCTGGGGACCAGTGTGTCTCTTCCTGCCTTGCCCGCCTTGCCTGGCTGCATTGATTTACTTGAAAGTTTTTAATGGGCTATAAGTGGAAAAGGCCTGGGTGAGATTTGCATATTGATTTGACATTTAAGTATATGATTAAATAAAAGCTGACTGAGGTCATCACTTGACTAAATTGGCTTAATGAGTGTTGATTACCCTGTGCATGTTAATTTCATTTACCCTGATTACTCCATCTATCTTTCTCAGGGATCTATTAGCACCTTTGACTCAATTGTACTTCATAGGACAAGAAGCAGGACAAAGATCAATTGGGGTGGGGGTGTGGTCCCTGATATGTCTGCCTGTCCATCTGGATGTATGCTGAGTCCAGAGGTTCCAAGCCCCTGTCGAATTCTCTCTCCCTCTATTTCTCTCCCCATCACTTCTCTCCCACCCTCTTTCTCCTAATCACAGAATCTGATCACTAGCTCTTTCTAAACAAGAATATCACCACTCTGGTGCCAGAGAAATCAGGGGTTGCAGGAGGAAGAGGAATGGGGACAGGCTGCAAACCTGATGAGAAGTGTCTCCTCTCTCCCCACACTCTCCCCTCCTGACACGTAGAAAAACACATCTTCATGGCCTTTTTCTCTTTTTGGCCTTGGTTGTGCCGCATGCAGGATCCTAGTTCTCTGACCAGTGATCGAACCGTTTCCTCTGTGCTCTGAGCGAGGAATCTTAGCCACGAGTAAGGGAAGTTCCTATACCTTCATTATCTGAGTCCCTTGAGAGTCTGCTTCTGTTTCATAGGTAGCCCAGCATTTCTGAAGATGGGGATCCCTATAGCTAGGTTCATTGTCTTCCATTTGCCCCTCCAGACCCACTCTCTGCCCTTCACCACTCTGCTGATCTGGGCATGTTGCTAAGTTGCTTCAGTCGCGTCCGATTCTTTTTGACCCCATAGATTGTAGCCTGCCAGGCTCCTCTGTCCATGGGATACTCCAGGCAGGAATACTGGAGTGGGCTGCCATGCCCTCCTCCAGGGGATCGTCAGGACCCAGGGATCGAATCGGTCTCCCTTGTGTCTCCTGCACTGGCTGGCGGGTTCTTTACCACTAGCCTTCTGCTGACCCCTATGGACCCATAAATGGGCTCCTTCACTCTCTGGCTTCCTGTTGGATTCAGCCAGTGGGGACCCTCAGCAGGAGACTGGATGCAGGGAGGAGAGTGAGGTTGGGATATGTCTTTGCCTGACTCTTCCCTGATCCCAGCCTCTGCCAGCCAGCCCCCTCAAGGCTCTCTCTCTGTCATCTCTCTCCTTGCCCCTAAAGCCTTACAGTGGAAATGGTACCACTGTCCTCCAGACAAGCCTGAGGGAATGGTCTTACTCCTGTGGTACCCCTACGCTCTGCCCACACCTGTGTAAATAGACCCTTCCTTCATAAACTCTCTTTAAATTACCCAATTTGAGCGTGCCATCTGTTTCCTGCTGAGACCCTAACTGATACAGCAGGCAACATATTTTCCCACTTGAAAATTAGGACACACGGGCTGACAAGTCCTCGAGTGTAGGAGGCAGGACCCAGCGCCCATCAAGCCAGCATCGCTGCTTTGTCATGCATCCCGGGTGCCAACACTGGCAGAGGGTTCGGCCACTCGGGACCTTGGCAGTCACAGTCCTTGTGCCTCCTCCTCTCCAGCAGCCCCTCTCCTCACTGGCTATATCAACCGCTTTGACCTTGCTGGAGCTCCTGGTCATCACTGGCCCCCTCACTCTCCGCAGCAACACTCAGCTGCAGCTTCATTAGGAAAAAGAGCCCATCATTCTGGGAATGCTCTGCATTGCCATGCCCTTTCTCACAGCTCATTTTGGTGGTGGGAGAACCCTAATTTCTGAATCCTTCTGTCCCAGGTCCCCATCCTCATCTTCGCGCAGTATCCTTTCCCATCCACCTTCTCTAGGGACCCCACTGTGGTGACCTCCCTTCTGTCATCTCCCTTCAGCCTAAAGACATGTACTTACTTCTCCCTCCTCCCCTCCATCCACTTCTCCTTTGTAAGCAAACTTCTTAACCAGCCTTCTGTACTCACTCTCTCTGATTCTTTAGTTTTTCTGTCCCTACCCCTGAACAGGAGACTTCTCTTGGTAGCTCACCCATGATTTCCATGATGACAGCCCCAAAGGATCCATTTCAGATGGGTTCCCAGTTGAAGGATCACCCAAAGCAAACCATCTTTCTCCTTTACTGGGCCAGTGTAGAGATTGTCTCCCAGCATAAGGGGCTTTGGACCTTGGAAGTTGGAAAGGTGAGCTGAGATGTGATGTCGCCTTGACACGTCTGTCTGGATCAGTCAGAATCATTGGACCCATCAGCAGACATCTCTACCTGAAGCCCACCTTCATCCCACCAGGCTTCTGGACATGATGTCACTAGCTACTTTCTGTTGTATAGACTTTTGTTCCTGCCTACTTGAGAATGTGTCTCTCCAAAGCCTAACAGGCCGTACATGTGATTGGATCAGTCCCTGTCCATCCTACACACACATCTCAACACAGCCTGGTTCTGGCTTCTACCTGGCCTGTTGCTACAGACCTGTTGCAACTCCTCTTCTTTCCAACACTCCCTTCAAGCTATCCTCTGCTTGCAGCAGCCAGAGAGATTGTTCTGAAGTCCAATTCTGATTCTGTTATTATCCCTCTGTTTGAAAGCCTTGGTGAGTCCCTATCACCTACCAGGGCAAGGCCAAACATATTTAGTATGGCAGAACGTGGTCCCAGGGAGCTCCTACTTATACCTCGAGGCCCATTCACTGGTCTCAGTGGTGATGTCTTGACTCCCATTCCCAGTAATTTCCATTCTTTCCTCCGAGCCCCAACATCACCTGACTCTTTTCTCTGCCAGAGTGTGCATGACAAGGTGCCACAGTGATCTTTCTGCATCAGCTTCTCCCACTGTTCGGGAGCCTGAGATCATGTCTAATGTTCTCTGTAGTCCAAGGGCCCAGGACTAGCCCTGGCAGAGACAGTCATTCATTCATTAAAAGAAAAAATTTATTGCGGTTCCCTATAAGCAAACCATTGTTCTAGGATGAGGCACTAGGGTACAGTGGTGAACAGAAACAGATGAAAATCTCTGCCCTCCTAAACTTACATCCTGGCATGGGATGAAGGGAGACAGCAAATAAGCTAAAAGGTGACATTAAAGAGAGGCAAGTGCTATGTGACTTCTTCTAGGTCACAGCAAACGAACAGAAAAAAGTGGAACTTGAACTCAGTTCTTTGATTCAAGTCTATTGCTCGTTTTCCCTCCCCCGTAGGTGGTTAGTAGATCCTGATTGTCCACTCCTCTGGAATATGTGACCTGGGCCACCTCTCTAGCCTCTGATTGCCCATCAGTGAAGGAGGGCAGTCACACTGGCCTGCCGCCCTTGGGGTTGGAGTTGGTGGCTGTGTTACTGTTCTGGGGCTGCAACGAATGACCACACACTGGGTGGCTTAACGAAACAGATATTTATTCTCTCGTAGTTCCGGAGGCTGGAAGTCCAAAATCAAAGTGTCAGCCGGACCTTCCTCTCTCTGAAGATTCTAGAATATTCCACTGCCTCTCCCCTAGGTTCTGGTCACCCTCGGCGATCCTTGACATCCTCGGCTTTAGCTGCCTCACCCAGTCTCTGCTGGTGTCGTCACATGGCCTCCTCCTCTTATAAGGACATCAGTCCTTTTGGGTTAAGGACTCACCGTCCACCCCATCTTATCTTATATTTGCAAGCTTATTATTCCCAAATAAGGTCACGTTCACAGGTTCAGTGGTGGGGGGAGTAGGGGTAGGACTTCACAATGTCTTTTAAGGGGATACAGTTCAACCTACTATACAGCTGGTGTGAGGAGAAGGGAGAACAGACAGGGAAATGCTTGGAGCTGAAAACGGGGAGGAAACACTAGATCCGTCTGGGACTGGGGCCAGATGAGATCTGGCGTCTTGCTTTGAGGGCTTGAACCTGGGGAAGGGACTAAAGCTCTGGCTCGGAGCCTGGGGAGGGGAGTGTGATAAGGCTTCCGACTCCGTGCTACCTAGCTGGCCTGTAGGTGGAGTGACTCAGAGATGGGGCTGTCAAGCTTGCGGGCGTCCTAGAAACGCAATGCTGCGCTGCTGGCAAGTTTCCCTCACCTTATGGGGCTGAGATATAACATTTTTGGAAACTTGGAAAGCTTAGGTTAAAAAAAATTAACCAAAACCTTTAATTTTTCTGTATGGGGAAAAATAGGAATTTCGGGAAAATTCGAAACATATGCAATTCTTATTTTTGCGGCACCCTTTTCATATCTAAAGTCACTCTCTTAATTTAGGAGTGCAAATGCAGCCTTATGTAATTTGCTTTGCTCAATAAAATGATCATGTTTGACAAACTCAATCAAAGGCTATAGCTTGCTCAGACAATAATGACAAATTTGCTAACTGAGTCAAGTTTTCAGTGTTTTAGACTTTGTGACAAATGGAACTCTGTGTAGCTGAGCTCCAAGCGTGAGTTGTTCTGAGGTGAGCAAAAAAAAAAAAAAAAAATCTGTATGATAGGAAGAAGGACAACACAGCCCATATATACACATGCAATAAATAATATGGTATCAATAATATTAAGCTCTACTCAGTAGTTTGTAATAACCTTAGTGGGAAAAGAATTTAAAAAAGAATGGATAATTGTATAGGTACAATGGATTCCCTTTGCTCTACACCTGAAACTAACATTGTAAATCAACTTTACAACACTGCAAATCAACTATATGCCAATAAATTTTTTTTTAAATGAAGAAAAATAAAATAAAATAGATAACTAAATAAAGACTTACTGTGTAGCACAGGGAAATCTACTCAATATTCTATAATAACATCTATGGGTAAAGAAACTGAGAAAGAATGGATACCTGTATATATGTAACCGACTCACTTTGTTGTACACCTGAAACTCACATAACACTGTCAATCAACTATACTCCAACAAAAACTTTTTTTAAAAATGAATAAAAAATAACAGTAATAACAGCAACTATGACTTCCTGAGGGTAAACTATATGCTCTCGTTTCACTTAATCCAATGAGCCAGGCCTCTCCCCATTTTACAGATGAGGAAACTGAGGTTCAGAGAGGCTAAGCCACTTGCACAAGGTTCTGCAACCCGTAATTGGTTGTTGTGGTTTCAGATGCATTAGGAGTGGAGCCTCATTCAGTTCAATTATCAGTAAAGACTTTCTCTGTTGACACCATAAAGTCATCTGCCCTGGCCAGGCCACAGAAGTTTCTATTTCTTGGATCAGTGTGTCTAGTGTGTGAGTCAGATATGGATGGCTTCTGCATTAGGAAGTAACTTGAGAACATGAGGGCATCTTGGGACCACCCCCCCCACCCCCGCCACCCCTGCCCCCAGGAGCTAAGCTAGTGCAGGGATAAGGCAAGGATCTTGGACATTGTGGGCCAGTTTGAGGATGAAGGACAAGAGAAGCCAGGTCCAGGTGATGGGCAGGGTGCTAAGGGAAGGTACCCAGCAGGAAGGTAGCTGGAAGAGAGTCACCCAGGAGATGCTGGCGTCCCTGGCCCAGGGTCTCTTTGTGTTGGTCTATACAAGGCTAAAGATGATGCTGGAATGTGTACCAGAGGTAAGCTGGACAGGAGTTCCTCCTGAAAGTCTACTCCAAGCTTAGGAGATGCCCAGACTCTCACTAGGGAGAAAGCCAGACAGAGGAGAAGGCAGAGAGTAGGGACTTCCAAGGAAGTCAGACACAAAAGTTAGCCAAGAAACTGAGGCAAAGCACACCCAAGTCCTGAGCACACCTTGGTCCCCAGACATACTGTCTAAACCAGTATCATTTCTGATCCATCGCTGTCCGCAGTTGCTGCTTCTGTACCTTTGTTATACATTTCATAGCGTCTCCAGGGGCTTCTGAGGAGGATGGGTCCCCAGAACCCCTGCCTCCTCTTCCCTGGGTTTCTCACCCTCTCACCTGGTGTGACTGGCACAGCCAGCTTTCTTCTGCGCTGCCTGCACCTGCCCCAGCCCCATGACTCCCCTCCTGTGTCCCCTCCACCCTGCCCACCCTGTTTCTGGGCCCTGGGCAGCTCTTCCTCTAGGAGGAGGGAGCTGGTTTCCTGGGCGACGACTGATAGGAGTTGGGGAGGAGGGAGACTGGTGCTCCTACTGGTGAGGGCTTAGAGGAAACATATGCCATCCCGGCTGCCCTGTGAATTATTCAGCGGCTGTGAGAACTGACTCACCCCCCTACTTCGCAGTCTTCTTCTGAAGCCTTTCAGTTTTCTCTTCTTCTTCCAGCCCACCTCTGCCTCTGACTTGGGGGCTTACACCCCTGTCTTAGCGTCTATCTTCAGGAGGCTTGTCTCTGGATATCTTTGAATGTCTCCTCCTGATTTCCTACTGTTTATTCCTTCTCTCTCTCGGAGCCACTCTCTGGCTATTTCTTCTATACCAACTACTGAGCTAAGTGCACAGATGTGCAAACTGATACTCAGGTAGGTGAAATAATGCAGTTATAAAGTGGCAGAGACAGAATTTAAATTTGGATTGGCCCCAGGTCCTGTGTTCTTGAAGTGGCTCGGGTCTTGAAATGGCTCTTGGAGCCTTGGAGAGGATTCCCTTCAGAGTCTGTCCTGAGGCTGTCTTGGGAGCTGGTGAGAGGGTATTGGATGGAGGGGAGGCCCTGCAGAGGTGGTTCATGTTGGCTGTGGACGCTCCTGCTTAAAGTCAGAGCGGCCCACACTCTGGGCCCAGGATCCCCAGAGCTGTCTGCAGGTCTGGCCAGAGCAGAGGTTCCTAGAGGGCTTCTGGTGCGGTCACCTCATCTTTCAGAGGAGCAGATGGGCTTCCATGTGTCAGTGGGAGCCTGCAGGCCTATCAGCCTTGCACCCTGGCAGTTCTAAGTGGGGGTCCTAGTACTAGGGTAAAGGCTGCTTAAGGAGAGAACAGAGGGGCTTAGTGGGACCCCAGGGGAGACCTGGAGGGTCAAAGGAGTTGTGACCTGAGGTGGCGGCAGCTGTGGAGGCCCAGTGGTGGGCTTGAGGTGGGCCTGGGAGGAGGCAGCGGTGCTTCAGCAACCCAAGTGTGACCCTGAGTTTCCCGGCTTCCGGTGAGGGGTCTAAGGGCTGTGGTCCCTCAGAGACTGGGCTCTATGGTGCAGGCTGACATATCGTGCTTGGAGGCCAAGAAGAGGCTGTTCTTTCCCTGGCACATTCAGTTTAACCCAAACACATGGAAATTTTCCATCTAGTTGGTAGGGTTTCCTGTAACCAGAGACTTCTCTGAGAGCTTATGCGCTAGAATTTCTGGTGGGACCAGGCTCTGGGGTTTATTATCCATGCCCTGCTCCAAGTTCCTTATACTGTTGGTACTTAATCTTGAATTAAGGTCCCATGATGCATCCCAGGTTGCCAATGGTGATTTTTTTCCGCTTTGGACCTAGTTCAGGGGTCAATTTAAGAGACGATATCTTCACTGAAATTAAAAAAGAAAAAGAAAAAGAGCCACCAAGTGAGAATAGGCTTGGGCTGGTCAGTGACATCTACCCAGGAAGGCCTTTCCAGGTACCCCTGAAATGTTGCTTTTGCCAGGGTTCGCCTGCTGGATGAGGTAAGATGCAGGAGGCCGGATGCTCTGAGCAGAAGCCGAGCTTGCTCAGCTGTGTTATTTGCTCTCTTCCGATGGCTGTGGGGTCTCCCCATTCACCTGTGTGGTGAGCTGGGGCACATGGTTTGCGTGACTGAGGTCAGCAGGAAGTTGGTTCCCTCCACCATCCACTTCCTCCTGACCTTGCTCAGACCCTGTTTCTGCCCCTCTTGTACCTCTCCTCACGCCCTGAGCTCCTCAGCAGTCCTCTTGGACATAAAATTCCCTCGCACTGGGTCTGGGCTCTAATGGCTGCCCACTTCCTTCCTTTGCCTGGGTTTCTGGGTCACTTCTTGGCCTCTGATCTCTTCCTGTCCCTCGGACCTCCCTGACCTCCACGAGCCCTTTCCGCCCTCCCAAAGTACTTATCCCTGGTGGCCTGGTGACACCCTTATGTCCCCACCCACGCCCCCACCTCACCCCATAGCACTTACTGCCTGCCTTCCCCCTTTTCCGATTGCTGAGTACACTCGCCCTATCTAACGTTTTTTTCAGGCACTCAGGACGGTGTGTTGCAATTCGGATAGCTACCACTAGGTGGGCTGTGGAGTCGGGGCTAGAGTCACCTTGAATAGAAAGCCTCTTTGGGGTTGTGAATCATCGTGGCCATTTAATGCTTTCCCAAACCTACCCGTTGCAGTAACAAAGCAAAATAAAACAAAAAGCCGGACCTGTGTACGTGCAGTCGAATTTATTAAATAACACAGCATAACAACTAACTAATCTCTAATGATCGCATATGAAAAGTGATAGCTAGTTTAGAACAAGATGTAGAAATAACCATTTAGGTAAATCAGGGATCCTCATTAGCCCTTAATTGCTAATAAATAAGCTTAATTTTACTTTGATTTTTAACTTCTCTCATGCCCAGGGCAATTTAGTTTTGGCCTCTCTGAGGTTTGTCTGAGCCCCTGAGGCCTCAGGTCAGCCAGACAAGACGTTAAACCCTCATGCCTCCCACGCCTTGCTTTCTGTGGCTTTAACTGCCCTGGTGAAAGAGCCTTATCTGTGATTGCTTTCTGCAAATCCCTGGAAAGGCCTTGGTCTCCTTTGTCTGGGCTCACAGCCCCTCCTCATCTCCCTTTCACATGGAAATTTGAAAGGAAAAGGGAAAGAGAGAGAAGGGGATCACACTACCTGTGTGCTTCACTTTCCCTGGCTGTCTTTTTTCCAATTAAGAAAAGCATTTCCTCATCCTGATCCCTTCCCGTGGTCAAACTACTCAACCTTTGGTGATGCCTCTTGTATCCAATTCCAGCCTGCTTCGAATTCTTGAGGTCAACCATTAACCTCGTGTCTTTGAAGTGCTTTGGCGCATATAACCTCTTCTTTGTAGAATGCTGCTCTCTGTTATCATGGCTTAGAGTTAGGGCAATTCCAAATTATTTCAGACTTAGCTTTTTGGAAACATGATGAAAACTGTGTAATGACATTTAAAAATGAAAACGTGTGGTTTTTCTCATAGGTAGCTGTGACCATAGGGAATCTCTGATCTGAGAGAGGGTGTGCTGTAGACTAGGGGATCTTAGGAGGGCTGAGGATGGGGGCCATAGACCCCACTTTTTTCTGCCCCAGGGAAAACCCACATGCACAGTTCTTGTTGCTTCTGGGCCTCTGGCAACATTCACACCCCAGGTCAGGAGGGAAGAAGGGATGGAGCTGGGAGCAAGACAGGAGAGAGGGAGGGACAGAGGCCCCAAAGCTCAATTCAGTTCAGTTTAGTTCAAAGCACCTACTAAGTGCCAGTCCTAGTCCAAAATGCTAGAAATTCAAAGTGCGATCAGCCATATAATTGCAGGGTATAGTGCAAAATGAAAGTGTGGAATTCTTTGTTTAAAAATTATTAAAAATTTCAAAATGGTGACAATGGAGCATCAGACTGAATGTGGGTCAAAGCGGGGCTAGGCACATCCTAAGGTACCTTGAGGTCTCGAGGAACACAGCCTGAAAAACACTGAAAGTGAAGCCAGGGGTGAGGACCTGGGTGCAAGAGGTTTATTCAGGGGACAGTCCCAGGGAGCAGGAGCGAGACAGCAGGGAGATGGAGGCAGGGAAGGAGGAGAAGCCGAAGGCTAAGTTAGCAAGATAGCTTCTGGGGGCTGTGGGAGCACGACTCCAGTAGACCCCTTCTGAGTGCCCCCAAAGCCTCTGCCTGCAAGATAGGGGGGCACTGAGGCGTGTCTCCACCTCACTGGCTAAAGGGTGACCCTGGAGACACTAGCTTTCTCTCATGTCTGAATTGAATTTCCGACAACCAAGTGAGCCCCCAAGCTTTTGGAATGTTTGAGAAGGTTCTGGGGTGGAAGTAGGGAGACTCGAGGAATGGCCCCTTTGAGGTGGGGCTTCTACGTACCTGATGGGTCTTGTGGTCCTTGTGGTTCACCGGTCACACAGATATGGCTGTGACCAGAGGTGGCTGAGAGGAGGGGACCCTGGGTTGGGAAGCGCCTGCCACAAAGACTTCGGAGCAGGGAGGGTCAGGTCGTTCTGCACGCTGATTTCCCTCTGGCAGCTGGTGAGGACTGGAGAGGCCACCCCAGGAAGACGGGGCAGGAGCTGCCTTGCTTTCACCCCCCAAGCCCCTCGAAGGCTATGTGCCTCCCCTCCCCGGCTCTAATAATTAGTTCCAGGCTCTGAGCCTCCGGAGACCTAGTTATTTCCTCAGCCGCCACAGTGATCAGGGGCCAGGCCTGGACTGATTACAGCTCCCGAGCCAGCGTTGGTGGGTCAGGTTTGCAAGTCGCTGCCTAAGCAGCCTGCTGTCCTTCCATTTTTCACCAGCATGAGCGCTCACACAGTGACCTGCCCAGAGTTCATGAGAACGGGTCCCGGACGGCCAACGTGGACTTCCAATTTAGAACTTTCATCCATTTACAAGGGAATCACCTCTAAAGAACAACATTTACGGAGCTGACAAAGGCCAAAGTAGATTTCAGATGCCAATGCTGTGTGTGGATGACAGGCTGAGAGCAATGAGCCAGCGAGAGGAAACTGCAGACGCCGCGATTGCAGGAGGATGCGCGGGCTTATCCTCTCTCCCGTAGCCCCTCTGGGCCTTATTTTTCTGTGTCAGCCTCTGCCACAGGCTCAGTGAACTTTCTTTGCCATTGCTTCTTTCTGGGCCCTGTTGGCCCGTGTCTGTCAGTCTGCATCTTAGGCATCCTCCCTTGGTCTCCTCACCGCCCCCCTCCTTTGGCTTCTTCTTGGTGTTTCCTTGTCCCTAACCCCCAGATCTTGTCCTTTGGGGGACTTCTGTTCTTTTGGTAGCTGTCTTATCAACTGATGGAGCCCCTGTTCTGTGTGATCAGAAGGCTATAGCAGAGATAATATCACGTGTTCACCAAATCCTGCATTATTCCCTCCCTGGACAAACTGGAAGACTCTTAAAAGGGATAACACTAAGTTGAGGCTCAAGAGATGAACAAAAGCCAGCCATGTGATGAATGGGACAGAGTGGGAGAGAGCAGCCCAGGCAGAGGGAACAGCAGAGAAAAAGGCTCTAAGGGGACAGCAGCTGGACCTGGGACTGCCAGAGGCCCAGTGACTGGATTTGGTAGACAGAATTACTGGTCCCCACTCCTCACTCCCCTGTATTGTTTTATGCATCCACACACTTGCCTTGACCTCATGGCTGAAGAATGTTTCTCCACTGTTTTAATTAAGGGCTTGATCATGTGACTTGCTTCGGCCAATGGGATGTCAGTAGACGTGATACAAGGGGCAGTTTGAACGGAGCTCCTGAGGCTGGGCTTGTGCTCTGTGATTTGTGCAGGACCTGCATCAGAATACCCCAGAAGAACGAGAAATGTGCGTAGGAGCTCAATTCACGGCCTGGAGTCAAGCTCAGACAAGCCCAGTTCAGTTCAGTTCAGATGCTCAGTCGTGTCCGATTCTTTGCAACCCCATGAACTGCAGCACTCCAGGCCTCCCTGTCCATCACCAACTCCTGGAGCTTATTCAAGCTCAAGTCCATCGAGTCGGTGATGCCATCTAACCATCTCATCCTCTGTTGTTCCCTTCTCCTCATGCCTTCAATCTTCCCCAGCATCAGGGTCTTTTCCAATGAGTCAGCTCTTCGCATCAACGTGGCCAAAGTATTGGAGTTTCAGCTTCAACATCAGTCCGTCCAATGAACACTTAGGACTGATCTCCTTTAGGATGGACTGGTTGGATCTCCTTGCAGTCCAAGGGACTCTCAAGAGTCTTCTCCAACACCACAGTTCAAAGCATCTGTTCTTCGGCACTCAGCTTTCTTTATAGTTCAATTCTCACATCCATACATGACTACTGGAAAAACCATAGCCTTGACTAGACGGACCTTTGTTGGCAAAGTAATGTCTCTACTTATGAATATGCTGTCTAGGTTGATTATAACTTTCCTTCCAAGGAGTAAGCATCTTTTAATTTCATGGCTGCAGTCACTGTCTGCAGTGATTTTGGAGCCCTCAAAAATAAAGTCAGTCACTATTTCCACTGTTTCCCCATCTATTTCCCATGAAGTGATGGGACCAGATGCCATGATCTTCGTTTTCTGAATGTTGAGCTTTAAGCCAACTTTTTCACTCTCCTCTTTCACTTTCATCAAGAGGCTTTTTAGTTCCTCTTCACTTTCTGCCATAAGAGTGGTGTCATCTGCATATCTAAGGTTATTCATATTTCTTCCAGCAATCTTGATTCCAGCCTTTGCTTCTTCCAGCCCAGCATTTCTCATGATGTCCTCTGCATAAAAGTTAAATAAGCAGGGTGACAATATACAGCCTTGACGTACTCCTTTTCCTATTTGGAACCAGTCTGTTGTTCCATGTCCAGTTCTAACTGTTGCTTCCTGACCTGCATACAGATTTCTCAAGAGTCAGGTCAGGTGGTCTGGTATTCCCATCTCTTTCAGTTTATCGTGATCCACACAGTCAAAGGCTTTGGTATAGTCAATAAAGCAGAAATAGATGTTTTTCTGGAACTCTCTTGCTTTTTCGACGATCCAGTGGATGTTGGCAGTTTGATCTCTCGTTCCTCTGCCTTATCTAAAACCAGCTTGAACATCTGGAAGTTCACGGCTCATGTATTGCTGAAGCCTGGCTTGGAGAATTTTGAGCATTACTTTACTAGTGGGTGAGATGACTGCAATTGTGTGGTAGTTTGAGCATTCTTTGGCATTGCCTTTCTTTGGAATTGGAATGAAGACTGACAAGCCCAGACTAGATCAGAAAAACTCCAGCTAACCCATTGACATACTTGTATGTCCATTGCCATTGAGTTTGGGGCTGGTTTGTCAGGGCGCATTCTTGTGGCACTAACTGATTCCCTGAAACAGAGTGAATGATGTGGACAGTGGGCTGGGATGAGGCTGGAGAGGTGGGCAGGGTGAGTGGATGCAGCATCTTTCAAGGCATGGGAGGGAGTTTGGATGGGAAATCTTGCAGAATTGTGCTTTTATAGATATCGGGTGTAGATGGGGTTATTGGTGCCATTGTACAGATGGCAGAAAATAAGGCCCGGAGAATTTAAGCAAGTTGACCAATATCACAGAGACAGTAACGTGACAGGGTATACTATACCCAGGTCTGTCTGAGACACTAAATTGTTGTCTGAGTTTGGGTCGAGTTTGTTTACTTAAGTTTCACAGTCTGACATTCTCTGATCATCTCCGAGCTCTTTGGTGCTGACTATTCTTCCTTCCGTCCTTTCCCATGACTGTCCATGTGACCTCAGGCCAGCCCTCTGCTCTTCTCTGCCCTCATAGTCCCTAGCAGACCACCAGCTCTGCCCCACCTCCCCACTGGCCCAGACCCCTGGGCAGACATTTTTTCTTCACCTTCTACCTATCTGGTCTCACGGTCCCATGACACCCCTGGCCAGCATAGACCTCAGCCCTGAGCGGACTCCACACCTGCTGTCTCCCTTTCCACTTCTGACTGCCAAGTGGTGCTGAGGTTAATGCCAGAGTTTGATTCACAGGTCAGTAAAAAGAGCACGGGACTTGGCATCTAACTGCCTCAAGTTCAAATCCAGCTCTGCTACTCAGCAGCTCTATCACCTTGGACAGGTTACTCAGTTTCTCGGAGCCTCACTTACTTTGTCTGTTCCTATGGGATGAGGCCTCCCTCCCTAGGCTCTCATGAGAGTGAAATAATTTACGTAGAGGCACTCAGCAAATGATGAGGGCAGTTGATGTGGGCAACGAGAATGGCTTCCAGTGTCATCTGGGCCTCACAGTCCTATGGTCACCATTACACCCAGCTTTGTCTTCTTGTCACCTGCCCCCAGCTGCTCACAAGCCTTTCCATCATCTTTCTCTTCTTCTATCCCTTCTATCACTGTAGACAACCTCAACTGGACCTTTACTGTATAGGTCAAGGTCATCAATATGGACTCCCTCTATTTCCACATTCCCACTCGGTGTCCTCACCCCCACCTTGTCTCAGAAGGAAGGGGTCCTTCTCTTGGTCAGATCCCCTTGACCCTCTCCCCGAGCACCTTTGATCAGAGTTCCAAGGCTCCAACCAGCTCTGAGACTCCTCCGTCAGTTAGCTCCTTGAGTCTTTATTTCTTTGTCCACATGTTCATTTATTTGGCATCTGCCCCTCTTTCTCCAAGTCTGGATTAAACCCTCAGCTGGCACATTTGCTCAAGCTTTTCCCAGCTAAGAAGTCTCATTCTCACCCCCTTCACAGCAGCACTCTTATTGCCCACATTTCCCGAATCCTCACCATCCACACACTCTCCTCACCTACTCTCCTCTGGCTTCTGTCTCTAGCTAAGCAACTCTTGCCAAAGCCACCAGTGACCTACTTACCGAATCCAATGACGTATCCTAGCCCTTATCTTACTAGATCTCTTGGCAGCAAAGGACAGTCAGGTTCTTTGCTTTCTGCAAATTCTCCCTTCCTTTGTTTCAGGACATCTACTTTTCCCAGTGTCTCCCCTCCCCCTCGTTGGCTCCTTCCTGTGATTCCTACAGGTCCTCTCAGGGATCAGTCCTTAGCCCCCTTTGTCTCCCTCCTGGGAAGTGGCATCTGGCTGTACGGCATTAACTACTGCATGACTTCTTTGTTGTCTTCCAAATCTATGTCTTCAGCTCCAGCCTTACTCCTGTGCCCCAGGCCCATCCAGTCGACTGCCCACTGGGCACCTCATGGGTGCCCAGGCTCATTTGTTCTGCCCTCTCCAAACCTGTCCTACCGTTTGCACTCTGTACATAAGTAAGTGGTGCATTCCACATTTTCCTTGGGTCAGAAATATATTCTCTGCCTCCAACATGTAATCAGTTGCCAAGTCTTATCAAGTTGATATCCTAAGTGGGTGGAGACCCGATCTCCCCCTCCTACATCTCCCAGGAAACTTATCTGACCCTCTAGAGAGCTAGAGCCCCTATCACATGCATTTATAGTTCTGTTCTTCTCCTGGACAGCACTTAGTCATGCAATTAAATAAATCAGCATATATATAGCTGTTTAGTATCTGTTTTCCTCCCAGACCGTGAGGACAGGGCTGTTTCTGTTTTGGTTGTTTCTGTACCCCAGTACCTGGTGCCTGGTGTATGTTGGGGGTTCAGTAAATACGTGTGGAGGGCATGGGCAGCAGGAGGGACTCTAGGCTGGGGAGGGTGGGACAAATGCCAGGGATCGGGTGCCCACCTAGAAAAGTACGGAGTAGAGCAAGATGCCGCCTCCCGACCCCTTTGCCCGAGTTCCTCTCCAAAGCCTCTGGAAACATTGCTGCTGAGCCTTTTGTTCTATTGACGGGAGGTGAAACGGCTACAAGCTTCTTAATCAGCTCTCCACAAACATGGGGAAGCCTCATTAATCCTGGTGAACAGATGATCTACAGTTTCCAGCTCAGGTCTCTGGCGGTCTGGCCTTCCTTTGCAGAAAGTCCCATGGGCAGGAATGTCCCCCCTTCCCTCTTGCAGTTGAGCCACTAAGCCTCAGATATGGTACCCCTGGTGGGGCTCAGGTGAGACCCAGACTGAGACCAGGACCAGTCCTTAAGGGACAGCCACTGCTTACCTGTCAGAAGGAAAAATTGAAAAGTTGGATAATATGAGATGTTGCCGGGGAAATGGGTACTCACACGCACTGTGGGCAGTGGGGTGTGTGTGTGTAGGAGTGTGTGTGTGTGTGCATTCATGTGCACAGGTATGCCATTGGGTAGTATGAGTGATTAAGTTAATAAGTTTTGGAGTCAGACTAAGTTTTCAGCATTGACATTTGGTAGCCATGTGAGCTTGGACAAGTCACTTGCCATCTCCATGCCTCAGCTCTCTCACTTTATAAATGCAGATAATAGGAGTGCCTCCTCACATGAGAACAGGTAAGTTAATATACATGATGTCTTGCTTTAAGTCATCTTCTATCCAGAGAAGTCATCTTCTCCTTCTCTCCATCACAAACTAGGGGCCAGAGGCTTGCTATGAAAACCATCAGGGTGGAGAGCAGGGCTCTCATGGACTCATCTTTGGCCAGTGCTTTTGGAGCCTCCTTAGAAGGGAGACTCAAATCACACCAGCTCTGCCACACTGTGTGGCTGCATCTTGCAACTTCACAGCTTGGATTAGAGGCCAGGAACTCTGGGTTCTCATGCTGGTATTGCTTTTGGCTTGTATGAACCTGGTTTGTATGAGTCAGCTTTCCCTCTGGGCCTCAGTTTCTCCATTTGTACAATGAAGGACACAGCCTCAAAGAGAAATGAATTTGACTCATATGCCACTTAAGATCAACTGGTGGTGACTGGATACTTGGATTGAGAAGAATTCCGAAACTGTGGCCAGGTTCTGTAGGAAAGAGTATCTGTGGCTGATTAGTGATGTCTGGAATGGACACAGGAAGGAGGAGCAGGGCTCTGTGTGCCTTATATTTACCATCCTTAAGCTACATGCTTGATTTCTAAAGGGTCCGTCTTCTTGATCTAAAGCTTTCAGTGTTACAGATGTTGAAAATGAGACTCATTGACATCTAGTTATAATCTAGACATTAGTCCTAGGAAGCCCTCATCACTATGGTTCAATATTATTCAGGTTTGAGAGGGAAAAGGAGTTTTCTATAGCCCTGTTCCAGTTACCTATAAATGCAGCTGGTGGTCACCATGAAGAGAAAAGAGACTTTGACTCTAGGGGATGGAACCCATACAGGGGCTGGAGAATCATGTGAGTGGGCTGTGACTAGCCTGGGAGGGGTTCAGGCGGCAAGCATCATGGGATTCCAGGGAGCAGGCAGGCCTGAGAAGGTTATTAGTGTTTTACGGCCAGAGGGAGCACAGGCAATGAGACAAGGGAGCCAACCTTACAAACGTGCCTGGGACTAGTTCTTCTCAAAGCAGGGCCAGTGTAGGGCTGGAACATGGTAGGCCTCTCTGGGAACTGCTTCCTGTTTACTTCAGCTCCAGACTGTGGCCGTATTGCCTTCCTCTTAACAGAACTTGAGGGCTTCTCTGGTGGCTCAGATGGTAAAGAATCTGCAATTCAGGAGACCTGGGTTCAACCCCTGGGTCAGGAAGATCCCCTGGAGAAGGGGATGACAACCTACTCTCGTATTCTTGCTTGGAGAATTCCATGGACAGAGGAGCCTGGGGAGCTACCATCCGTGGGGTCGCAAAGAGTCAGATATGACTGGGTGACTAACACACTAACAGAATTCACTCCAGGACAGATGAATGGAGTGGGAAGCAAAAGCCAAGAAGAATTGACTGAGGTTGGGGGTCACAGACTCGAGATGGAAAGCTCTGACGGGAGAGGGGGATTTCCTGGAGCCTCCATAGAAGCCTGAGGTCATTATAGGTTGCAAGGTTTGGAGGAGGCGAGAGTCAAATGGTGTGAGTAAAGGGCTCCATTCCAGGCAGTCGTGGTTTTTTTTGGAGGACATCTGTCATGCTCCCAAGGGTTTCCTAGCCTGCAGGCAATTTTTGAATCCATAAAGTTCATAAGCACAGAGCTCATCAACAATTAAGCTCATGTAACCATCTCTCTCTTTATAAATTCATTGAAAGTTAGAAGAATGAATTCCATTGTTCTTTAAATTTATTGTCTGCTAACTCAATCATGGTTCTTTTAGTAACTTAATTGTTTCTGAATTCAGGAACACTTAACAAAAGTGTCAGAAAATGAAGTTGATAGCTTAAAAAACTTTATTTTATACCCAGCAAGTCCCTTTTCACATCTTTAGACAATAAGCATTTTCTACACTAAGGCTCTAAACATACCAGTAAAAGACGTAGTCTAGAGTGTTATACGGCTGCTGTCACAAATGGTTACAGTAGACAGGCAGACCTGGGTTCAAGGTTCTTCCCCTGCCCTCCATTGCCGCATACTGATTGAGTGGCCTCAGGCATGTACTTTAACCTACCTGTTCTTCAGTTTCCTCATCTGTAAAATGGGTATGATAAGATCTATCTTTGAGGGCTGCTGTATTGATTAAGGTAATTGTGTATAAACCACACAGCAGAGGAGGGCCTCACACACAGAAGTTGCTTAACAAAAGGTAGCTATTATTATTTTATTATTGGAGTAAATACAAATTCACAGTAACATTTAGTTGCGGTAAAGCATGACTTCAATAATAAATGCAGTAACATCTAGACCAATAACATAAATACAGTAACACATAGATACAGCAATACAATTAAACTCTACACACAATAACAGAAGCAGTTACACGGATATAGTAACATATAGGTGTAGCAATATAACTGCAGTAACCCAGCCACAGTTTTGTATATACATAATAACTTTCAGCAACACTAAAGTAGATTATTTATTACTTTATTTAAGTAACAGAGCTACAAAATCAAGATATAACATTGCACAACTGCAGAAATATGTGTGTTACAGTAGTGTATAGACATACTAAGTTAGATATAAATAAAAATAGCTACATTTAAGTCACAACTAGAGTGAAATTCCTTATAAGGGATACATAGCTACAGTAATACATGACTCCTATAATATAGTTGCAATATCTTCTAGGAATTGCAATGTACAAACACAGTAACATGTAGACAGGGTAATACACAGTTACAGACTTGTAGGAACACTGAGGCAGGTGGGCAGTGTTGTATCCAGCATTTTCTCTGCTATTGGGGTTCTTACACTTTTTGGGTCAGAGATTTTCTGAGAATCCATTATTATCATGAAAAAAAAAAAAACCCCAAACAAACCTAAACATTCCCAAATGCACTTACAAATAGCAAAATTCTGCGCTCTAGTCTGATATCTAATGTTTAGGTGTCCTGGATTCAAATGCTTGAGAATCAGAGCAAGGAGAAATCTCTCCATAGATCAGGCTTTAGTCCACAGGCAGGTATAATTGAGGCTAGCATCTTAGTCCTCTTCCTGCTTGCTTGACTATATTTTGATCTGGCATTTATTTGACCCAGACTTCTGACCTACTGGAGGAAACAGACCTATTTCTCTTTCTCACTGATCCCAGTTTTGAAATCCAGATACTCTTGTTTGCTAATCTTACCTCTGCTGAGGAGATCACCTTTGTATGAGCAAAAGTCTCTTTTGACCAATATCTTATAAAGCCCCAAAGGGCAGTTCCAAGGAGCCCATGCACAGGCAGTTGTTTCTTTAGTATGGCGATGTTGGCAGCTCCTGGTGCATAGGGCGGTGTTGGAAGATGAGGAACTACTTAGAGGCAGATATTGTCCATTGGAGTCAAAGTGATATTCTTCTTCCTAATTATACTTACCTGGACCAGTTTGGCAGCCCAAGTTCTGACTTGCTGTATCAGCTAGCTATTGCTACATAACAAAATATCTCTAAGTTTTGTTGAAAGCAAATTCATCACTGCTCATGTGTTTACAGGTAAAGTGGGTAGTTATTCTGACCAGGGCCAAGCCATCTGTTTTGTTCAACTGGCTTGTCTTAGGTAGCCTTGGCGAGCGGAACTGGACCAAGTGGAGGCTCTTTCAATGTTTCTTTCACATTATTCCAGTAGGCTTATTCACATGGCAGTGGCAGGACTATGAGAGACAGGGGAAGAGAGGGGAGGGGTGAACAGAGAGGAAGCAGGGGCCGAGGGAGAGGGAGAAGCACGTTGTCCCTTCTGCTGCATTCTGTTGGTCACAGCAAGTCACTAGGCTAGCCCATATTCAAGTAGTGAGAAAACAGATTCCACTTGATGGAGGGAGCTGAAAAATCACACGGCAAGGGTATTGATAGAGAGAGGAATAGTGAGTGGTAGACATTTTTATAACGGCTGAGCCATTGCTTTCGAAGGATGATTGCTGGGGACCCTGCAAGACCTCCTTTGGATCCTTGAGCAGAGCCAAAACTGCATTGTGGGGGAGATTTCCAACCTTGTATGCCTGACGCCTGTTCTGCATGGGCAGCAGGGTACATTATCTGGTCCTTAACCCTCATAAGCTTCTCCTTCCTTTGGCTGATTTGCCCTAGGTTACCGCACTCAGACACAAAGGGGTGTCTCCACTGGCTTCTAGTGACCTGCACCTTGGAGGCTTTTCCCTGAACAGTGGTCTGGACCATGCTTCCCCACTGGAGGTTTGAAATCTGGACTCAGAGGTCTCGGAACAGGCAGTGGTGAGTGGAAGTTCCTGATGTAGAGCCAGGCTGGGGGGAGAGAACAGAGCAGACTCTTCTCTCTAAGGGAGGAGAGAGCCACGTGAAGCAGAAAGGAGGGGGAGGGGGAGAGGCAGCCCTGTCCTTTGTTCTCCTGCTTCCATTAAGCTTGGGTGAATATTGTTTTCTGTCTTTGAAGCCAGTAAAACCTCTATTTCCTTATAAAACATTCCTCATTTTCACCTGATGCAAGTTCTATTTTTTTTTTTTGCAACCCAACATACTGATGATGGGACCCTTTAGGAGAGAAGGCAGGCCAGACAGCTTCTTTGGCAAAGCGCACACCTGGAGACCACCCAGGTACAGCTCCCAGCTCACAGGTATTCTCTTCTAGATGCCACAGCATCTACCTTCCTGGGTCTCACTGAGAGCACAGTGTTGAAAGAACTCTCTTTATCTACCTTCTATCCCAAATCAGAGAAACAATTGATACCTAAGACAGGGTAAGAGGGTCACTGATACTCATTTCTGAATGTACTATGAACTTTACCTTAGGGAGAGAGCCACATAACTCACTAACCATGAAGATGATTTTCCAAACTCGGTTTGGATAGTGTTCCTTTTACCTTTATATGGGGCTAACACCTGAAAATAATTTCTACACTTTTAAAACTCCCACAGAGAGCATTGTCAGTTACATATTCTCTGTATAAAGTCCTATGTGATCAATTTCTTTAAGAATTCAATAATGGATAAAAGTTATGAAGAACATTTTATTAATAAGAGAGAGATCCATTTTTTTTCCCTCTTTTTGCCATGGTTGCCAGGAAGCTTACACCCAAATTTACCACACAATCACTTGCAGACAGTTCCCAATAGTTTTCAACGTCTCTGTCTGAAATGTTCTCTGGCTGTGGAAATGTGCTTTGCAACCTTCAATCAATGAAGGATGAGAGTTGAAAGATTAGAAATACACACACACACACACACACACACACACTAAGGCAGGGCAAAGGCTAGCAGAGTTTTGTTAAGAGGATACACTTTTCATAGCAAACACCCTTTTCTAAGAAACAACTCTAGACATGGACATCACCAAATGGTGTCATGTGTGAGATGGTGAATGACAAACCTAGATGGTGTATACAGCATATTAAAAAGCAAAGACGTCACTACTTTGCTGACAAAGGTCCACAGAGTCAAAGCTATGGTTTCTTCAGTAGTCACGTATAGTTGTGAGAGCTGGACCATAAAAGAAGGCTGAGAGCCGAAGAGTTGATGCTTTTGAATTGCGGCTCTGGAGAAGACTCTTGAGAGTCCCGTGGACTGCAAGGAGATCAAACCAGTGAACCCAAAAGGAAATCAACCTGAAATATTCATTGAAATATGCTGAAGTTTAAGCTCCAATGCCTTGGCCACCTGATGCAAAGAGCTGACTCACTGGAAAAGACCCTGATACTGGGGAAGAATGAAGGCAAAAGGAGAAGAGGGTGGCAGAGAATGAGATGATTGGATAGCATCACTGATGCAATGGACATAAATTTGAGCAAAATCTGGGAGATAGTGAAGGACAGGGGAGCCTGATGTGGGGCAGTCCATGGGGTCACAAAAAGTCAAATATGACTTAGTGACTGAACAATAGCAATACACATATATATTTAATTACATGTGTATATATTTCCTTTTGCTGTTGTAATATATTACCAGAGACTTAGTGGCTTAAAATAACAGAAATTCATTATTTTACCATTCTGGAGGTCAAAAATCTGAACTGAGTCTTAAGGGCTAATGAAGGTGTTTGCAGAACATTATTCCTCTGGAGGTTCTGGGGGAGAATCTGTTTTCATGCTTTCTTCGCTTTATAGAATCTACTTTCCTTGGTTCAAGGCCCCCTCCTCCACCCTCAGAGTCAACAATGTAGTATCTTCCAATCTCTCTGTCTGACTCTGACCCTCTTGCCTCCCTCCCTTAAGAATGTTTGAGATTATACTGGGCTCACCAAGATAATACAGAATAATCTCCCCATCTCAAGGGCCTTAGCTTAATCACATCTTCAAAGTCTCTTTTGCGGTTTAAGGTCCCCTTTTGCCATATAAGGTAACATATGCACAGGTTCTGGGGACGAGGATGTGGACATAATTATGGGAGGGCATTATTCAGCCTACTACTATATATATATACACGCCTCAGCTTCCCTGCCCCTGTGATGGGACAATTCTGAGTCATGTTTTACAGCCTTACAGAGAATCCCCAGGAAGATTAATCCAGTTACTCACACAGTAACCCACTCATGGATGCATCTTTATTAGTTCTCTAGTCTTTTGTGTTCTCACTTCCTCAGATGATCCCTGGATCACCTCTCAAGTAAACTCCTTGCATCTAAACCTTTGTTTCAGTGCCTGTTTTGGAGGAAACCCAATCTGAAATAGGAAACCTATCAGCCTAGATGTATTGGTATAATTGCCTCATCCTCCTTCTTTGCATTCCTTTGAATTTCTTATTTTTAACCATTGTATTATTTAAAAAAAAAAACCCAGCATAATGTGGTAAAAAAAAATCCCAAAAAACCAGGAACTTTGGAACTAGAAAGATATAGGTTCAAATGCTAACTCATTTTCTTATGAATTGCATGTTTTAAACATTACAAGTCTCCAAAGTGTCCTATGAACCATATAAAATTCAGTCCCCTCCCCACCCTCTAATTAGTGCGTTATTGGAGCAAAGTGCATTTCATGTTAATACAATTTCTCTAAAATTGATATCCCATCTATATACGCTCTAGTGTGCAGGATATTTGCTTCATCAGAGCATTTATTTAATGATCAATGGGACACCAGAGATTTACCAGGGTGTATATCTTGTTTAATGAGAATCCCTAGTTTTGCATTATTAAAGCCCGTGGTTTCCCCATATTTAAAATGATTAGAGCATCTGTGCATAGGCCTCTGAAATTCTTGTCAGGTAGGAGGTGGTGATCATATGCTGACTGGGCAAGGGCGGGGAGGATCTGAATTTCGCTGTGGGACCTGTCCATGGTCCGGACATGGGCTTAGAACCAAGAAACCGCTATCTCCAAGGCGGGGTTTTCAAGATGATGTTTTGAAAGTGGGAAGAAAAGATTAGAACTGCAATCTACCTTGATTAACCTATTTAAATATAAGAGCCAAGTTCATCTTTACTAGTAATTAATATATGGATTGACACTAGTGTCCGGTCGTATGTCAGACAGCCACAGGTCGTGGAGGAGCCAACATACGCTGAGGGAAGAGTGGAGCTCCATAAAGCAACAGGGTTAATGGTGGTGCTTGGCCTCATTTGTCACTTCTGGCTGTATATTTCCAGTTTACGTGTGGCTGGTTAAGGGATCTATGGATTATGCTGTCCAGTTTGATTTTAAGTAAACTTTTAATCAAAGTATAATTTATATACAGAAAGAGTGTGCAAATTACAAGGGTATAGGGCAGTGGGTTTTTATGAAGTGAGCACATTCATATAACCAGCACTCAGATTAAGAAACACAAAATTGTCAGCTCTCCAGAGACCACATTTATGCCTCCTTTTAGTCACTACCAGCCGCTTGGTAAACCCTCTCCTGATTTTTAGCACCACAGATGAGTTTTGCATGCTTTTGAGCTTTGTATAAAGTGAAATTGTATATTTGGAAGACTTCCTTCCTTCAGTGTTACATTCGTGAGGCTCCTTCAAGTCACATTCTATTGCAGTTCATTCATCCACACTGCTATATAACATTTCATTGCATGCATATCTTTTTATGAGATAATTCAGCTTTAACTAAAGTAGCCCCTACAAGATGGTCATGTGACTTTAAAACTTCTTTCAAGGATACCATGAATTGAAGATAATGCTAATGAATGCAAGCACAAGCAAACAGCTAGAACATGGAAACGTTCGGAGTTAATAAGGATGGTTCAATAAGATCCAACAAGAAATTAGACAGAAAAGGGAGAAAAGTGTAAGAAGATTCTGGTGTGCGGATTTATTCACATGACTATTAACGATAAACCTTGAGCTATTTGATACTGAATGTGAAGGGTTTGCAGTTATCAAGGATGGATGTCATTGGTGCCATGCACCAGATATTTCTGATTCTTTTCGCAAGCATATGATAGAATTGACTTCTTGGCCTGGTTGGGGTTCAGTTCCACCATGTGACTTGTTTTGGCCAGTGAAATGTAGGCAGAAGTGACGGATGTCACTGTCAGGCAGAGGCTTTAAGAGCTAGTGTGTGATTCATCACAGTGTCTTTTTTGTCACAATGGCTGAGAATGTTCTGGAAAGAAACTGCTTGGTCAGTGTGGTTCTCAGAGTAAGGACACCATGACTCAGAGACACAGATGGCCTGTGAAGTACTTGCCACATGTAAAAAAACCCTGTATTTCTTTAATCCACAGATATGGGGATATTTGTTACCATAGCGTAAACTAGCCTCTTCTTACTGATACAATAACAGCTTTTAAAAAAACAAAGATTCAGAACACAAAGACAAAGCTGTCCTTTTGTTCCCCCCCAGTGATGTCTAAAGTTATGTGATGCTCCCTCTGGTTCTTTATATTAGTTCTGATATTTTGTGACAAATATTTAGATGGCTCTTTTGAGATTTTCTCACTTAATCGTGAAAGTTAAGCCACATACCATCAAGAAAATGCTTGTACTTCTTTCCTCAGGCAACATGGATGAAATAACCCAACAGAAAACAATTCATGGACAAACTGAAATGTATTCCTTTGTCAGCAAATGTGGTCAGAAGATGCAAAGAGAGTACCACTGAAGATGTGAGTTAACAAATACTAGAACAAATTACGCAACTTGGGAGCTTTGCTCTTCAACTGGATGAAAACACAGATGTTTCTAACATGTCTTACTTATGGTATGTGCCAGATTTAAGTTTCAGAAATGAAGTACACAAAGAATTACTTTTTTATGAGATATACTAGGGAGGAGATCATTTCAATAACCAATGATTTATTTAATAAAAACACTGTTTTGTGGGAAAATAGTGTAAATACAACTGCTGACAGAGTGGATGCTTTAAGTGCAATACACAAAGGATTGCAGGTTATGGTTGTAGAGATTATTCCAAACATGAAACTCACCCAAAGATGAGCCTCTGAAGCAAAGAAATTAAGTCAAGAAGTTCACAGAATGATGTAGGATGTCATTGATGTGGCTTGTATTATAAAAATAAGACCTTTAATATCTACTAAAATCCTTTTAGTATTTTGCAATAAGCATATAGAGATTTAATTATTTTGTAATAAGATATAGAGATTTGATGGCTATCTTATGGCAAACTATTTTAATAATGTGGGGGAACTTAAAGATAAATTATTCATTTTTCAAACTTTCTATTTTTATAATGAAAACTGGCTGTCAACAGTACGCTATACAACCAATTTTAAAAAAATGTTCCCATTTGAAATAATTTTAGGTTTAAAGAAGAGTTTCAGAGATAGTCCAGAGAGTTCCTGTATACTATTTTCTCAGTTTCTCATAAGGTAACTTTTTATGTAACCAAGGCACTTTTGTCCCAACTAAAATGTTAACACTGGGACACTATTATTATTAATAAGGCTCCGGTATTCAGATTTTATCACTTTTCGCACTAATGTCCTTTTTTTCTTTCTTAAAAAAAAAAAAATCTTTTGGCTGCACCTTGAGGTGTGTGGGATCTTAGTTCCCTGACTAGGGATTGAACCCACGTCCCTTGCACAGCAAGAGCAGAGTCAAGTCCCCTATTTTTTTTTTTTTCTGTTCTAGACTTCAGGATACCAGATTACATTTAGGCAGCAAATAGAAATATTTAATTAGTTTATTTTTAATTGAAGGATTGCTTTGCAATATTGCTTTGGTTTCTGCCGTACACCATGAATTAGCCACAGGTGTACATATGCCCCCCACCTCTTGAACCTCCCTCCCACCTCCCCCACTTTCCCATCCCTCTAGATTGTGATAGAGCCCCAGTTCGAGTTCCCTGAGCCGTACAGCAAATTTCCATCGGCTATCTATTTTACATATGGCGGTGTATATGTTTCCATGCTACTATCTCCATTTGTCCCATCCTCTCCTTCCTCCTCCCTGCCCGTGTCCATAACCCTGTTCTCTATGTCTGTGTCTCCATTCTTAGGCAACAAATAATTTGAAAGCAACACACAAACACATTTTCTCTGATTCTCCAGGGTATGTTTGATATATAAACAATGACTGAAAGATAAATTACTTCCTGAAAGGAACAAGTGCTATCAAGAGAGCATTTTTTAAAACAAACATTTGGAAATATTTCCATTGTGTTGTGATAGAAAATGATGTACCTACATCACCTAAACAACCTCTTTGTATGTAGCCTGAAAAAACTTGGAAACAAAATTTTTTAACCTGTTAGAAAAAAAAAAAAACCTTTCAAACAAAGTGTTTCAGAACCTATTTGCTAAAAATATAGACATGTAACACCTTTTGATTAGTTTGCAAGAACCACTGATTGACATTAGAGAAGATGGAAATTTGCTTGCTGAATTTCAACAAAAAACTTTGCATAATTGGTGGATGGGAATGAAAAATAGCGTTGAGGATTTAGTAAGTACAGCCAGCCTAACAGTTTTCCCATTTGGATCGATGCATCTTTCCATGGTATCTCTTCCTTTCCCCAGCCATAACAGCAATTAAAATCAAGTATCAAAATAATCTGAATTAAAAACCAGACCTTTGAGCTTCTGTATCATGAAGATTTGCTTTTAAAAGATGAAACATTTTCAATCACACGGCTCTCATTAAAATTTTGGGTGAGAGCAAAAATGCTTTGAACCATTATAAATACAATTAAATGATTTAAAATATTTTATCTTGTCTTATCGTTTTTAATCTTAATAATGTAAATTATGTTTTACGATGGATGTAACGTATTAGTGCAGTGCCGAGTGTCGGCGTGGGCTCATTTAAAAAGCAGAGGTGGGGCAGCTGGATAAGACAGTCTGGGATGGTGACACCCACAGATGGTGTCTGGTGGATGCTGAGTAGGGAGCAGCTCTATGGAGGTTTGGAGCGGCTGCCTAAGATAGAAGTGGTCAGAACCACCAGGTTCCTATGGCAGGAGCCAGAAGTCAGACTCTGTGCCAAGGGAGGTAGCCAGGACTGCTATGAGAGTGTTGACCCAATTTCACTCCAGTTTCATGAAGAGGAAAAGAGTCTAGGAATTAGCTTGCTGCTCTAAACCAGTGTTCAAAGAAATCCCTGGGACTTCTGTGCCTACCAAGTTGCAGTCCCCACAACCCCACTTCTCATAACCAGTCTGGACACAGTGGGAGTGGGGCTTCCCTACTGATTTTGGCAACAGCACCCAGTGGCTTCTCTGGGGAACCTCAGGTTGTTGTCTCCATGCCTACCCAGGCCAGGTGGGCTCCTCTGTCACCCTGAATACCATTTCACATGGCATTTCCCAGGAGGGTTCTATCCACACTGAACGTGGAGAGCTCTGTCATTTGGCACTATGTCTTGCTCCCTTTTACCTAATTGTAGTGAGTTGAATGGTAGCCCTTAAAAACATACGTCTACATCCTAACCCCAACAATGCATGAATGTGACCTTATTTGGACAAAAGGTCCTTGCAGATATAATAAAGGATTTTGAGTTGAGATCATCCTGGATTGCCCAGGTAGACCCTATATCCAATGACAGTATTCCTTATAGAAGTCAGAAAAGGAGGAGACATATATACACAGAGGAGAGGCAAAGACCACGAGGAGATGGAGGCAGAGACTGGAGCAAGGCAGACTCAAGGAAAGCCAAAAGCCACCAGCGTCTGAAAGAGGCAAGGAATGGATTCTCTCCCAGAGACTTCAGAGGGACAACTCTGCTGACATCTTGACCTTGGATTTCTGGTCTGCACAACTGGAAGAGGGTAAATTTCTGCTGTTGTAAGTCACCCAGTTTGTGGTAACTTGTTAAGGCAACCCCAAGAAACTAAGACACTCTCTGATGTTTTAGACCCATCTTGGACATCTGGGAAGCCGCCTCTGGCTTCTCCAGTTTGGGTTCTCGTCCCTTCTTTGGGCTTCTGATTCCTCCCCCCATTGGCCCGCTTATTCGCACTTACTCCTGTGTATTAGAATATGGCTGGTCCACCTGGTTAGCTGTTACTTTCCTGTGGGGCAGAGGCCAAGACGTCTTAGTAAACATTGTTCTCTGGCGCCCAGAAAAACGTCCAGTACCTGATGACAATAGTTCACATCTGTTGATGATTTGCAAAGTGAAAGGCAATATTCCAGGAGCATTAAGTACAGTCTCTTATTTATCCCTTGCATCATCCCTTTGTGGAAGGTACTATGATTCGTTCCATTATATACACGAGGGTAACTGAGGCTCAGACAAGTGATGCACCCTTCACAAGTTCACACCACTTGTAAAAAGAGTCATGATTTGAACTCAGGTCTTTGGCTCCAAAGCTTGCATTCTTAGCTTCTACTGACTCAGTAAAGTGTTAGTGTTAATCACTCATTCACGTCCAACTCTTTGTGACCCCATGGGCTGTAGCCTTTTAGGCTTCTTTGTCTGTGGAATTCTCCTGGCTAGAATACTGGAGTGGGTAGTCATTCCCTTCTCCAAGGTATCTTCCTGACCCAGGGATTGAACTGAGGTCTCCTGCATTGCAGGCAGATTCTTTACTGTCTGAGCCACCAGGGAAGCCTTCAGTTAGTAAGAGCTCAGTAAATAAATATTTGCCAAATAAATGAATGATTCTTTCTTTAAGTTGGGAGCCTGACCTTTCTCCTCTGGGATCTAGCGCCCTTACAGCAGGGTCTTGGTCAAGGGTCTTCCAAGAATCCATTTTGCACACAAAAATCTAGTTAATTGGAAATCTGGCTTCACAGCCCAGAATTGAGGAATCTGTCCAGCCTGGGGAGGGCTGCAGGAGTTGTCACTTTGTGACAGCTGGCAGCTTGATGGGCAGTGGCTGGGAGGGATCATGACTCTAAAAGTTGGAGGAAGATCTAGTCACCCCCATGTCTGCCAGCTTCAGGGCAATGCTGGGTGGTCCCTCATTTCAGCAATGTGTGTTCATGAGTGAGCACAGTATCTTAGCCAGAATTAATTAATTCTCCCCAGCATCCTCTGAGTGTTTGCATGTCAGTGTGAGCATGTGAGCATGTGTGTATGTGTGTGTGTGTGTGTGTGTGTGTGTGTGTGTGTGCTGAGAGGGTGTAGAGAGGAAAAGGATAGATGAGATGTGATCCATTTCAGAGGATTTTAAAAAAAATCAAAGCCAGTTAAAATAAAAATAATATTTTGGTGATGAAAGGGGTAGACTTCAATTATCTTGAAAATTTCCTTCTGAGCAAAAGCCCGTTGCTGATAATGCTGAATAAATGAGGTGTTACTGCATTAATATCATTGATAATGACAAGCATTTGCACAATCATTTTCAGGCAATGAGACACACTCATTCATTCATTCACTCACTGGTCACTGTATTGGATAGAAATGTTTATAGCTGCAGGATTCTCCACACCAAACTAGAAGTGGCTTGAATTTAGTGGATATTTATTGTTAGTTAATAAAAAATCCCATGGTGGGAGGCCCCAGGATTGATTTGGCAGCTGAGAGGAATTGTTAGGATCCATGCCCTCCTCTTTCTTTCCTGCCATTCTCAGATAATGGTGCCATATCCATGGGTGATGACTGGTTGCCATCTCCAAACACCTTACTGTCCCAAAACACTCCTGGAAAGCATGAGGGAGAAAGTACAGGAGCAGTGTGCTCTCCTAAAACACCTCCTGCCTTTGATCAGGGATGGAAACCTTTCCCAGAATCCCCGCTGACTTCCACTCACATCTCATTGGTTAGAACTGGGTCACATGCTCACCCCTTCACCAGTCACCATAAAGGGGAACAGGGTTGCCATGAGTTCTTTAGGGGGATCAGGCCCAATTGTCTGACCTGAAATGGGGCTCTGTAGGCAAGTAAGAAGGCAGAATGGCTATCATGTTGGCTGCACACTCCACAAACATCTTCTTATGCCCTGTTCTAAGTGCAGTGTATGTTCTTCTTATGCCCTGTTCTAAGTGCAGTGTATGCACGGATGATTAAGCTGGAGCTCTGGCGACTCTCCTATGTTACCTCCATCTTATGAAAAAGAAAATCAGCTCAGAGAGCTGAATCAACTGGTCTAAAGCCCCTGACCAAAGAGGGTGAATTCACAATTCAACCCCACATCATTCCAAATCCCATAATCCTTCCACCACATGGAGTTGCTCCTTTGCACAGACCTTTCTGGAGTGGTCCTGAGTGTGTAGCCTGCATCTTCCCTGGGCTGTGTTTTAGGCCCTCATCTCTTGCTGACAGGTGCTGCCCTGTCCATCCTGGTATTTATGGAGTCCCAGGATGTTCCTGTGGGATGCAGATGGAAGATACCCCATCTCTAACAAGCAGGCAGGCTCCCTCCAGATGGGTCCCAGATGGTGGCATTATCTGAGCAATGGGATGGAGCCAGGGGAGGGGTGTTGGGAGAGGGTGGGGACCAGACTTGGGTGACCAAATGTTCAATGAAGAGCATGGCTCAGGCCAGAGAGATGGTGCCATGTAGGTTCAGAGCTGCCGGCCCAGGACAGGTGACTGAGATGGTACCAGTGCTGTCACCCTGGTACTTAATATTTCACGTGGATTAGGGATGAATGCCTGGCAGGAAGTGGGGTAGACTCTGAGCTTGCTAAGCTCCTAAGAGATGCTGATCCTGGAGTCAGGGATATGAGGGCCCCAGGCCAGATCTTCACCTTCAGGCTCTGACCCTGTCTGCAGACCTGAGGCCAGGCTCTCATTGGTATCCTTCATCACCCACCCCTCATGCTGTGTGAGACAATAAGAGTAGAGGCTGACGATGTGGACTCTGGAGCCTGAATTTCTGGGCCTGTCTCCCAGCCTCACCACTGATTAGCTGTGCAACTACAGCTAGGTTATTTAACCTCTCTGTTCCTAAGTTTTCTCATCTGTTAAATGGGACTAACAATAGTACCAACACCGTAGGACTCTTTTGAGGATTAAATTAATTCACGTGTGTAAAATGCTTTGTCCAGTGTCTGGATATAGTGAATGCTCGATGAGCATCAGCTCCTTTAATATTACCACCAACCCCTTGGCCCTGTACAAACCTCAGGTTTGTTCAACACAGATGTCAGCTGGAACCCTTGCTGTCTTGTCTTTGTTAAAATCCGGAGGGGGACGGCGCCCCAACTCCTCTGACTTGAGAAACGCAGGGCCTTCCCCAGGATTGCTGTGACATCTCAAGGGACTCGAGGTCTCTGGTCTCCCCCATCTCACTTCGAATCCACTTGGTTGGAGAATTCAGATTTTGTTTTTGCTGATTTTCACGACAAATCCCATCTCACCAAGCATCTCAGGAACGATGGTGGTGGTGATGGGCGTTACGTGGTACAGCTGGCCACGTAGTACTGGCTCCCTGCTTCTCTCCCTGTCGCTCATCCTCTTGCTTTCCTTGAGTCTCCCAACTGTTTCTCCCTCTGTTCAGCAGAGGGACTTCTCCCTGAATCACGCCAGGAGCTGCCATTTATGGAGCACTTGTTAGGGGCCAGGATCTGTTCTAAGCACTTTGCCAAGTCACCTCATGTAAATCTGTGAGTATGCGCTTTTACTGTCCCCACTGTGGGGACAAGGAAATGGGTGACACATTCGATCAGGTGATCTGGCCCGGAGCCCAGAGTTCCACTATCCACCACACTGCTTGGCTTTTCTGAAACCTTAGCTCCAGGCTCTGGGGGCTAAACTGATATCTACGTGAGATTATAAACAAGTCTTTTCCCAACAACAGGGATCTCACCTTACAAAGAATCCCTGTGCTAGGGTGTCCCTCTTTATTTGTTTCTCTGTACCACAGGGACGGAGAAGGCAATGGCACCCCATTCCAGTACTCTTGCCTGGAAAATTCCATGGATGGAGGAGCCTGGTGGGCTGCAGTCCATGGGGTCGCTAAGAGTCGGACATGACTAAGCGACTTCACTTTCACTTTTCACTTTCATGCATTGGAGAAGGAAATGGCAACCCACTCCAGTGTTCTTGCCTGGAGAATCCCAGGGACAAGGGAGCCTAGTGGGCTGCCGTCTATGGGGTTGCACAGAGTCGGACACGACTGAAGCGACTTAGCAGCAACCACAGGGAAGTGGGGCTGTGGAAGAAAGAGGGCCTAAATACTGCTCTGACTGGCATTCCGGGCCTGGCACTTGGGTCAGACACTTCAGTTCTCTGCGGCTCCATTTTCTCTCCTGTGAAATGACTTAGTAACAGTACACAAGTTGTCAGGAGGGTCAGTGATGGTCAGTGTCGGTGGCCACTATGATCAGCATCTCTGTTCCCAGCCCCCCCCACGTGGGGCCCAGCTGGTATCACCAGAAAGGGTTTGTTGGGTTGCATTTCTCTGTCTTCAGGGGTGACTCTCGTCTGCACATCTGGCCTAAGGTGCAGTCTTTCTTCTTTTCCTCCTGTTCATGTTTCTGCCTCTGGCTGAGTCCTCTCCCACCTGAGAGCCCTCTCTTCCTATCTTTGGCATCTCCAGGGACAGAGGGGCTAAAGTGAGTTTTAGGACGAAACTAATCCAGGCTTGTGGGGGACAATCCCTGGGCGGATGGGTGTTCTTCCTGCTCATCCACTCTTGCCAGTGGTGGCAACCTCACTCAACCCTGGGAGTGCCCGGGCCAGCCTGCCTCAGGCCAAGAGGAGAG